>NW_027423024.1:3879856-4479856 GCF_048934315.1 Petromyzon marinus
GGTGGTGATGTTGGTTGGTGGTGATGTTGGTGGTGGTGGTGATGTTGGTGGTGGTGGTGATGTTGGTGGTGGTGATGTTGGTGGTGGTGATGTTGGTGGTGTTGATGTTGGTGGTGGTGGTGATATTGGTGGTGTTGGTGGTGATGATTTTGGTGGTGGTGGTGGTGATGATGTTGGTGGTGGTGGTGATGTTGGTGGTGGTGATGGTGGTGGTTGTGATGTTGGTGGTGGTGATGTTGGTGGTGGTGATGTTTGTGGTGATGTTGGTGGTGGTGATGTTGGTGGTGACGTTGGTGGTGGTGATGGTGATGTTGGTGGTGATGTTGGTGGTGGTGGTGATGGTGATGTTGGTGGTGGTGGTGGTGATGTTGGTGGTGGTGATGTTGGTGGTGGTGATGTTGGTGGTGGTGGTGATGTTGGTGGTGGTGATGTTGGTGCTGATGGTGATGTTGGTAGTGGTGATGTTGGTGGTGGTGGTGGTGATGTTGGTGGTGGTGATGTTGGTGGTGGTGATGGTGGTGATGTTGGTGGTGGTGGTGATGTTGGTGGTGGTGATAATGTTGGTGGTGGTGATGGTGGTGGTGATGTTGGTGGTGGTGGTGATGTTGGTGGTGATGATGTTGGTGGTGGTGGTGATGTTGGTGGTGGTGATGTTGGTGGTGGTGATGTTGGTGGTGGTGATGGTGGTGGTGATGTTGGTGGTGGTGGTGATGTTGGTGGTGATGATGTTGGTGGTGGTGGTGATGTTGGTGGTGGTGGTGATGTTGGTGGTGGTTATGTTGGTGGTGTTGGTGGTGATGTTGGTGGTGGTGGTGGGGATGTTGGTAGTGGTGATGTTGGTGGTGGTGGTGGTGGGGATGTTGGTGGTGGTGATGTTGGTGGTGATGTTGGTGGTGGTGGTGGTGATGTTGGTGGTGGTGGTGGTGATGTTGGTGGTGATGGTGATGATTTTGGTGGTGGTGATGATGTTGGTGGTGGTGATGGTGGTGGTGGTGATGTTGGTGATGGTGGTGATGATGGTGGTGGTGATGATGGTGGTGGTGGTGGTGATGGTGGTGCTGGTGGTGGTGGTGATGTTGGTGGTGGTGATGTTGGTGGTGATGGTGGTGATGTTGGTGGTGTGGTGGTGTTGGTGGTGGTGGTGGTGATGTTGGTGGTAGTGGTGATGTTGGTGGTGGTGATGTTGGTGGTGGTGGTGATGTTGGTGGTGGTGGGGATGTTAGTGGTGGTGATGTTGGTGGTGGTGGTGATGTTGGTGGTCGTGATGTTGGTGGTGGTGGTGATGTTGGTGGTGGTGGTGATGGTGATGATTTTAGTGGTGGTGATGATGTTGGTGGTGGTGATGTTGGTGGTGATGGTGGTGGTTGTGATGTTGGTGGTGGTAATGTTGGTGGTGGTGATGTTGGTGGTGGTGGTGATGTTGGTGGTGATGTTGGTGGTGGTGGTGGTGATGTTGGTGGTGATGTTGGTGGTGGTGATGTTGGTGATGGTGGTGTTGTTGATGTTGGTGGTGATGGTGGTGGTGGTGATGGTGGTGATGGTGATGTTCATTGTGGTGGTGATGGTGGTGGTGATGGTGGTGGTGGTGATGGTGATGTTGATGGTGGTGATGGTGATGTTGGTGGTGGTGATGGTGGTGGTGGTGATGGTGGTGGTGGTGATGTTGATGATGGTGGTGGTGATGGTGGTGGTGGTGATGGTGTTGGTGGTCGTGATGTTGGTGTTGGTGATGTTGGTGGTGGTGGTTGTGATGTTGGTGGTGGTGGTGTTGGTGGTGGTGGTGGTGGTGATGTTGGTGGTGGTGGTGGTGATGGTGATGTTGGTGGTGGTGATGTTGGTGGTGATGTTGGTGGTGGTGGTAGTGTTGGTGGTGGTGTGGTGGTGGTGATGTTGGTGGTGGTGATGTTGGTGGTGGTGATGTTGGTGGTGGTGATGTTGGTGGTGGTGATGTTGGTGGTGGTGGGGATGTTAGTGGTGGTGATGTTGGTGGTGGTGATGATGGTGGTGGTGATGTTGGTGGTGGTGATGTTGGTGGTGGTGGTGATGTTGGTGGTGGTGATGTTGGTGGTGGTGGTGATGTTGGTGGTGGTGATAATGGTGGTGTTGGTGGTGATGATTTTGGTGGTGGTGATGATGTTGGTGGTGGTGGTGATGTTGGTGGTGGTGGTGGTGGTGATGTTGGTGGTGGTGATGTTTGTGGTGATGTTGGTGGTGGTGATGTTGGTGGTGGTGATGTTGGTGGTGATGTTGGTGGTGGTGGTGGTGATGGTGATGTTGGTGGTGCTGGTGATGTTGGTGGTGGTGGTGATGTTGGTGGTGGTGATGTTGGTGGTGGTGATGTTGGTGGTGGTGGTGATGTTGGTGGTGGTGATGTTGGTGCTGATGGTGATGTTGGTGGTGGTGATGTTGGTGGGTGGTGGTGGTGATGTTGGTGGTGGTGATGTTGGTGGTGGTGATGGTGATGGTGGTGATGTTGGTGGTGGTGATGTTGGTGGTGGTGATAATGTTGGTGGTGGTGATGTTAGTGGTGGTGATGGTGATGTTGGTGGTGGTGATGATGTTGGTGGTGATGATGTTGGTGGTGGTGGTGATGTTGGTGGTGGTGATGTTGGTGGTGGTGGTGGTGATGTTGGTGTGGTGATGTTGGTGCTGATGGTGATGATTGGTGGTGGTGATGTTGGTTGTGGTGGTGGTGGTGATGGTGGTGATGTTGGTGGTGGTGGTGATGTTGGTGGTGGTTATGTTGGTGGTGGTGGTGGTGATGTTGGTGGTGGTGGTGGGGATGTTGGTGGTGGTGATGTTGGTGGTGGTGGGGATGTTGGTGGTGGTGATGTTGGTGGTGATGTTGGTGGTGGTGGTGGTGATGTTGGTGGTGGTGGTGGTGATGTTGGTGGTGATGGTGATGATTTTGGTGGTGGTGATGATGTTGGTGGTGGTAATGGTGGTGGTGGTGATGTTGGTGATGGTGGTGATGATGGTGGTGGTGGTGATGTTGGTGGTGGTGGTGGTGATGGTGGTGATGTTGGTGGTGGTGATGTTGGTGGTGATGGTGGTGATGTTGGTGGTGGTGTTGGTGGTGGTGGTGATGTGGTGGTAGTGGTGATGTTGGTGGTGGTGATGTTGGTGGTGGTGGTGATGTTGGTGGTGGTGATGTTGGTGGTGGTGGTGATGGTGATGATTTTAGTGGTGGTGATGATGTTGGTGGTGGTGTGTTGGTGGTGATGGTGGTGGTTGTGATGTTGGTGGTGGTAATGTTGGTGGTGGTGATGTTGGTGGTGGGTGGTGATGTTGGTGGTGATGTTGGTGGTGGTGGTGATGTTGGTGGTGATGTTGGTGGTGGTGATGTTGGTGATGGTGGTGTTGTTGATGTTGGTGGTGATGGTGGTGATGGTGGGTGATGGTGATGTTCATTGTGGTGGTGATGGTGGTGGTGGTGGTGATGTTGGTGGTGGTGATGGTGATGTTGGTGGTGGTGATTTGTGGGTGTGATGGTGGTGGTGGTGATGGTGGTGGTGGTGGCGGTGCTGTTGATGTTGGTGGTGGTGGGTGGTGGTGGTGGTGATGGTGTTGGTGGTCGTGATGTTGGTGTGGTGATGTTGGTGGTGGTGGTTGTGATGTTGGTGGTGGTGGTGTTGGTGGTGGTGGTGGTGATGATGGTGGTGGTGGTGGTGATGGTGATGTTGGTGGTGGTGATGTTGGTGGTGATGTTGGTGGTGGTAGTGGTGGTGTGGTAGTGGTGGTTTTGGTGATGGTGGTGATGTTGGTGGTGGTGATGTTGGTGGTGGTGATGTTGGTGGTGGTGGTGATGTTGGTGGTGGTGATGTTGGTGGTGGTGATGTTGGTGGTGGTGGTGATGATGGTGGTGGTGATGTTGGTGGTGGTGATGATGGTGGTGGTGGTGGTGATATTGGTGGTGTTGGTGGTGATTATTTTGGTGGTGGTGATGATGTTGGTGGTGGTGGTGATGTTGGTGGTGGTGATGGTGGTGGTTGTGATGTTGGTGGTGGTGATGTTGGTGGTGGTGATGTTTGTGGTGATGTTGGTGGTGGTGATGGTGGTGGTGATGTTGGTGGTGGTGATGGTGATGTTGGTGGTGATGTTGGTGGTGGTGGTGGTGATGGTGATGTTGGTGGTGCTGGTGATGTTGGTGGTGGTGGTGGTGGTGTTGGTGGTGGTGATGTTGGTGGTGGTGATGTTGGTGGTGGTGGTGGTGGTGATGATGGTGGTGGTGATGTTGGTGCTGATGGTGATGTTGGTGGTGGTGATGTTGGTGGTGGTGGTGGTGGTGATGTTGGTGGTGGTGATGTTGGTGGTGGTGGTGATGGTGGTGGTGGTGATGATGGTGGTGGTGGTGGTGATGTTGGTGGTGGTGATAATGTTGGTGGTGGTGATGATGGTGGTGGTGATGGTGGTGGTGATGTTGGTGGTGGTGGTGATGTTGGTGGTGATGATGTTGGTGGTGGTGGTGATGTTGGTGGTGGTGATGTTGGTGGTGGTGATGTTGGTGGTGGTGGTGGTGATGTTGGTGGTGGTGATGTTGGTGCTGATGGTGATGTTGGTGGTGGTGATGTTGGTGGTGGTGGTGGTGGTGATGGTGATGGTGGTGATGTTGGTGGTGGTGGTGATGTTGGTGGTGGTGATAATGTGGTGGTGGTGGTGATGTTAGTGGTGGTGATGGTCGTGGTGATGTTGGTGGTGGTGGTGATGTGTGGTGATGTTGGTGGTGGTGGGTGGTTTGGTGGTGGTGGTGGTGATGTTGGTGGTGGTGGTGGTGATGGTGATGTTGGTGGTGGTGATGGTGGTGGTGATGTTGGTGGTGGTAGTGGTGGTGTTGGTAGTGGTGGTTTTGGTGATGGTGGTGATGTTGGTGGTGGTGATGTTGGTGGTGGTGGTGATGTTGGTGGTGGTGGTTGGTGGTGGTGGTGGTGGTGGTGGTGATGTTGGTGGTGGTGATGTTGGTGGTGGTGATGTTGGTGGTGGTGGTGGTGATCTTGGTGGTGGTGGTGGTGATTATTTTGGTGGTGGTGATGATGTTGGTGGTGGTGGTGATGTTGGTGGTGGTGATGGTGGTGGTTGTGATGTTGGTGGTGGTGATGTTGGTGGTGGTGATGTTTGTGGTGATGTTGGTGGTGGTGATGTTGGTGGTGCTGTTGGTGGTGGTGATGGTGATGATGGTGGTGATGTTGGTGGTGGTGGTGGTGATGGTGATGTTGGTGGTGCTGGTGATGTTGGTGGTGGTGGTGGTGATGTTGGTGGTGGTGATGTTGGTGGTGTGATGTTGGTGTGGTGGTGGTGGTGATGTTGGTGGTGGTGATGTTGGTGTGATGGTGATGTTGGTGGTGGTGATGTTGGTGGTGGTGGTGGTGATGTTGGTGGTGGTGATGTTGGTGGTGGTGGTGATGGTGATGGTGGTGATGTTGGTGGTGGTGGTGGTGGTGATGTTGGTGGTGGTGATAATGTTGTGGTGGTGATGTTAGTGGTGGTGATGGTGGTGGTGATGTTGGTGGTGGTGGTGATGTTGGTGGTGATGATGTTGGTGGTGGTGGTGATGATGGTGGTGGTGATGTTGGTGGTGGTGATGTTGGTGGTGGTGGTGGTGATGTTGGTGGTGGTGATGTTGGTGCTGATGGTGATGATGGTGGTGGTATGATGTTGGTTGTGGTGGTGGTGGTGATGGTGATGGTGGTGATGTGGTGGTGGTGGTGATGTTGGTGGTGGTGATAATGTTGGTGGTGGTGGTGATGTTAGTGGTGGTGATGGTCGTGGTGATGTTGGTGGTGGTGGTGATGTTGGTGGTGATGTTGGTGGTGGTGATGTTGGTGGTGTGATGGTGATGTTGGTGGTGGTGATGTTGGTGGTGGTGATGTTGGTGGTGGTGATGGTGAGGTTGGTGGTGATGTTGGTGTTGGTGATGTTGGTGGTGGTGATGTTGGCGGTGGTGGGGATGTTGGTGGTGGTGATGTTGGTGGTGATGTTGGTGGTGATGATGGCGGTGGTGGTGATATTGTTGGTGGTGGTGGTGGTGGTGGGGGTGGTGGGGTGATGATGTTGGTGGTGGTGATGATGTTGGTGGTGGTGGTGATGTTGATGTTGGTGGTGGTGGTGGGGATGTCGGGTGGGACCGAACAGGGCAAGGTTCCTATATAATTGGCCACTGATGTTATCCCATTGCCGGGAGTTAAACTCAGGTGGATGGGGTCATGGCTCAGTGTTCTAACCACTGCCCGGCTGCTTCATCCACGTTACAGACTTGAGTCTCAGCAGCTGCTGAGGAGGCCCACTGAGCTTAGTGCAGCTCTGTTGTAAAGACGATCGCAGCCCAAGGCCACCGCCTGTTGCAGGACATTGCAAGTGTGTAGAGATGCGCCCTACTGACAACAGCAAAAACAACTTACTTCCACGAAATAGTTTAAACGTTAAATTTTGATTTAAAGCTTTCGTGACTGCAGTGATTCATATTCTTAGCTCTTTCGGTAAAGTCACGTTGAAGGGAAACAATAAAATAATACAATATATAAAACATATAGGAAGAGGTTTTACCCTTTTAACTGGCACAGAAACTGACACCTTTATTCAAAGCATCATGTTTGCAATAACCACAACACAAGCAGTCAAAATGCAAACAAAAAAGACAACTCTGATAATAATATCCACTGTCCTTGAATTTTGGCGTCTTCTGGTCCAACACCAGTGGAGACTAGGCTCTAAGAAAAGCCGTCTCGGGTGTGGACCAGAAGACGCCAAAATTCAAGGAAAGTGCCAATATTATTATCAGAGTTGTCTTTTTTGTTTGCATTTTGACTGCTTGTGTTGTGGTCATTGCAAACATGATGCCTTGAATAAAGGTGTCAGATTTTGTGCCAGTTAAAAGGGTAAAACCTATTCCTATATCTTGTTACTGGCAAAGGAGGTCTCATAATATATATGAAACTATTATTTTATTGTGTCTCCTTCAACGTGACTTTACCGAAAGAGCTAAGAGTATAGTTTAAACGTTGTTCTCAAGGCTGCGTGATGCACCGAGTCGGAGTGTGACTCTTCCAGTCCGAGTGGCAGCCAGAGGAGTGCAGAACGCGCCCGAGAGTTCAACCCAGGGGTGGGCAAATTTCTTGACTCACGGTGCCACCAATGGGTTCTACAATTTGACAAGAGGGTGCCGGGCCAGGAACAGACGGATGGAGTTCTAGATTTGAAGCTTTCGTGACTGCAACGATCCATACTCTTTGGTTCTATTCGGTAAAGTCACGTAGGTAAAAAATAAAATAACAAAAATCACAACGTTTCGGTCCCTTCACCTGATGAAGGCCGCTTGTGTTGTGGCCGAAACGTCGTGATTTTTGTTATTTTATTTTTACCTACGTGACTTTACCGAATAGAACCAAAGAGTATTTACAGCCACTCTTACTTATACGAAACATGCAATTTCATTCCTGCGCCGCCGCCGCTGATTTCCCACGTATCTTTTTTTACCCCACGTGGCTGTGTACCCACTGACATTTCTCGCTGTCGAAATCCGCCGCCTGCCAGCCTGACCCCCCCCCCCCCACCCAGACGCCATGGACGAGGCGGCGCCGCTCGAAGCCGGCGCCGGGACGGCAGCGCCGCTGACGCGCGAGGACCGCGGGAGGATCGTCGTCAACGTGTCGGGGCTGTGCTTCGAGACACGGCTCGAGACGCTCGAGCAGTTCCCGGACACCCTCCTGGGCGACCCCGGCAAGAGGTCGCACTTCTACGACCCCCTGCGCGACGAGTACTTCTTGGACAGGAACCGGCCGAGCTTCGACGCCATCCTCTGTTACTACCAGTCCGGCGGGCGGCTCAGGCAGCCGGCCAACGTCTCAGTCGATGTGTTCGGCGAGGAGATCGAGTTCTACGAGCTCAGCGGCGAGGCCGTGGTCAAGTTCCGGGAGGACGAGGGCTTAATCCAGGAGGAGGAGGAGCCGCTGCCATCGGACGAGTTCCAGCGGCGGGTGTGGCTGCTGTTCAAGTACTCCGAGAGCTCCGTGCCGGCCAGGGGAATTGGCATCGTTTCCGTACTGGTCATTCTCATCTCCATCGTCGTATTCTGCCTCGAGACTCTGCCTGAATTCAGGGACGAGAATAGACGGAATTTTCTCCCGGCAAAGGACGTCAACGACACGCGGGTCGAAAGTACGGATCGCAGCCCTTTCACCGATCCATTTTTTATTGTGGAAACCATTTGCATCATTTGGTTTTCCTTTGAGCTGCTGGTGAGGTTTTTGATGTGTCCCAACAAACCAGGATTTTTCAAAAGCGTCATGAACATCATCGACATCGTGGCCATTCTGCCCTTCTTCGTTACCCTCGGCACGGAGATGGCCAAGCGCCGGGGCCGTGGCCAGCAGGCCACGTCGCTGGAGATTTTGAAGGTGATCCGGCTGGTGTGAGTGTTCCGTATATTCAAGATGTCCAGGCACTCCAGGGGCTTGAAGATTCTGGGCCGGACTTTGAAGGCGAGCACGAGAGAGCTGGGCCTGCTCGTGTTTTTCCTCCTAGTCGGCGTCGTCCTCTTATCCAGCGCCGTCTACTCGCCGAGGCCGACCAACAAAACTCGGAGTTCCGCAGCATCCCCGACGCCTTCTGGTGGGCCGTCGTAACGATGACGACGGTGGGCTACGGCGATATGTGTCCCGTGACCGCGGTGGGCAAGATCGTGGGCTCGCTGTGCGCCGTCGCCGGCGTGCTCACCATCGCCCTCCCCGTGCCCGTCATCGTCTCAAACTTCAACTACTTTTACCGCCGCGAGGCGAACGGCGACGAGCGCCACGCGGACCGCCCGCACCGGGAGGACGGCAAAAACGGCGGAAGCCGTCCACGGGCAGGTCCAAATACACGGAGATGCAGCACGGTGTGAGCAACGACGCTGCCTTCGAGGTGAAGATGCCCCTGCAAGCCGCTCGACCGCAACTGCGTCGACAAGAGGCGTCGAGGCCGATGTCTGATGCCCCCGCTTTCCAAGTCGTCACGGAATGCCATCGATGTTCTTGGTTCTCTCGGTAAAGTCACCACGTGGAAGGGAAACAATAAAAAAATTAAAATTTTCTTGCTGCAGTTTTCATAACCTGACGACGATTGCTCGTGTCGCGGTCGAAACGTTGTGAGAATTTTATTGTTTTATATATTTTCATATTTTATTGTTTCTCTTCTACGTGGTGGCGACTTTACCGAAAGAACCAAGAATATGAATCTCTGCAGTCACGAAAGCTTCACATCAAAAAGAAATGCCTTGAGTGAATGTTTCAAACAAGCGACGTAACGCAACTCCTGCTAACGTTCGCGGCGAGTGAAACCGCAGTGGCTTCCTGTCATGCCGCGTTGCTTTGTGGTGAACGCGTGCCAACATCGCTTACCTGTTACGCCACCGCCCCCTGTCGCTGCGCTTTAACGGTCGAGTGGGAAATTTGAGTGATGTAAAATGAATGTTTTTTTTTTAATCAACTTCATGTCCGCGAAACGCAAGTGTTTCCGTGTACATGGTTGTCAGTGTGGCGTTATTTTGGAAGGAGGTTCGCAGTGAAAACCAAGCCACCCACCCGCCTGCATTTTGCAAGCGCACCATGCAAAGGCTGCCAACGCGAACATTCCTTCCCCTCTGTGGCCACAACGCAGCCGGGTTCACGGCTTACAGAGGGGTGGTCAGTCTTAATGCAGATCTGGGATGAGTTCAATGTCGGCTTTATCACAAACTGCAATGGCTTGTGTAGAGCAATGTCAAATCAAGGTTAATGTTACCCCACGTTTATCCGCTAGGGAATTCATTTCCAACTCGCAACGACGTGGCACTTTGGTTCGTCGTGTTGCCTGCGCTGTGAAGGCAGACGCGATGAGGCGTTGCACTCGCTCGGGGAAACCCGGCCAACCTGAGCTCGAGTCCGATGCACAGTTCACGTGTTTGTGGCGAGTGATACCTGAACGGGTCAGCAATCTGCGCTGCGCAGCGTGGTGAAGTTTGTATAAAACAAGCCTCATGGCCTGCCACGTTCGCACCAAGGCGACAACTCCCCCCATATTTGAGAATGGTACGAACATCGTCTCTCTAGTCATAGGAGAGAAGTCCCCCACGCACCCTCATCTTTGAGAACAGTTTCAACATCTATAATCTTGGGTTCTTTCAGTAAAGTCACGTAGATTGAAAAATAATTCAAAAAATGAATATAAATGTAGTGCCGTGAATTCACTCGGACGAGAACCGCCTTTCTTCCACTGTCACTTTTATTCCATCGTTCCGCACACACAGTAATTCTCCTCTTCGGGCTCCGCCAACTCGGACACTCTGATTCACCTCAGCACCGTCCGCTCATACTCCTCCCACACACAGTGGTTCTCTCTCTATCTCCTCACACACAGTGTCTCCGCTATCTCTTCACATGCAGTGACTTCCTCTATCTCCGCACACACAGTGACTTGTCTGTCTATTCACACACAGTGACTCTATCTATCTCCGCACACACAGTGACTTGCCTGTCTATTCACACACAGTGACTCTATCTATCTATTCACACACAGTGACTCTATCTCTGCACACACAGTGACTCTATCTGTAACTCTCCCTGTACCTATCTCCGCCGTAACTACCTCTCCGCTAACGCTAACTCTCCCTGTCGCTATTTACTGTCCTTTGGGTTCGGCTCTCAATCTATTCTTCCCTAACATTTGCCAGCTCTCCTCTTCGTATCTCTCCACCTCTCGCCAACAACTGCCCAACAACAACTCAACTCCCCGTTCAAATCACCTAGCGTTTTATCCCCTTTTCAATTAGCCTTAATTAATTGCCACGTGGCTCGCTGGCATTTTCCCGCCAGGTCCCACCTGTACAACGGCCAGACTTCACGACGCCGTCACTTAACGCTAACAGCCTGTTGACCAATCACAGCCCTCGTGCCATGACTCCTTTAATTACTTCGGTTTGTTTACGCCACCCGTGACTCGACCACCTGCTCGACCTTATGTGACCCACTCTGCCTGTATGTCTGTATGTACTGTATGTGGCTAATTTACCTATGCGTATCGTTTACCCCACTACATCACCCCCCCCCCCCCCCGTGATGAAAGAACCTAGCCGTTCCCGGCTACAATATACTCAAATTGGAGTAGTGGAGTGAAGCGGACAGAACGATGACAACATATATACAGAACGCATTTGCAACACATAACCATTTTGTACAACCACACAACGACACGCACACAACACCTTTATACAGAATTCCCAAACCCCCAAAGTCAACGTATTGTATTCCTCCTGGAACGGGTTCCCGCTGCCGGCCCATCTCCCCTGCACGGGACACCCTGCGGTAAGGGAGGGCCTCGCTCGTCTCGCCAACGAGGGGCGCTCCTGGGCTCCACCCTGCGCCCATCCCTGTCCCAGCGACACTCCGCTGGCGGGGCTGTCCGTCGTTCACGGTTGGGATGGCCATTGGTCCGGATTTTCGGCCGTTCAATCGGCGTCCGGTCGGTAACCCTGCCCAAAAAGGGCCATCCTGCAGGCACATGGGGGGCAGATCTCTGGGACACGCGCACTTGTGACCTCCCCACAGGTTCATCGGACACATCCAATACAGGCCGTTCTCGGATGGGGGATGACGCGTCATATGGTAACACAAATTTCTTCAAGCGCGACGGGTGAACAAACCATGTCCGACGACCGAATTTTATTCGCACACTCTGATCCCGTAAAACCTCCACAATATCAACGGGCCCCTGCCAGGGGTGGTGAAACTTCGGGGACGTTCCCACCGGCACCATGGGGCAGTGCAACCAGGCTTTATCTCCAACACTCCATGGCTCTCGTGGCTGCTGCCTGCCGTACAATCTTTCGTTAGCGGCTTGTCGTCGTGCCGTATTTTTCAATGCAGCCTCCCGGGCTTCCCTCAGACGGTCTAAAGCCACCTGCATTGGAGCAGGCACCGTCGTAGATTTTTCTCGCTTCCGAATTCCCAATTTAACAATAGCCGGCGCTTCTGGTTCCCGTCCATAAATTAGAAAAAATGGCGAGTACCCCGTTGAGGCATGCGGGGCCAATCTATACGCGGCCAGCGTCGCTGCAACATGCAGGTCCCAATCATCTTGAGCGGTGTTTACTTGGTGACAAAGCATGGTCGTCAGCGTCCTATGCAGCCGCTCGACCATCCCGTCAGTCTGCGGGTCGTACGGGGACGTCCGGATCTTTTTGGTCCCCAGCGAGTCACACACGTCTTTAATCAATTTCGATGAAAATTTCTGCCTTGGTCAGTAAGCAATTGTTCCGGGGCCCCCTTATATAAGACGTACCCTTTCAAGAAAGCCTCAGCGATCAACGTCGCTGACTGGTCTACTAGCAGCCAGGCCATCGGCCAACGAGTTAAGTATTCCACCCCGACGAGCAAATATTTGTGCCCTCGGGAGGTGGCTGGGAACGGACCCAAAATATCTAGTGCCACAATTTCGTTCACTCTCGAAACTTGAATCGATTGCAATGGGACATGATATGGCCGTGCCGGCGCTTTCCTCCGCGCACATTCCTGGCACGCTTTTACATGCTGTTTCACATCATTAAACATTCCCGGCCAGTAAAATTCATTCCCCACTGTCAACGCGGTCTTCTCCCCCAAATGCATCAATTTCTCATGTATCTCGTTAATGAGTTTCCCCCGCAACATCCTCGGGACAACAATACAAAATTTTTGTGCTTCCACATTCCAGCGAACAAGCAACCCCTCCGTCAACATCAAAAATGGGCGATCCTCCGATCCCCTTGAACGAGAGGCACGCAGCCTCATCCTGGTCAGCGAGGAATCCTCTACCTGCAGTTGCTTCCACTGTTTCAATGACAACCCCAACAATCCAATTTCTGCTCCAGGGATTATCCCTGGCACTCCCGAACCCGCTGCAGCGACCGTTTGCGGAACCTCCTGCAGCGGCGGGCCGCAACGCAGCGAGCCCTCTTTGCACCGACATGTCTCAGCCGGTCGCGGCAACCTAGACAAAGCATCCGCGTTTACATGGTGCGTCCCTTTCCTATGCTGGATCGTGAAAGAGTACTTCTGGAGGGTCTCAATCCAGCGAACCATTTGCCCCGATGGCTGATCCACGCGCAGCGAGTACTGTAGCGCCGCGTGATCAGTGCGGATCAAAAAATCCCTGCCGTATAGATACGGTCAGTACTGGCGCACAAAATGGACAATCGCCAATAATTCCCTACGCGTCACACAGTATTTTTGCTCCGCCGGCGATAACACCTGGATGCCATATGCCACCACTCTCTCGACGCCATCAACCATTTGTGACAAAACCGCGCCTATGCCCGTATCATAGGCATCCGCGTCAAGTATAAATTGCTTCGTAAAATCCGGGTATCCCAACGGCGGTGCGTCCGCCAGTGCGGCCCGCAACGCTTCAAACGATTTTTGTTCAGAAATCCCCCATTGAAACTTTACACCTTTCCCGGTCAGCGTATGCAATGGTCGAGCAATCGTGGCAAAATCCTTAACGAACCACCGATAATACGACGCAAAGCCCACAAAGCTACGCACTTCCCCTGCTGTTTTCGGCACTGGCCATGTACGCACACAACTCGTCTTTTCCGGATCAGTGGCCACTCCTGACGCACTAACGACGTACCCCAAATACTTCACCGATGTTCTCAACAATTGGCACTTCTGTGGTTTAAATTTCAATCCAGCGCGCCGCACTCTACCAAAAACGGCGCGCAGCCGTTGCAAATGTTCATCGAAATTCCTACTGAAAACAATCACATCATCTAAATATATCAAGCATGACTCCCACTGCATGCCTAACAACACAAGTTCCATTAATCGCTGGAAGGTCGCCGGCGCTGAGTGGAGTCTCATCGGGAGCACGTTAAATTGATACAATCCTTGTGGTGTCCGAAATGCCGTTTTAGGTCTTGACTCTTTATCCAGGGGCAATTCCCAAAAGCCCGACAACAAATCGAGGGTCGAAAAGATTCTGGCGCCGGACAGGGCGTCCAGCGAATCATCAATTCGTGGAAGCGGGTATGCTTCCGCCACCGAAACTTTATTTATTTTCCGATAGTCAACACAAAATCGCATGGTTCCGTCACGTTTTTTAACGAGGACAATAGGGGCTCCCCACGGGTTGGACGATGGGGCGATAATATCCTGCTCTAGCATTTCGTCAACAGATCGCCGAATACATTCTTTCTCAAGAGGACCTACATGATGCAAATTTAACCTGATCGGGGGTGCGTTCCCCGTGTCAGTACGATGCCGCAACAATGTCGTTCGACCCACGTCGTATTTCCCTGAACTGAACACATCCTTAAATTCCACTAGTAACGCATGCAATCTCGACCGTTGCACAGGCGATAACTCTGGGTTTTGTTCGTAAAGATCCCTTAACCATTCCGGATCGTCCTCCTCCCTTGACAACATTTCATCCTGCCCCGTAGCAAAACATGTTTTTGTTTCTGGACCCGGCGCACCCGTTGCGTGCGCCAACGTAGTGCCCCCTTGAATAACAACCTCTTCGTGCCCCGCGTTTACAATTTGAATGAAGGGATCACAATAAGTTGGTATTATGGTCGAAGCTCCTACCACGGTGGGCATTCTCGACACAGCACTTGAGAGTGTCAACAGCACTCTTTCCTGTAGCTCATCCCAAGGCAATTCCTTCTTTAACCGTAGCGGTACCAATATTTGCAATGCAGGCGGGACGCGCACGGTGCGGCTCACCACGGCCTGCACCACAGCGTTCGCCACCGCAAATTTCGAAAGCGTCCCCAAAAATTTCATACATTTCCCCGACGGTAATTCCAAACAACCTTTTTCCACTGAAATCTTAATTGGCATCTTTTGCAAAAAATCTGTGCCCAACAAACACGGTACCGCCAAGGCCGTTGAAACCAAAACACTTCCTGTCACAATAACCTCCCCAATTTGAATTGTCGCAACCACGCAGCCCATAATGCCCAAACTACCCCCGTTTGCCGCTACACATGGCCCTTCCACTGGCGCTAACGATCCAGGCGACGTCGGCAGCGACCGAAAAGTTTGCAACGAAATGAGAGTTGCCGACGCCCCGGTATCCACAATAACCCGTACCATAACACCTTGAATACATGCCATCACATCCGACGATCCCGGCGCGGCCCCCAACACACGATGTACCAACGCGCCCCACGTATCCCGGCTATGCGTACTATCCGAACCCGATGAATACGGTTGAGATGACGCGGATGAGTGATGTGGATAGGGCGGCCGTGTATTGAATGCATCTCGACTCACCCGGGATCCTTGGTTTTGGGGGAACCGCCCGCCGTAGTTGTTTCGCGCCCACGGAGGACCACCTCTTCGTCTCCAGCAGTCGCGGGCGAGATGACCCCTCCGCCCGCACTCGTAGCATGTCCGATGCACGCCGTCTCCATATGCCCCAGGACGACGCCGTCTGTCTCCGGTCGACACTCCGGCCGCCGTTGCCATCGGCGGCGCCTCGTCCACCACCACCGCCACCATGCTCGCAGCCCCGGCAGGGTTCGTCAGCAACGGCTGCGCTACCGCCGCCGCTGGTTCGTCTCGTATATCAAGGTTGACTTGTATGTTCCTGGCGATCAGCAACGATGACACGTCGTCGTCATCATCCTTGTCCGGGAGCGACAAGACGACTTTCAGTTCCTTTGCCAGCTGTAACATCTTCTCTTGCAGCAGGGAGTCCCAGCCCTCCTCGTCCATCGCCGGGTACGCAACCTGGGCGAGGGCCAGCAAGGCGCTGCAAAATGCCAGGGGGGACTCCATGGCCTCCCGTTTCCTCTGTTGAAATCGACGTTTGGCGACCGACCGCGGCTCGTAGACCTTCCTCATTGCCGCAATAGCACCGTCCAATGTTTTTCTGACAGCGGCAGGGAGTCCGTTAAAAGTCGCCAAGGAGTCATCATCCATTGCCGTCGGCAGTGCTCGTAACGCGGCACTCTCCGTCCACTTTAGGGACTCGTAAGCCGCACGGAATCTTCGTATGAATGCCGTCCAATCTCCCACCTTGGCCTCAAATCGTTGTACGTGTAGCCGTCGTGGCAGTCCCTCCGACTGGTCGTCTTCGTCGTCATCTTCTTCCAACCGCTCCGGCTGAGCGGCAACCTCCGGTGGTGGACCCGGTACGGGTAGTTGAATGCGGTTCTCCGTCAAGAAGTTCTGGAATTCCTCCGACAACGTCTACATTCTGGCCTCCCACTGGGTCATGAGGACTTGCCAATCCTCCGGCGATCCCGGGCCTTCAGCACCACCCGAACCGCTGTCACCGTCCGGAGTACTGCCGGCCATCTGGCCGGGCTGCAAATCGTCGTTGTCGCTGTCGCCGCCGGAGTCCACTGGCACATTTCTTTTCTTTGCCACTTTCCTTGACATCGTGGCGTGTTCCGTACTTTTTCTGACACCAAATGTAGTGCTGTGAATTCACTCGGACGACAACCGTCTCTTTTTCCGCCGTCTCTTTTTATTCCATCGTTCCGTACACGAAGTAATTCTCTCCGTGCTCCGCCAAGTCGGACACTCCGATTTACTTCAGCATCGTCCATGCATCCCCTTCCACACACAGTGTTTCTTCGCCTATCTCTTCACACACAGTGTCTTCCCTTCCACACACAGTGGTTCGTCTTCTATCTCTTCCACACACAGTGGTTCGTCTTCTATCTCCTCACACACAGTATCGCCGCTATCTCTTCACACGCAGTGACTTCCCTTCCACACACAGTGGATCGTCTTCTATCTCCTCACACACAGTATCGCCGCTATCTCTTCACACGCAGTGACTTCCATCTATTCACACAGTGACTCTATCTCCGCTAACGCTGACTCTCCCTATCGCTATCTATTCTTCCCTAACATTTCCAGCTGTCTTCTTCGTATCTCTTCACCTCTCGCCAACAACTGCCCAGCAACAACTCTACAGCAACAACTCCCCAGCAGCAACTCTCCAACAGCAACTCTCCAACAGCAACTCTCCAACAGCAACTCCCCTCCGTTCAAACCACCTCGCGTTTTATCCCCTCTCGCATTAGCCTTAATTAATTGCCACGTGGCTCGCTGGCCGTTTCCCGCCAGCCCGCACCTGTCCCCTTCATCAGAGATTCAGACGCCACCATTTAACGCTAACAGCCTCTCGACCAATCACCGCCCTCGTGCCACGACTCCCTTAATTACTTGGGTTTGTTTACGCCACTCGCGACTCGACCACCTGTTCGACCTCGTGTGACCCGTTCTCCTTGTCTGTCTGTATGTACTGTAGATGGCCAATTCCTATGCGCATTATCTACTCCACTACATAGCTACTACAGCCAGTACACACTGCTATACAGTTAGTATAGCTACTTCTACAGCCAGTACACACTGCTATAGAGTTAGCATAGCTACTACTACAGCAAGTACACACTGCTATAGAGTTAGTATAGCTACTACTACAGCCAGTACACACTGCTATAGAGTTTGTATAGCTACTACTACAGCAAGTACACACTGCTATAGAGTTAGTATAGCTACTAGTACAGCCAGCACACACTGCTATAGAGTTAGTATAGCTAATACTACAGCCAGCACACACTGCTGTAGAGTTAGTATAGCTACTACTACAGCCAGTACACACTGCTATAGAGTTAGTATAGCTACTACTACAGCCAGTACACACTGCTATAGAGTTAGTATAGCTACTACTACAGCAAGTATACACTGCTATAGAGTTAGTATAGCTACTACTACAGCCAGTACACACTGCTATAGAGTTAGTATAGCTACTACTACAGCCAGTACACACTGCTATAGAGTTGGTATAGCTACTACTACAGCAAGTACACACTGCATTAGAGTTAGTATAGCTACTACTACAGCCAGCACACACTGCTATAGAGTTAGTATAGCTACTACTACAGCCAGTACACACTGCTATAGAGTTAGTATAGCTACTACTACAGCCAGTACACACTGCTATAGAGTTAGTATAGCTACTACTACAGCCAGCACGCACTGCTGTAGAGTTAGTATAGCTACTACTACAGCCAGTACACACTGCTATAGAGTTAGTATAGCTACTACTACAGCCAGTACACACTGCTATAGAGTTAGTATAGCTACTAATACAGCAAGTACACACTGCTATAGAGTTAGTATAGCTACTAGTACAGCCAGCACACACTGCTATAGAGTTAGTATAGCTACTACTACAGCCAGTACACACTGCTATAGAGTTAGTATAGCTACTAATACAGCAAGTACACACTGCTATAGAGTTAGTATAGCTACTAGTACAGCCAGCACACACTGCTATAGAGTTAGTATAGCTAATACTACAGCCAGCACACACTGCTGTAGAGTTAGTATAGCTACTACTACAGCCAGTACACACTGCTATAGAGTTAGTATAGCTACTACTACAGCCAGTACACACTGCTATAGAGTTAGTATAGCTACTACTACAGCCAGCACACACTGCTATAGAGTTATTATAGCTACTACAGCCAGTAAACACTGCTATAGAGTTAGTATAGCTACTACTACAGCCAGCACACACTGCTATAGAGTTAGTACAGCTACTACTACAGCCAGTACACACTGCTATAGAGTTAGTATAGCTACTAGTACAGCCAGTACACACTGCTATAGAGTTAGTATAGTTACTACTACAGCAAGTGTACACTGCTATAGAGTTAGTATAGCTACTACTACAGCCAGTACACACTGCTATAGAGTTAGTATAGCTACTACTACAGCCAGTACACACTGCTATAGAGTTAGTATAGCTACTACTAGAGCCAGTACACACTGCTATAGAGTTAGTATAGCTACTACAGCCAGTACACACTGCTATAGAGTTAGTATAGCTACTACTACAGCCAGTACACACTGCTATAGAGTTAGTATAGCTACTTCTACAGCCAGTACACACTGCTATAGAGTTAGTATAGCTACTACTACAGCTAGTACACACTGCTATAGAGTTAGTATAGCTACTACTACAGCTAGTACACACTGCTATAGAGTTAGTATAGCTACTACTACAGCTAGTACACACTGCTATAGAGTTAGTATAGCTACTACTACAGCCAGTACACACTGCTATAGAGTTAGTATAGCTACTACTACAGCCAGTACATACTGCTGTAGAGTTAGTACAGCTACTACTACAGCCAGTACACACTGCTATAGAGTTAGTATAGCTACTACTACAGCCCGTACACACTGCTTTAGAGTTAGTATAGCTACTAGTACAGCCAGTACACACTGCTATAGAGTTAGTATAGCTACTACTACAGCCAGTAAACACTGCTATAGAGTTAGTATAGGTACTACTACAGCCAGTACACACTGCTATAGAGTTAGTATAGCTACTACTTCAGCCAGTACACACTGCTATAGAGTTAGTATAGCTACTACTAGAGCCAGTACACACTGCTATAGAGTTAGTATAGCTACTACAGCCAGTAAACACTGCTATAGAGTTAGTATAGCTACTACTACAGTCAGTACACACTGCTATAGAGTTAGTATAGCTACTTCTACAGCCAGTACACACTGCTATAGAGTTAGTATAGCTACTACTACAGCTAGTACACACTGCTATAGAGTTAGTATAGCTACTACTACAGCTAGTACACACTGCTATAGAGTTAGTATAGCTACTACTACAGCCAGTACACACTGCTATAGAGTTAGTATAGCTACTACTACAGCTACTACTACAGCCAGTACATACTGCTGTAGAGTTAGTACAGCTACTACTACAGCCAGTACACACTGCTATAGAGTTAGTATAGCTACTACTACAGCCCGTACACACTCCTTTAGAGTTAGTATAGCTACTACTACAGCTAGTACACACTGCTATAGAGTTAGTATAGCTACTACTACATCCAGTAAATACTGCTATAGAGTTAGTATAGGTACTACTACAGCCAGTACACACTGCTATAGAGTTAGTATAGCTACTACTACAGCCAGTACACACTGCTATAGAGTTAGTATAGCTACTACTACAGCCCGTACACACTCCTTTAGAGTTAGTATAGCTACTACTACAGCTAGTACACACTGCTATAGAGTTAGTATAGCTACTACTACATCCAGTAAATACTGCTATAGAGTTAGTATAGCTACTACTACAGCCAGTACACACTGCTATAGAGTTAGTATAGCTACTACTCCAGCTAGTACACACTGCTATAGAGTTAGTACAGCTACTACTACACCCAGTACACACTGCTTTAGAGTTAGTATAGCTACTACTACAGCCAGTACAAACTCCTGTAGTGATAGTACAACTACTACTACAGCCAGTACAAACTCCTGTAGTGATAGTTGCTACTACTACAGCCAGTACACACTGCTATAGAGTTAGTATAGCTGTTACTACAGCCCGTACACACTGCTATAGAGTTAGTATAGCTACTACTACAGCAAGTATACACTGCTGTAGAGTTATTATAGCTACTACTACAGCCAGTACATACTACTGTAGTGAAAGTAGCTACTACTACAGCCAGTACATACTGGAAGCTCTACGTCTCAAGCTAGAAGGCCTACGTCCTACGAGGCATCAACACGTGGCCGCGGACCCCAGTGAGAGGGTCCAACCCTTCGTAGCTGTAACTCCTCTGTATCGTGTAGTTAGCAGGTGGTCAACACCCTAGGCTGTGTCTGGTGAAGGGGCAGTTTCCCCTTTGTGTTACGTGTTACAAATAAATGCGTTGCCTCTAAAAGGAACGTCTCCGACTCAGTTGGACCCACTTCACTATTCTAGAGTCCGTAGATACTACGGCAGTCAGTAGAAACGACTGTAGAGTCACCATATACTAATATAGAGTCAGTAGTTACGACTATGGAGTCGGGAGATACTACTGCAGAGTCGGTAGAGGCTACTGTAGAGTAAGTAGATACTGCTATAGAGTAAGCAGATACTACTATAGTTAGTAGTTACTACTATAGTCAGTGGATACTACTATAGTTGATAGATACGACTGTAGAGCCAGTAGATACTACTATAGTCAGTAGATACTATTGTAGAGTCAGTATTTACTACTATAGAGTCGGCAGATCATACTATAGAGTCAGTAGATACTACTATAGTCAGGACATACTACTACGGTCAGTAAATACTGCTACAGTCAGTAGGTACTACTATACATCCCGTAGATACCACTACGGTCAGTAAATACTGCTACAGTCAGTAGGTACTACTATACATCCTGCAGATACTACTACGGTCAGTAAATACTGCTACAGTCAGTAGGTACTACTATACATCCCGTAGATACTACTACAATCAGTAAATACTACTCCAGTCAATAGATACTACTATACATCCCGTAGATACCACTACGATCATTAAATACTGCTACAGTCAGTAGGTACTACTATACATCCCGTAGATACTACTACGATCAGTAAATACTACTCCAGTCAGTAGATACTACTATACATCCCGTAGATACCACTACGATCAGTAAATACTGCTACAGTCAGTAGGTACTACTATACATCCCGTAGATACCACTACGATCAGTAAATACTGCTACAGTCAGTAGGTACTACTATACATCCCGTAGATACTACTACGATCAGTAAATACTACTCCAGTCAGTAGATACTACTATACATCCCGTAGATACTACTACGATCAGTAAATACTACTCCAGTCAGTAGATACTACTATACATCCCGTAGATACTACTACGATCAGTAAATACTGCTACAGTCAGTAGGTACTACTATACATCCCGTAGATACTACTACGGTCAGTAAATACTGCTACAGTCAGTAGGTACTACTATACATCCCGTAGATACTACTACGGTCAGTAAATACTACTACAGTCAGTAGGTACTGCTATACATCCCGTAGATACCACTACGATCAGTAAATACTGCTACAGTCAGTAGGTACTACTATACATCCCGTAGATACTACTACGATCAGTAAATACTACTCCAGTCAGTAGATACTACTATACATCCCGTAGATACCACTACGATCAGTAAATACTGCTACAGTCAGTAGGTACTACTATACATCCCGTAGATACCACTACGATCAGCAAATACTGCTACAGTCAGTAGATACTACTATACATCCCGTAGATACTACTACAATCAGTAAATACTACTCCAGTCAGTAGATACTACTATACATCCCGTAGATACTACTACGATCAGTAAATACTACTCCAGTCAGTAGATACCACTATACATCCCGTAGATACTACTATGATCAGTAAATACTACTACAGTCAGTAGGTACTACTATACATCCCGTAGATACTACTACGATCAGTAAATACTGCTACAGTCAGTAGGTACTACTATACATCCCGTAGATACTACTACGATCAGTAAATACTGCTACAGTCAGTAGATACTACTATACATCCCGTAGATACCACTACGATCAGTAAATACTGCTACAGTCAGTAGGTACTACTATACATCCCGTAGATACTACTACGGTCAGTAAATACTGCTACAGTCAGTAGATACTCCAACCCTGTTCTGTGACGTCACCTCTCAGCATTACTTCATCGGCGTGAAACGTTAGGGGGAGGTGTACCTCGCTAGTGACGTCATGTCACCAAGGTATTCACCCCTCTTACGTCCACCGCGCTCTTGAACGTGACGTCACGTCCGTTTGGGTCATTGTCGATATCGTTCCAGTGCCAATCCTTATTTGGGCAAAGCTACGCCCAGTGACTGGCGGCTCATTAACATAATGTATTCGTTAAAGCCGTCGCGAGTTTATTGCGACGGGTTCAGCAATCACGGACATATGGGCGCGACATTAACATAATTTATTCACTCGATAATTTAGTTACGGAGCCGCACATTGTGGGAGGAGCGTGTCTCGTCCCCCGGAAGTGACGTCGCGTCACCTGCTGCTGCGTGACGTCACGAGGTAACGGGAAGCTATCGCTTCCTGCACTGAAATCCGGGGTGAGAAATTCTCATTGCTGTTGTTGTTGTCGTGGTGGTTGTGGTGGTTGTTGTTGTTTACCAAGGTAGAGCCTCGCTCTCTCTCTCAGGGATGTCAGTTGAGTAGCAGCGAGCATGGGAATCGATGTCCAGGTTGGAACTTTACAACGCGGGGCCTAGCCACGCGGGGCCTTGCCTCCTGCCCTTGCCTGATTCCGTTCGCTTTAATGATCTCGCTTAAGTTTAATTTGTCTTCACCCGGCTCGCCACTTTGTAACTTTGTTTTATTGTAAATATTCACGCAGTTTTTATTTTCGTTCTTTTGTTAGCAGGCCAAGCCCGCTTGAGCTGCTATACCGCTCTTGTTATCAGAAGCGACCTGCCCACAACAACACAAGGTGAGGCTTTGTCAACGTGTGTGAATGTTTTGACTTTAAACTTTGGTGACTGCAGGAATTAATATTCTTGGTTCTTTCGGTAAAGTCACGTAGATAGAAAACAAAATAACAGATAATAATTTTTCTTTTTTACAATGAAGCAAAAAACCCCACAACGTTTCTATGGCAACATTAATGTTGAAGATGCGAGGGCTTACAGGAATATTTATGACATTTGCCCTCTCATTGCGTGCCATGACTGCTGTTTGCACAGTCACACATAGTCACTGTAAGATGATTTTCTTGGTCGTGTTTTTGTATTTTTGCTTGTTGTGGTTGCACCCGATTCAAGAGCCGAATGGCTCACGGGACTATAACCAAAATAAATAAAACTGAAAATAAAAAAAAACTGAAACCGCGTGATGAATTTGGGAAAGTTTTTCACTGCATCTCCAAATATATATATGAAAGGCAAAGTTGTGATTGTGTGTGTTGTCTGTTCAAAATGTTTAGCGTACTTCCCGACATGCAACAAACTGGAAATTTGCCATGTGGGTACTTTCCAGACTGTACACCGTGCAAACATTATACAAATACACTTTTGTGTTTTTGTTGGGGGGGGGAGCTCAATAATGTATAGATTTTTTGCACGGCAAGTGACCTGTCACGTCAAATCTGTCACGTGACCCTCGCATGTGGAAGCGTCACGCATTGTAGTGTAGCGGTTAGCGTTGTCTGTGTGTGTGTCTGTGTGTGTCTGTGTGTGTGTGTCTGTGTGTGTGCGTCTCTGTGTGTGGAAGCGTCACGCATTGTAGTGTAGCGGTTAGTGTTGTCTGTGTGTGTGTCTGTGTCTCTGTGTGTGTGTATCTGTGTGTGTGTCTGTCTGTGTGTGTGTGTCTGTCTGTGTGTGTCTGTGTGTGGAAGCGTAACGCATTGTAGTGTATCGGTTAGCGCTACACCGCGCTACGAACCCGGCGACCTGAGTTCGATTCCCGCTCACGGCCACCACCGGTGACGATTATTTGAACCGCTTCTGGGCCTCCCCTAGGTCGACTCAGCCTCAAACGAGTAACTGTTGCGGTGTGAACATCGCCACTGGGGAGACAAAGGCGGCCGGACGTGATGGATCCAAGTCCCGGGCAAAGCCGGTTAGTACAGCTAGTCATGAATATATGAATGAATATAGACGTGTAAGTCACGTGTGACTGTATATATTCATTCCTCCATGGCTCGATACTGACGTGTAGATGGTGTGGATATTCTTATTTTCTGTCTGCAGCTGACGCTGGTCTGATGGAGCAAATGCACTCAGCACAGCTCGGTACGACAAGTCAACAATGTGACCAGCGTGCATACAGCACGGATCGGACTGTAAATTTGACACAGCACCAGAGAACTCGCACAGGAGAGAAACCCTTCAAGTGCACTGTGTGTGACAAGGCATTTGCATGGCCATCAGTTCTTGAGACCCACCAGAGAACACACACAGGAGAGAAACCCTTCAAGTGCACTGTGTGTGGGAAGGCATTTTCACAGTCATCTGCTCTTAAAGTACATCAGAGAACACACACGGGAGAGAAACCCTTCAAATGCACTGTGTGTGGGAAGACATTTTCAGATTCATCTACTCTTAAAACACACCAGAGAACACACACAGGAGAGAAACCCTTCAAGTGCAGTGTGTGTGGAAAGGCATTTTCAGATTCATCTCATCTTCAAAGACACCAGAGAACACACACAGGAGAGAAACCCTTCAAATGCACTGTGTGTGGGAAGACATTTTCAGATTCATTTGCTCTTAAAACTCACCAGAGAACACACACGGGAGAGAAACCCTTCAAGTGCAGTGTGTGTGGGAAGGCATTTTCAGATTCATCTACTCTTAAAAAACACCAGAGAACACACACAGGAGAGAAAGCCTTCAAGTGCAGTGTGTGTGGAAAGGCATTTTTAGATTCATCTCATCTTCAAAGACACCAGGGAACACGCACGGGAGAGAAACCCTTCAAGTGCAGTGTTTGTTCGAAGACATGTTCAGAGTCATTTGCTCTTAAAACACACCAGAGAACACACACAGGAGAGAAACCCTTCAAGTGCACTGTGTGTGGAAAGGCATTTTCAGATTCATCTACTCTTAAAAAAACACCAGAGAACACACACGGGAGAGAAACCCTTCAAGTGCACTGTGTGTGGGAAGGCATTTTCAGATTCATCTACTCTTAAAAAACACCAGAGAACACACACAGGAGAGAAACCCTTCAGGTGCAGTGTGTGTGGGAAGGCATTTTCACAGTCATCTGCTCTTAAAACACACCAGAGAACACACACGGGAGAGAAACCCTTCAAGTGCAGTGTGTGTAGGAAGACATTTTCAGATCCATCTGCTCTTAAAACACACCAGAGTACACACACGGGAGAGAAACCCTTCAAGTGCAGTGTGTGCGGGAAGGCATTTGCACATTCATCAAATCTTCAAGTACACCAGAGAACACAGAAGCATCAGAAGATCCACAAGGAGTGCAGTCTGAAATCAGCTTGTGAAAGTCAAAGTGCCGCAATTAGCCCACCCCTCATGAAACACGAACCAGAAGAAACTCCCTGCTTGGACACTTTTAAAGGTATCGAGGTGAAATGTGAAGAGGTGATGGTGAAATGTGAAGAGGTGATGGTGAAATGTGAAGAGGTGATGGTGAAGAGGGAAGAGGTGATGGTGAAGAGGGAAGAAGTGATGGTGAAGAGCGAAGAAGTGAAGGTAAAATGTGAAGATGAAGATTCAACTCCAAAATGGGACCTTCACATTGATGGAGGCAACGTGAAGCAGGAGGAGAATTCTGACTGAGGCAGAGCGAGGCAACTCCCAGCAGTTTGTGGAAGTGGAGGTGTGGGTGGACTTCCGAGACAATACAAAGTCAAGTGGTGACCCGGTAGATGTGTAAGCCAGAGACGATGTCGCTACAATAGATGCACCTTTGTCACAGGCCTTTAATGACAAGAATATGAAGTTGAACACTGATTTCCTAGGTTCAACCTGCAGAGTAAGAGCGGCCAGTCTTTGTGGACCTGTGGGTTGGGTCAATCTCTCACCAGGAGCGAGAGACAATAAGCTCCCAAGCATTCACTATGTTATAATTGCATTTACACGGTGCTTGCTTAATCGCCTGGGCAACTCGGAGTTTTGTGTCGTACCTCGTCTGAAACGCTCGAAGAGCATCCCCAAGTAGCAGCTGCCCCTGTGTGGCACAGGGTGGTGGCCCTGCACCGGCCTGCATGTGGACAAGAGCCTGTCAGTAGGGGGCGATGATTGATGCGTCATCTCAGTTGTGTAGTTTGTAGGCAATCTTGATTCGAAGCTTTCGTGACTGCAGGAATCCACACTCTTTAGTTATTTCGGTAAAGTCACCACGTGGGTAGAAACATAACAGATCACGGCGTTTAGATCACAACACAAGCAATCGTCATCAGGTGGGACAACCACAGCAAGAGAAACTGCTGAAGTAGTAGGCGCCTACTACTCCAGCAGTTTCTTCTTCTTGCTGCTGTGCTTGTCCCACCTGATGACGATTGCTTGTGTTATCGAAACGCCGTGATCTATTATTTGTAGCGCAATGTTATGAATTTGATACATTTTGACCCAGACGCAAGCATGCAACGGCCTACTCGTTTTGAATGACGCAACAATAGTACGTTGTACATACACTGTTAAGCAGACGGTGCGTGTTTGTAAAATAACTTCTTAATACGATGTAACGTGATGCAGTCAATTTCGCTGCAGTAATTCAATGTTGTTAATATGCCCGTCAATGATTTAGAATGAATACTTGTCTGATTGTGCGCGTGCATGTAACATTTTGTCTGAGGGTCAAACATTGAATAAGTGATGTTAGGACAAAGTGTGTGTGTGTGTGTTTTGGAAGTAACCTGTACAGAGAAGTCAGGTGAGACCCGTTGTTCTTGTGATACAAGTCAAAGGGTACTTTTGTGTTTCACGAAGCGTCTGCCTCTGGAGCAACTCATAGTCTTTGAAATAGGGAGCACGCTCGGATCATTCATCAGTTACAAGGCATACCACTTGAAAGTTACACGTATAGGAGGAGGTACATTCTCTACAACACGAATTGTAGTTTTGTCTTAAGTGTTGACGTCGATTTTGTCTAACTGGGACTAGAAATGCTCCTTGCTGATTCACGTCTGGATGTTCGTGACCATCGGTTGAAGCAAACCCCACTGCTGTTGTTGAGACGCTGTGCACCATTTTATGGTCCAACACATTGACGGCCTTCAGGCCAGGAAAGTCACAACATTTGCACACGAAGGACGCATTCACGCAAGTACCCCATGCTCCATTTTGAAGTTTTAAAATGAAACATCTTTGAATTGTGTTGTATTTTGAATTAGATGATTTTATTTCTTCATTAAAAGCTTGTTTCAATTTACATCTGGAAGACTTCATTGAAAAGGACATTTCGTGTGAATTTTCTCTCAACGTTAAGTAGACGGCCTTGCCGGGGGTTCGGTTCGATGCGGACTTTCACATGTTTGGGATTGCGGGATCGAGATAAGGCGACACGGAGCTGGCCGTGCGAGAAGACCGCCGTCTACAGATCGATTCCAACGTAATCGAACGTCTGTCCCTGCGCCTCCGTCGTCCATGCAGGGGGTGCGTCGGTTTGCAGCGCCCCCTGCATGAAAACAACGGAAAGTGCAGCGCTCATCACAGATAGAAAAAGTTGTGCGCTTATATTTAAAATGTTATTCTTTTATAAGGTGATGTTGAAATCGAAAAGTGTTTGGCCAGTTGATGATTTCAATCAGATTGATTCATTTATTATGCACCACATATCCGAGCTTTTGTGGTCCTGTTGAGCTAAAGTTGGAAAAAGTCCGTGACTATAACTTTGCTCAGTATTGTAAACGTGTTTCTATTATTTAGTTATTGTTTAATACAAACTTCTTCAGATAGTGGGTTTCAAGATGTACTTGAATGGCACGTTCGTTGTTCCAGTGTTTAATGGCTTGGACGTCGTGCCAAATGGCTTCCATCGATGTGGAAGTCAATGGTGGATGATAATTTGACATTTCGGTGTTGATTTGGAGTAGATTGTTTAACTGTTGCATACCGGGTGGTGAAATGCTTTGCCGAGTACCTGAACTGTTTGACCAAGTGAATTCATGAAGAGTTCGATGCGAGTTTGAGCGTTAATATTCTTGCGGAACAACAAAGGTCGGATATTTTAAAGATTCCTGATCGTACGTTTATTGCGACAATGTTCAAGGGGAACACGTGTGGAGGAGAGTTCCGGGTGAAGTCTTCCCTTACCTGGCAACCATGGTGGCTGTCCGCTGATCACTCTCGCTCCGTCACAGCTACGAGCTGTAGGAACGGGACTCTCCACCCTGGCGCTGTTTTAATTCACAGCACCAAGAGTGGAGAGCCTCATCCCTGTAGTGCCCTCCTGTCGTGCCGCAGCATTTACCGCGTAACGAGGCAACGTTTTCACGAGCAGTGCGTTCCACTACACACCCACACGAGCGAACCATGTGCAACAGTGTGCGTACATACAGACACGAACAAACATGCGGGTGCACATACACACACGAGCGCTTACTTGCAAACATGGACGAGTGGAGATGCACACACGAGTGTGGTCACCACCTGGCTAGCTACACTAGTCACGTGATAACTAGTATACTACACTATACACTACACTATACACTACTATACACTACACTACTACACACTACACTACTATACACTACACTATACACTACACTAAACACTACACTATACACTAGTATACAATACACTAGTATACACTACACTACACTTATACACTACAATATGCACTACTTTTCACTACACTATACACTGCACTATACACTACTATACACTACACTATTATACACTACACTATACACTTCTACACTACAATATACACTACTATACACTACACTATACACTACAATATACACTATTATACACTACACTATACACTTATACACTACACTATACACTTATACACTACAATATACACTACTATACACTACACTATACACTACAATATACACTATTATACACTACACTATACACTTATACACTACAATATACACTACTATACACTACAATATACACTATTATACACTACACTATACACTTATACACTACACTATACACTACTATACACTACACTACTATGCAATACACTATTATACACTACACTATACACTTATACACTACAATATACACTACTATACACTACACTATTCACTACACACTACTATACACTACACTAAACACTACACTACTATACACTACACTATACACTACACTATACACTACTATACACTACTATACTATACAATACTATACACTACACTATACACTACACTACTATACACTACACTATACACTACACTATACACTACTACACACTAGTGCTGCACTAGTCCCCAAACTGCAAAGACAAAGGCTCCCCAATGTAGACTGACACATCCACAGACCCACACATGGACCCACGGACTCGCACAGAAACCCACGGACTCATCGACTCCCACTGGGCGTGCGCTGTTAGCGAGCACCGGTGAGGGTCGCGATGGAACAACACCAGGGGCTGGTGTGGACAGAACCACGGCTGGCCGCTCGTCTCTCAAATTCTGATGTTAGCACCCCCACCCACCTCACCACCTCCTTCATTATGGCTGAGTCCACCTAAGTGACGCTCAGGACTGCTTCAGGTCAGGGGCCGACCTGAAATGACGTCACGTAATTTTAGAGGATTTTTGATCCCCCCCCCCATCGTCGCATGACGTCACAAAAAGTCAGACCCCTCCCCCTCAAATATGACGTCACAAAGCTGCCCACCCCCCCAAAATAATATATAAAACATGCTTCAAATCGCTTTAAACTATTGTCATTGTAGTGCGTAGTTAATGTGGCGCTGCACTCTGTAGGTAGAAAACATTTATTACAAAGTCTATTTAAGTAGAACGTGTCTATTTAAAGTTGCGCAATTTGATGTGACGTCACTTTTCTCAACCCCCCCCCCCCTCGTCACACATCATCACAAACGTCTGACCCCGCCCCCCCCTCCCCCTCTAGGTGCGTGACGTCATTCACGGACGGCCAATAATTGTCGCTGGTATTGGCCGTGAGCGAGAATGGCGCAGCGCCGCTAACCGCTACGCCGTGATGGTGCCCTTATCTGCATGAACAGAAACGCGGTCGGACGATGGGTGATCCGTTGGTGCGGGCAGGACGAATGATCTCGGGCGTACCTCCTGACGTGGAAGGCGAGGGAGGTCGGAGTGCGCGTGTGAAGAGAGACGGCAAGGGGCGGGAGGAGAGGGGAGGCGATCGGACGGAGCGGAAGCAGGAGGACGAGGGCAGGAGAGCCAGCGGAGCCGTGGAGGAGTCTGGGCGCGCTTGATGGTGAAAGTTGACGTGGACGCACGCTGCAGAAGAGAAGAAAATCTTCACGCTCGGCGCCACACACAGCCAGACCTAGCTCACCTCATCCATCTTGCTGACGATGTGTAGGACGACTAGACTCTGATTGTCTTGTAGCTCTGTGGAAAGAAGGAGAGGTATCAGGTACCACTAGTCAGTATGTACTGCTGTAATCATAGCAGGTACCACCACAGTCAGTATGCACTGCTGTAATCATAGCAGGTACCACCACAGCAATATGCACTGCTGTTATAGCATAAAAAATATAACGATACTATCATAGAATGTTAACTAAACGAGTATACATTTTTAACTAATTTAGGATAAACATTAAACTTAATGAGTATGGATAAATATACTGCATTAGCATACAGATTAAAATTAATTAGCATACCAAAATTAGCATAGGACAACCGTTGACCAATCACTGCGCACCATCGCCGGAGACGCGCCCAGGTTTGCCTCTCGACCAATCGGATCGCTGGCCCTCCCCCCCTCCCCACTTTGGCACGCGGCGACCAATCAGATCGCGGGAGGACGCTACCATTTTCAATGCCCTACACGCTGAACGCCGCGCGCCCATGTGCGTGTGAGTGTTTAGTTTTGTTTTAATTATTTTAATCATTAAAGTTCGCGAGTGTCAAGGTAAGCTACGTTGACTTTTTTTTAAAAGCATTTTCTCAAGAGAACCGTTGTTGCTGCTGTTGTTGTGAAAGGCCCGGTACACCCTGAGGCCTTGCCTAGACTAGGACAGCCTTGATGTCACGTGGGTCCACACTCTTTGCATCTTTCGGTAAAGTCACGGAGGTAGAAAATACAATTTATTAATTATTTAATTACATTTGATTTATACCTACATTAAATAGAATTTTATTATTAATTTAAATGTCTTTTATACCTACGTGATTTTTTATAAATGAATATTTTTTTTATAATTTAAATTTTATTTTTTACTTACGTTAAATTTAATTCAAATTTGTAATAAATACAATTTTATTTCATACATACGTTAAATTAAATTGAAATTTTTAATGAATTACATTTATTTAAATTAAATTTATTTTATTTTATATCTACGTTAAATTAAATTTATTAGTAAATAAATTTTATTTTATTTAAATTTATTTTATTTCATACCTACACATGTACAGTCATTTTAACTGCTCTGACTAAGTGTGGCCTGGAATCGTATTATTAAGTAATACATTTTACAATTACAATTCCTTATAGAGGAACCCCATACTAATGAACTGACTACGTATCTATATAATTAAAACACCGCACGCAAATACCGCAAAAGTGGACCCCGTTGTCAATGATATAATTCGATGTACGTACAGCAGTTGCTGTACGTACATCATTAAAATGATACCGATTGCAATACGTCACCAAAGACGACACAATTTTAATTTGACCCCCGGGTCTGATCGCGTTAACCGTGCAGGTGGTGGGGGTCGAGAGGTGACTTGCACGCGTGTGCAGCTTGTTGAATATTGACGTGCGATGACTTGTGGAGAGGAAGAATGTTGATGATGGCGATGCAAGTCTTGAAGTCTGACGCTGTTCTCCGAGTCGTGTAGCCTACCGCGTGCGACTTTGGGGATTGCGTAATGTCATTTTAGTTTTCTCTGTGGAACTTTTTATTTTGTTGATTCTCACGATGTAACTAACGTAGGGCGGGCTTGGGAGCGGCGTTGACGATGTGTTTTGGCGTTACACCAACCAGCACCTTTGCATTCAGAAGTTGGAGGTGCTTTGATTGTTACAGCGAGAGGTGGAATCATCATCGCCATCGTCATGGGTTTCAGTGGGCACGGAGCCCGTCAAGGGAATGGGTAGGTAGAGGAATGGGGTTGGATTTAGAATTAATACTTGTCTGATTGTGCTTGTGCATGTAACATTTTGTCTGAGGGTCACACATTGAATAAGTGATGTTAGCACAAAGTGTGTGTGTGTGTTTGGAAGTAACCTGTACAGAAAACTCAGGTGAGACCCGTTGTTCTTGTGATACAGGTCAAAGGGTACTTTTGTGTTTCACGAAGCGTCTGCCTCTGGAGCAACTCATTGTCTTTGAAATAGGGAGCACACTCGGATCTTTCATCAGTTACAAGGCATACCACTTAAAAGTTACACGTATAGGAGGAGGTACATTCTCTACAACACGAATTGTAGTTTTGTCTTACGTGTTGACGTAGATTTTGTCTAACTAGGACTAGAAATGCACCTCGCTGATTCACGTCTGGATGTTCGTACCTATCGGTTGAAGCAAACCCCACTGCTGTTGTTGAGACGCTGTGCACCAATAAGGGTCCAACACATTGACGGCCTTCAGGCCAGGAAAGTCACAAGATTTGCACACGAAGGACGCATTCACGCAAGTACCCCATGCTCCGTTTTGAAGTTTTAAAATGAAACATCTTTGAATTGTGTTGTGTTTTGAATGAGATGATTTTATTTCTTCATTAAAAGCGTGTATCAATTTACATCTGGATGACTCCATTGAAAAGGACATTTCATGTGAATTTTCTCTCGTCATTAAGTAGATGGCCTTGCCGGGGGTTCGGTTCAATGCGGACACAAACAGTGTACACACAGAGTGTACACACAGTGTACACACACAGTGTAGACACAGTGTACATTCAGAGTGTACACACACACAGTGTACACACACACAGTGTACACACACACTGTACACACACAGTGTACACACACACAGTGACACACAGTGTATACAGACATAGCGTACACACAGTGTGCACACACACAGTGTACACGCACACAATGTACACACACAGTGTATACACAGTGACACAAAGTGACACAACAACAACCGCCATTCGCCACTAAGTGGCGGTGACGTCACCACGACGCTTGTGCCAGGCACAGTGACACACACAGTGACACACAGCGACACACAGTGACACACACAGTGTACACACACAGTGTACACACACACACAGTGTATACACAATAATGTCCACGTTGTTGCTGAGCTCACACACCCAAGGGAGGGAGCAATGGAAAATGAATCTAAATCAACTTAAACTCCAACTCTGTGACGTCACCACTCTGCATTACCTCATCGGTGTGAAACGCCAGGGGGAGGTGTACCTCGCTAGTGACGTCATGTTACCAAGGTATTCACCCCTCGCCCGTCCACCGCGCTCTTGAGCGTGACGTCACCTCCGCTTGGGTCACTGCCGATATCGTTCCAATGGCAATCCTTATTTGGGCAAAGCTACGCCCAGTGACTGGTGGCTCATTAACATAATGTATCCGTTAAAGCCGTCGCGAGTTTATTGCGACGGGTTCAGCGCCCACGCCCCCATCCCTCGACATATGGGCCTGCCTCATTAACATAATTTATTTAGTTAGAGAGCCGCTTGTGGGAGGGAAGTGACGTCATACTACTTCCTGCTGTCGCGAGGCAACAGGAAGCTTGAAATTGATTGGTCCACACCCAAGACAGCTTTCTTTAGAGCCTCGTCTCACGTTGGTGTTGGACCAGAAGACGCCAAAAAGAAAGCTGTCTCGGGTGTGGACCAATCAATTTCAAGGACAGTGCCACATACATTATCAGAGTTGTTGTTTTGTGTTTGCGTTCCGACCGCAGGTATTGTGGTGAATGTGAACATGACTCCTTGTAAAAAAGGTGTCAGTTTTGTTGCCAGATTAAAGGGTAAAAATAACAATTATCATATTTTGTTACTGGCAAATGAGGTTTACAATGGTGTAAGGTGGGGCTTGTCAACAGCGTGGTGGTGTTCACTCTAGACACGTGGCGGTGTTCACTCTAGACGCTTAGTGGTGTTCACTCTAGACGCTTAGTGGTGTTCACTCTAGACGCTTAGTGGTGTTCACTCTAGACGCGTGGTGGTGTTCACTCTAGACACGTGGCGGTGTTCACTCTAGACGCGTGGTGGTGTTCACTCTAGACGCGTGTTGGTGTTCACTCTAGACGCTTGGCGGTGTTCACTCTAGACGCGTGGTGGTGTTCACTCTAGACACGTGGCGGTGTTCACTCTAGACACGTGGTGGTGTTCACTCTAGACACGTGGTGGTGTTCACTCTAGATGCGTGGTGGTGTTCACTCTAAACGCGTGGCAGTGTTCACTCTAGACGCGTGGCGGTGTTCACTCTAGACGCTTAGTGGTGTTCACTCTAGATGCGTGGCGGTGTTCACTCTAGACGCGTGGTGGTGTTCACTCTAGACACGTGGCGGTGTTCACTCTAGATGCGTGGCGGTGTTCACTCTAGACACGTGGCGGTGTTCACCCTAGACGCGTGGCGGTGTTCACTCTAGATGCTTGGTGGTGTTCACTCTAGACGTGTGGTGGTGTTCACTCTAGACGCGTGGCGGTGTTCCCTCTAGACGCGTAGTGGTGTTCACTCTAGACACGTAGTGGTGTTCACTCTAGACGCGTGGTGGTGTTCACTCTAGACGCGTGGCGGTGTTCACTCTAGACACGTGGTGGTGTTCACTCTAGACGCTTGGTGGTGTTCACTCTAGACGCTTGGTGGTGTTCACTCTAGACACGTGGTGGTGTTCACTCTAGACGCGTGGTGGTGTTCACTCTAGACGCGGGGTGGTGTTCACTCTAGATCAGTGGTTCTTAACCTGGGTTCGATCGAACCCCAGGGGTTCGGTGAGTCGATCTCAGGGGTTCGGCAGAGCCCCCGCCACGGAGGTCCGGACACACTTGAATTATTGTGTAAATTTGTGATGACACACACGGCCCGCTTGGCCATCACTGGCTGCAGATGATCATGCTACACTGCTTGGCCAATCAGCGCTGCGGGGAATTTAGTGCGTACTCAGTAGTCAACGTGTGACTGTTGTTGTCGTACGTCGTGTGATTTCTTTAATATTTTATCCATACTAACTATGTCGGGCAAAAGAAGAAAGTGGTCGGACGAATATGTACAACATGGATTCTCATGTATCACGGAACGTGATGGGAGTGAGCGTCCTATCTGCATGATTTGCAACGCCAAGTTGAGCAACTCTAGTCTTGCACCGGCAAAACTAAAGGAACACTTCTTGAAGCTGCATGGAGACGGGGAATACAAGAACACAACACTTGCTGAATTCAGGGTGAAGAGAGCCAGATTCGATGAAAGGGCCACTCTGCCTGCTCTTGGATTTGTACCTGTTAACAAACCGATCCTGACAGCATCGTACGAAGTTGCTTACCTGATCGCAAAGCAGGGCAAGCCACACACCATTGGTGAAACACTTGTGAAACCAGCTGCATTAAAGATGGCGAATCTGATACTCGGAACAGCGGCCGAAGGTAAATTATCCCAAATTCCCCTTTCAAATGACACCGTCAGTGACAGAATAGAAGACATGAGTAAAGACATCGTGGCTCAAGTAGTCGCGGATCTGATTTCAAGCCCGGCAAAATTCAGCCTTCAACTCGACGAAACCACAGACGTTTCTGATCTAAGCCAGCTTGCTGTTTTTGTACGCTATGTGAAAGACGACATGATAAAAGAAGAGTTTTTATTTTGTAAGCCTCTTACAACAACAACGAAGGCAGCCGATGTGAAGAAGCTTGTGGATGACTTCTTCAGAGACAACAATATTTCATGGGATATGGTTTCTGCAGTTTGTACGGACGGAGCTCCAGTCATGCTGGGAAGAAAGTCTGGTTTTGGTGCGCTAGTAAAGGCCGATGCACCACACATCATTGTGACGCATTGTATTCTGCACAGGCATGCGTTGGCAACAAAAACCTTACCTCCAAAAATGGCAGAAGTATTAAAAACTGTGGTGGAATGTGTGAACTATGTGCGAAAAAGTGCTCTGAGGCACCGCATCTTCAGTGAGCTGTGTAAAGAAATGGGCTCTGAATTTGAGGTACTTCTGCTCCATTCTAATATTCGGTGGTTATCCCGGGGACAGGTGCTGAATCGTGTTTTTGCCATGCGTGTGGAATTAGCCCTGTTTTTGCAAGAGCACCAACACTGCCATGCAAATTGCTTCAAAAATCCTGAGTTCATTCTCATTTTAGCGTACATGGCTGATATATTCGCAGCTCTCAATCATCTCAATCAGCAGATGCAGGGTGGTGGAGTCAATATCATGGAAGCAGAAGAACACCTGAAGGCTTTTCAAAAAAAGCTACCGTTATGGAAACGACGAACAGAGAACAATAACTCCGCAAACTTCCCGCTTCTGGACGACTGTGCAAGTAAGATCGAAGATGTGTCTGGAATCGGAGATATTTCTGTATCCACGGAACTGAAGCAAACAATTGCCACACACTTAGATGAGCTTGCAAAGTCTCTCGACCGATATTTCCCTACAAGAGAGTCATATCCAGCATGGGTTAGACAGCCGTTCAGGTTTGCTGTTGAAACAGCAGATGTCAATGATGAATTCCTCGACGAAATCATTGAAATTCAGCAGAGCCAGGTTCAACAGCAACTCTTCAGAACAACAACGCTCTCAACGTTTTGGTGTCGACAAATGAACAAGTATCCAGTTATTGCTAAGAAAGCCCTGGATTTTTTTATACCATTTGTTACAACATATCTTTGTGAGCAATCCTTTTCGAGGATGCTGGACATAAAAACGAAGAAAAGGAACAGACTTTGCTGTGAAAATGACATGAGAGTGGCACTTGCCAAGGTGAAGCCACGCATATCTGAACTGATCTCTCAAAGGCAACAGCAGAAGTCACTTTGATTTCCAGGTATGTAATTTGTTGTGAGTTTATGCATTGTGTTGGTTTTATTCTTTGAACAAGGTAATGTTCATGCACGGCTCATTTTGTGTACCAGTAAAAAACATATCTATGTCTTGAATTTGAAAAAAATCACATTTTATTTTTCACTAAAGAGGGGTTCGGTGAATGCGCATATGAAACTGGTGGGGTTCGGTACCTCCAACAAGGTTAAGAACCACTGCTCTAGATGCGTGGCGGTGTTCATTCTCTACATGTAGAGGGGAGACCGGGGGTTCGGGAAGGAAATCCACACGACCACGGGGAGAGAGACACGCAGCCTCGGTTGTGTTGATTGATCCTCAATTAACTACTTGGTGGAGTGAGGAAGCATTAATACTGAGCAGGTGAAGGTGGCAAGGCGTGGGTCTGGACACACCACCACCTGTGAACCATGCCAGTGTGTGACAGTGGTGGAGCCAGTGGGGGGTGGGGTGGCACGTGCCCCCCCCAACGATCCGATCGAAATCCCTAATTTTGATAGGATCATTGGGGTTTATTAGTAATAAGCTTCACTACCCAGCTTCGCCCGGGACTTGGATTATTGTCTTGGATTAACTTCACATTCCCTTCCATTTCACTGAAAAACCCTGGAAAAAATTGATGCTTGCAAGAAAGAAAAAAGCCGAAACAAATCAATTTACCTAAATCGGATGTTTTCACTCAAGGAAATTCAACCTCTTACGCCACTTATACGTAAGGTCGATTTTGGCCACCCGGGAAGGGAATAATGACGTGGCGAGCTGAAAATAGTCACGTTCATTTAGAAATTCCAGACAGCGTCAGCTGTGCAAATTTTCACGACGCCAGAGCTCGGCGCTGGAGAGGTTTTTGCTGCTTCGCACAAACAAACAGATGGAATGTTCTGCTTCATATTTAAGATAGCAGTTCTACCCGTTCTTCGCACGGAGGATATGTATTGAACTCCGAGAAGCCAATGGCTTCATCGGCCAGGAGCGAAGCGCCACCTAAAATCTCCCGGCACGTCTGTTAACAGCTCTAAGCATTGCAGAGCGCTTAACTCAGAGGTGTTGCGGGTTGACGCCAGACACTTCATGGTCATTCCCCCCCCCCCCCAAAAAAAAATACTAAAGACTTTTTTTATATTTTTTACATTGTGTACAGTATGGAACATACCCACATGCCAAATTTCAAGTGTGTGGCACGTTGGGAAGTATGCTAAACATTTCGAACAGACACAAGTATCCACACATTTCCCTTTCATATATATAGATAAATCAGCATTTTGCGACCCCCACTGCCACCGTGTGGCATATTATTACGTGCCAGGGACTCTATGAGAGGACAACAGTCCAAGTCCATAATTGGCAATAAGTAACGGCAAAGCAGTTGTAAGTGACTCACAGAATTTTGCGCAGTTGCGTATACAGAGTACACGACTTCCCTGAAGGCAAACACCTTCAGCGAGCGCAATGCCGATCACACGCGTCGAATAAAAAGTAAGGGACAAGTCATTACATACTAACAACTCCTTACTTACTAACAACTCCTTACTTACTAACAACTCCTTACTAACAACTCCTCACTTACTAACAACTCCTTACTAACAACTCCTCACTTACTAACAACTCCTTACTAACAACTCCTTACTTACTAACAACTGTCATTTCATTGCTGGAGGGGTTGCCCCCCTACCTGAAAATCCTGGCTCCACCTCTGAGTGTGTGACAGTGTCAAGTTTGTGTTTTCAGTAAAGTCTATTAACTCTATTGAGCACGGAGGTTATATCAAAACAGTAGTTTAGTTTTGTTTTCCTCTGCAACTCTTTGTAAGAATGGAGTCAGGAAGTTAACACAGCACACACGTGCAGCTGAAGTCGGATCTGTTCATCCCAGCATTCAAGGACATCTGAGCCTGGCTTCACACCTCTAAGTTGCGATTGAACATTAATTTATGCATTTCTGCATAACACAAATAGTATTATTTTAAACACCCTTTGCTATGTCAGCTGAAGTTAGCTTTCATAAATATTCCTTTTGAAGCCAGACAGCTGAAATTGTGTGCTCGGAGTTTTTGGTTAACATTCATTTTGAAGATACGAGGGCTTCCAGGCATGTTTGTAACCATTTTCCCTCTCATTGTGTGCCATAACAGCCCGTGTGTTGAATTTGGGACACTTTTCCACTATATCATGAATATATGAATAAGTATAGACGTGTAAGTCACGTTTTACTGTGTATATATGCTTTCCTCTGTGTATCGATACTGACGTGTAGATGGTGTAGATATTATATTTTTATGTCTGCAGCTGACGCTTCCTCTGACGCTTCCTCTGCAGAATTGGTCTGATGGAGCAAAGGCGCTCGGCGCAGCTCGTTACTACAAGGCAACATTGTGACTGGTGTGCATACAGCACGGATCGTACTGGAAATTTGACACGACACGAGAGAACTCACACAGGAGAGAAACCCTTCAAGTGCAATGTGTGTGGGAAGGCGTTTGCACGTTCATCTACTCTTGTAGAACACCAGAGAACACACACGGGAGAGAAACCCTTCAAGTGCAGTGTGTGTGGGAAGGCGTTTGCACAGTTATCTGTTCTTGTAATACACCAGAGAACACACACGGGAGAGAAACCCTTCAAGTGGAGTGTGTGTGGGAAGGCGTATGCACGTTCATCTGTTCTTGTAGAACACCAGAGAACACACACGGGAGAGAAACCCTTCAAGTGCAGTGTGTGTGGGAAGGCGTTTGCACAGTTATCTACTCTTGTAGCACACCAGAGAACACACACGGGAGAGAAACCCTTCAAGTGCAGTGTGTGTGGGAAGGCGTTTGCACGTTCATCTCTTCTTGTAGAACACCAGAGAACACACACGGGAGAGAAACCCTTCAAGTGCAGTGTGTGTGGGAAGGCGTTTGCACGTTCATCAAATCTTAAAGTACACCAGAGAACACAAAAGCATCAGAAGATCCACAAGGAGTGGAGTCTGAAATCAGCTTGTGAAAGTCAAAGTGACGCAATGAGCCCATCCCTCATGAAACAACCGGAAGAAAATCCCAGCTTGGACACTTTTAAAGGTATCAAGGTGAAATCTGAAGAGGTCAAGGTGAAATGTGAAGAAGTGAAGAGCGAAGAAGTGAGGGTAAAATGTGAAGATGAAGATTCAGCTCCAAAATGGGACCTTCACATCGATGGAGGCAACGTGAAGCAGGAGGTGAATTCTGACTGTGAGGCAGAGCGAGGCAACTCCCAGCAGTTTGTGGAAGTGGAGGTGTGGGTGGACTTCCTCCGAGACAATACAACTCAAATGGAGACCCGGTAGATGTGTAAGCTTGAAACGATGTCGCTCCAATAGATGCACCTTCATCACAGGCCTTTAATGACAAGAATGAAGTTGAACACTCAATTCCTAGGTTCAACCTGCAGGGTAAGAGCGGCCAGTCTTTGTGGACCTGTGGGTTGGGTAGATCTCTAACCAGGAGCGAGAGTCGAATAAGCTCCCAAGCATTCACTAGGTTCTAATAATTCCATTTATATGGTGCTTGCTTAATCGCCTCGGCAATTCGGAGTTTTGTGTCGTATCTCGTCTCAAACACTCGAAGAGCATCCCCAAGTAGCAGCTGCCCCTGTGTGGCACAAGGTGGTGGCCCTGCTCCGGCCTGCATGTGCACAAGAGCCTGTCAGTAGGAGGCGATGGTTGATGTGGCATCTTAGTTGTGGAGTTTGTAGGTAATGTTTAGAATTTGATAAATTTTGACCCAGACGCCAGTATGCAATGGCCTACTCGTTTTGAATGGCGCAATAGTATGTTGTACATACTAAAATAGCTTCTTGTTAATGCGATGTAACCTGATGCAGTATGTTTCAGTGCAGTAATTGAATTTTGTTAATATGCCTGTCAATAATACTTGTCTGATTGTGTGCATACATGTACCATTTTGTCTATAAGGGTTAAACATTGAATAAGTGATGTTAGGACAAAGTGTGTGTTTTGGAAGTAACCTGTACAGATAACTCAGGTGAGACTCATTGTTCTTGTCATACAGGTCAAAGGGTATTTTGTGTTTTCAGGAAGCTTCTCCCTCTGGAGCAACTCATTGTCTTTGAAATAGGGAGCACACTCGGATCATTAATCAGTTACATGGCATACCTCTCAAAGGTTACACGTAGAGGAGATTCATTCTCTACAACACAAATTGTAGTTTTGTATTACGTGTTGACGTAGATTTTGTCGAACTAGGACTAGAAATGCTCCTTGCTGATTAACGTCTGGATGTTCACAACCAAGGGTTGAAGCAAGGCTGACCGCCTGCGGCGCCCCTCACAACCATTTGTGGCCTTGGGCCAGGAAAGTCACGAAAAAAATTGCACAAGAACGACGCATCCACGCAAGCTCCCAATGCTCCGTTTTGAAGTTTGAAAATGAAACAACTTTGAATTGTATTATGTTTTGAATTAAATAATTGTATTTCTTCATTAACAGCTTATTCATTGAAAACGATATTTCGTGTGAATTTTCTCTCGTCGTTAAGTAGATGGCTTTGCCAGGGGTTCCGTTCGATGCGGACTTTCACCTGGTTGGGATCGCCGGATCGAGATGAGGCGACACAAAGCTTGCCGTGCGAGAAGACTGTCGTCTGCAGATCGATTTCAACACGATCGAACGTCTGTCCCTGCGCCTCTGTCGTTCATGCAGGGGGCGCGTAGGTTTGCAGCACCCCATGCATGAAAATGACGGAACGTGCAGTGTTCGTCACGAAGTTGTGCATAAGCGCCATAACAAGGCACTGTAAGCTGACCTGCCACCACATTCACAGGTCAACGGGGCAGCCGAGAGAGAGCGCGGTGCGTAGGGGTCGACCAAAGGTTAAACCCCCGCCCCACCCCCCCGTGATCGGAGACTGATACCCCTGACCCCCCACCCGTCCCTAAGGCCCCTTAAAACCTTTCAGAAGGTTCTGGGAGGGGGGGGGTCAGGAGGGGAGGGGTGACCCCGACCTGAGGATAAAAGGCCGGCCCTCTGGACGGGCCGAGGCAGTGTTCACTAACTCAAGCCTGAAGACATCCGAAGACCTGAAGACTGGACCGGCACCCGGGGACCCTCAACCGAGGCTCTTGTTAGAGCCGGGTTGTAGCGGACCAGAGGTGGCTCGGACACCCTGGGACCCTCCCCAGACTCTAGCCAGAGCCGGGTTGTAACAAACCAGAGGTGAGCTCCCGTACCCTGGCTAGAACGGGTCGTCCAGTCTTCCCTTAACGCCGGGCTAAGGGACCCGTGGGTAGCAGAGCCCGGATTGTGCAGGCTGCGATAGAAGGGAGGCTGTCACTCCCGTAGGTGATCGGGTGGAAGGGGACGTACCCCTTCGTGTTTCAGTAGTGTGTAGAGCCGAGTTCGAAAGAGTTATAATAATTGCGTTGCCTCAACCAGATGTCTCCGTGTGGTTAGTTAAGGACACAACACTTATATACAGTGAGGGAAAAAAGAATTTGATCACCTGCTGATTTTGTACGTTTGCCCACTGACAAATAAATGATCAGTCTATAATTTTAATGGTAGGTTTATTTGAACAGTGAGAGACAGAATAACAACAACAAAATCCAGAAAAACACATGTCAAAAATGTTATAAATTGATTTGCATTTTAATGAGGGAAATAAGTATTTGACCCCCTCTCAATCAGAAAGATTTCTGGCTCCCAGGTGTCTTTTATACAGGTAACGAGCTGAGATTAGGAGCACACTCTTAAAGGGGGTGCTCCTAATCTCAGCTTGTTACCTGTAGACATAAAATACATCTTTCCACAGAAGAAATCAATCAATCAGATTCCAAACTCTCCACCATAGCCAAGACCAAAGAGCTCTCCAAGGATGTCAGGGACAAGATTATAGACCTACACAAGGCTGGAATGGGCTACAAGACCATTGCCAAGCAGCTTGGTGAGAAGGTGACAACAGTTGGTGCGATTATTCGCAATTGGAAGAAACACAAAAGAACTGTCAATCTCCCTCGGCCTGGGGCTCCATGCAAGATCTCACCTCGTGGAGTTGCAATGATCATTATAACGCTGAGGAATCAGCCCAGAACTACACGGGAGGATCTTGTCAATGATCTCAAAGCAGCTGGGACCATATTCACCAAGAAAACAATTGGTAACACACTATGCCGTGAAGGACTGAAATCCTGCAGCGCCCGCAAGGTCCCCCTGCTCAAGAAAGCACATATACATGCCCGTCTGAAGTTTGCCAATGAACATCTCAATGATTCAGAGGACAACTGGGTGAAAGTGTTGTGGTCAGATGAGACCAAAATGGAGCTCTTTGGCATCAACTCAACTCGCCGTGTCTGGAGCAGGAGGAATGCTATGACCCCAAGAAGAACACCATCCCCACCGTCAAACATGGAGGTGGAAACATTATGCTTTGGGGGTGTTTTTCTGCTAAGGGGACAGGACAACTTCACATCAAAGGGACGATGGACGGGGCCATGTACCGTCAAATCTTGGGTGAGAGCCTCCTTCCCTCAGCCAGGGCATTTAAAATGGGTCGTGGATGGGTATTCCAGCATGACAATGACCCAAAACACACGGCCAAGGCAACAAAGGAGTGGCTCAAGAAGAAGCACATTAAGGTTCTGGAGTGGCCTAGCCAGTCTCCAGACCTTCATCCCATAGAAAATCTGTGGAGGGAGCTGAAGATTGAGTTGCCAAACGTCAGCCTCGAAACCTTAAGGACTTGGAGATCTGCAAAGAGGAGTGGGACAAAATCCCTCCTGAGATGTGTGTAAACCTGGTGGCCAACTACAATAAACGTCTGACCTCTGTAATTGCCAACAACGGTTTTGCCACCAAGTACTAAGTCATGTTTTGCAGAGGGGTCAAATACTTATTTCCCTCATTAAAATGCAAATCAAATTATAACATTTTTGACATGCCTTTTTCCAGATTTTGTTGTTATTCTGTCTCTCACTGTTCAAATAAACCTACCATTAAAATCATATACTGATCATTTCTTTGTCAGTGGGCAAACGTACAAAATGAGCAGGGGATGAAATACTTTTTTTCCCTCACTGTAAAAGAGTAAAGCCAGTGGGTTTTCAAAGTACCTTCCTTTTACAGAAATACATTTCACGTGAGCCCACCGCATTAAAACAATGCTCAGCTGAGCGGGGCGAGCCACGGGGGGGGGGGGGGGGGGGGGAGCACCTTTGTCACGTTCTGTAACTCACGTGACTTCTGCCGCAACAATGTCTGGATGTTTCGCCTGAGGATGACTGCTCGTGTTGTGATCGAAACATCGTGATTTCTTTTATTATTATTTTATTTTTTCTACCTACGTGACTTTACTGAAAGAACCAAAGAGTATGAAAGACGTCTTGTCTGCTGATATTGTTCATATCCGTGTACATCGATATCCCACATTGCTTACACGTACACACCACACACAATGAAATAAATAGAAACTAGAACGACTTTCGGGGATGGGCAAAGATCGAGGAATCTCTTTCAATGGAGCGAGTTAAGGGTGTTCGATTCAACATCTCTCTGTACGTCTGTATCTCTGTTTGCCTCTATGTCTCTCTCTGCCTGTGTCTCTCTGTCTGTCTATCTTTCTCTGTCTCTGTGTTCCTCTTGTCTGTGTCTGTCCGCCTGTCCTGTCTGTCTGTGTGTCTGTCTAAAGCACAGCAAGTTGGCACAGTAGGGGGCACAGGTGGTGCATCAGCCAGTCATTTCAGTCATCTCAGTCGACCAGTGGCACCTGGGTCTGCCCCGTGACATGCCAGCGGGCGTTCGACACTTCACTTGGCCTCAAGGTGCACATAGCCTGGCACAAGCGTCGTGGTGACGTCACCACCACTTAGTGACCAATGGCGGTTGTTGTTGTCTATCATAAAATAATAAACCACTAATGTAGACTGTAGCCTGCTATCAAAGCAATTTTGCTGACGGTTTCCATCTGAAGACGGAAGCTTGTGTTGCCTCCAAAACGTCGTGATTTAATTTCGTTTTCATTTATTTTATTTTACCTACGTGTCTGTGTTTAGTGGGGGTGTGCGTGTGTTTAGTGGGTGTGTGCGATTGATCATATTAAACGTACTCAATTAGCATCAACATGAAATACACAATAATAATTTACATTTCCCAATTTTATTGAATATTTTTCTGAAAAACAATACATACAACACTGTGTCACCTGCCGTTCAGATTTGGCCACAGCTGTTCACAAACCGCATAGCCAGCATCTTAAACGCCTTTTGGTCTGACAAAATATAAATCGGAGCAGGCTGTTACGGTATAATAACGACGTGCCCGCTAAACTCAGGCCCTCTTATCCACCGATGAACGAGGAAGTTTAACAAAACAACGAAAACAGAAACTCACACAAATTAAGAAGTAAGCTAAAGTAACAAAAATATTTGGGTTGCTTTAATCAAAACACACCTCCATATTGATTAAACACTCACGCAAACATTCCCCCCCCCCGACTCGTGCATTTATACGTTGGCCGAATGCGAAAGCCACAATGCCACACAAAACGCGTTCTAAGGAGATTTGAACTCTCAACGCTCTGGGTTACAAACCCAGCGCCGAATCCCCCGAGCCACGAGGCTGGGTGCTGGCGTACCCCCCGTGCCATCGCGAGCGGGTTAGCGGGGTGCCCGCGCTCTGCCGCTCGAATCTTAAAAGCGCAGACGGTCGCCTCCGATTGAATCTTGACGGAAGAATGTCACGAAGACCTTCAAAGTTGAGACGATCCAAACGGCGGCGGCGCGTTGGGGGGGCCGAGTAAATGGAACGTGGGATGGCGAAAAGCGATTGAGCGATAACGACGCCCGAGAGTAATACTAGCACGCTAAACCCAAGACTTGCGGGAGGCGTCGCCAGCGTCTTGCTCGGGGGGCTCCTGGTGGGGTCTCGGCGTCACCCCCAGCTCCGTCTGAAGTTTCTGCACCTCGTCAAGGAGCTGCCACAATTCTGACGGTGACATCGCTCTGGGACCCGCCGTCGATTCCGGCTCGACGGCATCTGCCACCCTAGAAACGAGTCAAATTTCAAGAAGAGTATTTTCATTAACAAAAAAATATATATACACTGTCCATGATAGAGGGGTTTTTTTGGGTTATATTGCATGTATAGTGTAGTGTATAGTATAGTGTATGGTGCAGTGGATAGTGTAGTGTATAGTAGTGTAGTGTATAGTAGTGTAGTGTATAGTATAGTGTAGTGTATAGTAGTGTAGTGTATAGTGTAGTGTATAGTAGTGTAGTGTATAGTAGTGTAGTGTATAGTGTATAGTAGTGTAGTGTATAGTGTAGTGTATAGCAGTGTATAGTGTATAGTAGTGTAGTGTATAGTGTAGTGTAGTGGATAGTGTAGTATATAGTGTAGTGTATATAGTGTATAGTGCAGTGTATAGTGTAGTGTATAGTGCAGTGTATAGTGTAGTGCAGGGGTCGGGAACCTATGGCTCGCGAGCCAGATGTGGCTCTTTTGATGATTGCATATGGCTCGCAGATAAAACAAAATATTCTCACTTGTTTTAATCCATCCATCGATTTTTCACTGCGCATGTCCTGTTCAGGGCTGCAGGAGCAATTGTCCATTATTTTAATTGGATGATACTGGCCTACGTTTGCCGTTGCTGGGTAAAACAGGTAAACGCCCCCTTTTGAATCAGTCTGAGACTGCGTCTGCTCGGTCATTAGCTCAAAGCTAACCCTTCGACGAAGAAGATGGCGAAAAGAAAAAAAGACGACGAGTATCGTACATTTCAGGACGAATGGACCGAAGAATTCGCCTTTGTGGAGAGAGCGGGTTCTGCGGTGTGTCTAATTTGCAATGACAAAATTACATCGTTGAAACGGTCGAATGTAAAGCGGCACTTCGACACGCGCCACGCTACCTTTGCATCAAAATACCCTGCGGGAGACAGCAGAAAGAAAGCGTGCCAAGAGCTTCTGAGCAGGGTGCAAGCTAGCCAGCAGCAACTCCGCGTATGGACCCGGCAAGGTGACTATAATTCGGCTAGCTTTGCTGGTTCTTTAGCAATAGTGAGGAACGGAAAACCATTCACAGATGGCGAGTATGCTAAAACGTTCATGCTGGATGTAGCCAATTAACTTTTTGATGATCTTCCGAACAAAGACAAGATAATCAAACGGATACAAGACATGCCTCTGTCGGCAAGAACTGTTCATGATCGTACCATCGTGATGGCAAACAAAGTGGAGGAAACGCAAGTGAAGGACATAAATGCAGCGCCGTTCTTTTCTCTGGCTTTGGATGAGTCAACAGACGTGAGCCATTTGTCGCAGTTCAGCGTGATTGCAAGATATGCTGTTGGTAACACACTGCGCGAAGAAAGTCTTGCTGTTCTGCCATTAAAAGGGTCCACAAGAGGTGAGGATTTATTCAAGTCTTTCATGGAGTTTGCTCAAGAAAAAAGTCTACCTATGGATAAACTTCTCTCAGTGTGTACTGATGGTGCTCCGTGTATGGTGGGGAAAAACAAAGGATTTGTGGCGCTTCTCCGTGAACATGAAAATAGACCCATCCTAAGTTTCCATTGCATTATACACCAGGAGGCACTTTGTGCTCAGATGTGTGACAGGCAGTTTGGCGAAGTGATGTCGCTGGTCATTCGTGTGATCAACTTTATTGTTGCCCGAGCCTTAAATGATCGCCAGTTTAAAACACTGCTGGATGAAGTTGTAAATAACTATCCTGGTCTGCTTTTGCACAGCAATGTGCGTTGGTTGTCAAGAGGGAAGGTGCTTAGCCGTTTTGCGGCTTGCCTGAACGAAATCCGGACTTTCCTTGAAATGAAAGGCGTCGGGCATCCTGAGCTAGCCGACACCGAGTGGCTCCTCAAGTTTTACTATCTCGTAGATCTGACTGAACATCTGAACCAGCTCAACGTGAAAATGCAAGGCATTGGAAATACAGTGTTATCCCTTCAACAAGCTGTATTTGCTTTTGAAAACAAGCTGGAGCTTTTCATCACGGATCTTGAAACAGGTCGTTTACTACATTTTGAAAAACTGAGCCAATTTAAAGATGCATGCACAGCAAGTGAGCCCATTCAAAACCTTGATCTCCACCAGCTAGCTGGCTGCACATCCAGTCTCCTACAGTCCTTCAAAGCACGCTTTGGAGAATTTCGTGAGCACACTCGTCTTTTTAAGTTCATCACCCATCCAAACGAGTGTTCACTGAACACAGCCGACCTGAATTACATCCCTGGTGTCTCCGTCAGAGATTTTGAAGCAGAAGTGGCTGACCTGAAGGCCTCAGACATGTGAGTGAATAAGTTCAAGTCACTGAATGAAGATTTGGAAAGAATCACACGACAGAAAGCGGAGTTGGCGAGCAAGCACATGTGGACAGAAATGAAAAAACTCCAACCCGAAGACCAGCTGATTCTCAAAACTTGGAACGCGCTTCCTGTCACATACCACACACTGCAGCGTGTGAGTATTGCTGTATTGACCATGTTTGGATCTACGTATGCATGTGAGCAGTCATTCTCACATCTTAAAAACATCAAGTCCAACCTACGATCACGTTTAACGGATGAAAGCCTCAACGCTTGCATGAAGCTTAACCTCACCAAGTACCAACCCGACTACAAAGACATCAGCAAATCCATGCAGCACCAGAAGTCGCATTAATGGTGAGTGTTATAACAACATTATTTAAAAGAATAAATTCAGAGGCTTATTATACTGACATTTAGTTGAATTCACTTTTAAAATATATTATATGGCTCTCACTGAAATAAATTTCCAAATTTTTTGCTTTCATGGCTCTCTTAGTCAAAAAGGTTCCCGACCCCTGGTGTAGTGTATAGTAGTGTATAGTGCAGTGTATAGTGTAGTGTATAGTGTAGTGTATAGTGCATTAGATAGATAGTGCAATCTAAACCCAAAAACCTTGATTATGAATAATTGTTAACGCCGTAATGTATGAACGTTGCGAGCGCTCACGAAAGTCACCCGGTGCGGTTCCCGTCAGAGGAGGCCCCCACAACCGAATGGTAGCTATACACTACACACACAACATCTATATACATAGCTATCAAACATACACTACACTATACACTACACTATACACACAACATCTATATACATAGCTGTCAACACATACACTACACTATACACTACACACACAACATCTATATACATAGCTATCAACACATACACTACACTATACACTACACTATAAACTACACACAACATATATGCATAGCTATCAACACATACACTACATTATACACTACACTACACACAACATCTATATACATAGCTATCAACACATACACTACACTATACACTACACTATAAAGTACACACAAAACATCTATATACATAGCTATCAACACATACACTACACTATACACTACACTATAAACTACACACAAAACATCTATATACATAGCTATCAACACATACACTACACTATACACTACACTATACACTACACACAACATCTATATATATAGCTATCAACACATACACTACACTATAAATTACACACAAAACATCTATATACATAGCTATCAACACATACACTACACTATACACTACACTATAAACTACACACAAAACATCTATATACATAGCTATCAACACATACACTACACTATACACTTCACTATGCACTACACACACAACATCTATATACATAGCTATCAACACATACACTACACTATACACACAATATCTATATACATAGCTATCAACACATACACTACACTATACACTACACACACAACATCTATATACATAGCTATCAACACATACACTACACTATACACTACACTATAAACTACACACAACATATATATACATAGCTATCAACACATACACTACATTATACACTACACTATACACTACACACAACATCTATATACATAGCTATCAACACATACACTACACTATACACTACACTATAAACTATACACATCTATATACATAGCTATCAACACATACACTACATTATACACTACACTATAAACTACACACATCTATATACATAGCTATCAACACATACACTACACTATACACTACACTATAAACTATACACAACATATATACACATAGCTATCAACACATACACTACACTATACACTACACTATACACTACACACACAACATCTATATACATAGCTATCAACACATACACTACACTAAACACTACACTATAAACTATACACAACATCTATATACATAGCTATCAACACATATACTACATTATACACTACACTATACACTACACACAACATCTATATATATAGCTATCAACACATACACTACACTATACACTATAAACTACACACAACATATATACATAGCTATCAACACATACACTACACTATACACTACACACAACATCTATATCCATAGCTATCAACACATACACTACACTATACACTACACACACAACATCTATATACATAGCTATCAACACATACACTACACTATACACTACACTATAAACTACACACAACATATATGCATAGCTATCAACACATACACTACATTATACACTACACTATACACTACACACAACATCTATATACATAGCTATCAACACATACACTACACTATACACTTCACTATGCACTACACACACAACATCTATATACATAGCTATCAACACATACACTACACTATACACTACACTATAAACTACACACAAAACATCTATATACATAGCTATCAACACATACACTACACTATACACTTCACTATGCACTACACACACAACATCTATATACATAGCTATCAACACATACACTACACTATACACACAATATCTATATACATAGCTATCAACACATACACTACACTATACACTACACACACAACATCTATATACATAGCTATCAACACATACACTACACTATAAACTACACACAACATATATATACATAGCTATCAACACATACACTACATTATACACTACACTATACACTACACACAACATCTATATACATAGCTATCAACACATACACTACACTATACACTACACTATAAACTGTACACATCTATATACATAGCTATCAACACATACACTACATTATACACTACACTATAAACTACACACATCTATATACATAGCTATCAACACATACACTACACTATACACTACACTATAAACTATACACAACATATATACACATAGCTATCAACACATACACTACACTATACACTACACTATACACTACACACACAACATCTATATACATAGCTATCAACACATACACTACACTAAACACTACACTATAAACTATACACAACATCTATATACATAGCTATCAACACATATACTACATTATACACTACACTATACACTACACACAACATCTATATATATAGCTATCAACACATACACTACACTATACACTACACTATAAACTACACACAACATATATACATAGCTATCAACACATACACTACACTATACACTACACACAACATCTATATCCATAGCTATCAACACATACACTACACTATACACTACACACACAACATCTATATACATAGCTATCAACACATACACTACACTATACACTACACTATAAACTACACACAACATATATGCATAGCTATCAACACATACACTACATTATACACTACACTATACACTACACACAACATCTATATACATAGCTATCAACACATACACTACACTATACACTACACTATACACTACACACAACATCTATATATATAGCTATGAACACATACACTACACTATAAATTACACACAAAACATCTATATACATAGCTATCAACACATACACTACACTATACACTACACTATAAACTACACACAAAACATCTATATACATAGCTATCAACACATACACTACACTATACACTTCACTATGCACTACACACACAACATCTATATACATAGCTATCAACACATACACTACACTATACACACAATATCTATATACATAGCTATCAACACATACACTACACTATACACTACACACACAACATCTATATACATAGCTATCAACACATACACTACACTATACACTACACTATAAACTACACACAACATATATATACACATAGCTATCAACACATACACTACATTATACACTACACTATACACTACACACAACATCCATATACATAGCTATCAACACATACACTACACTATACACTACACTATAAACTATACACATCTATATACATAGCTATCAACACATACACTACATTATACACTACACTATAAACTACACACATCTATATACATAGCTATCAACACATACACTACACTATACACTACACTATAAACTATACACAACATATATACACATAGCTATCAACACATACACTACACTATACACTACACTATACACTACACACACAACATCTATATACATAGCTATCAACACATACACTACACTAAACACTACACTATAAACTATACACAACATCTATATACATAGCTATCAACACATATACTACATTATACACTACACTATACACTACACACAACATCTATATATATATAGCTATCAACACATACACTACACTATAAACTACACACAACATATATACATAGCTATCAACACATACACTACACTATACACTACACTATAAACTACACACAACATATATGCATAGCTATCAACACATACACTACATTATACACTACACTATACACTACACACACAACATCTATATACATAGCTATCAACACATACACTACACTATACACTACACTATAAAGTACACACAAAACATCTATATACATAGCTATCAACACATACACTACACTATACACTACACTATAAACTACACAGAAAACATCTATATACATATCTATCAACACATACACTATACACTACACTATACACTACACACAACATCTATATATATAGCTATCAACACATACACTACACTATAAATTACACACAAAACATCTATATACATAGCTATCAACACATACACTACACTATACACTACACTATAAACTACACACAAAACATCTATATACATAGCTATCAACACATACACTACACTATACACTTCACTATGCACTACACACACAACATCTATATACATAGCTATCAACACATACACTACACTATACACTATACACACAATATCTATATACATAGCTATCAACACATACACTACACTATACACACAACATCTATATACATAGCTATCAACACATACACTACACTATACACTACACTATAAACTACACACAACATATATATACATAGCTATCAACACATACACTACATTATACACTACACTATACACTACACACAACATCTATATACATAGCTATCAACACATACACTACACTATACACTACACTATAAACTATACACATCTATATACATAGCTATCAACACATACACTACATTATACACTACACTATAAACTACACACATCTATATACATAGCTATCAACACATACACTACACTATACACTACACTATAAACTATACACAACATATATACACATAGCTATCAACACATACACTACACTATACACTACACTATACACTACACACACAACATCTATATACATAGCTATCAACACATACACTACACTAAACACTACACTATAAACTATACACAACATCTATATACATAGCTATCAACACATATACTACATTATACACTACACTATACACTACACACAACATCTATATATATATAGCTATCAACACATACACTACACTATACACTACACTATAAACTACACACAACATATATACATAGCTATCAACACATACACTACACTATACACTACACACAACATCTATATCCATAGCTATCAACACATACACTACACTATACACTATAAACTATACACATCTATATACATAGCTATCAACACATACACTACATTATACACTACACTATAAACTACACACATCTATATACATAGCTATCAACACATACACTACACTATACACTACACTATAAACTATACACAACATCTATATACATAGATATCAACACATACACTACACTATAAACTACACACAACATCTATATACATAGCTATCAACACATACACTACACTATACACTACACTATAAACTACACACATCATCTATATATATAGCGGTTGGGGAGCTGACGGAACCAATATTATTTCCCTTCCACGTGACTTTAGCGAAAGAACCAAAAATAAGAGACAGCTTTGTTTAGAGCCTAGTCTCAAACAGTGTTAGATGAGAGGACAATGCCACTACGAAGACATTGACAGCTCGGGGTGAGACACACGAGGCTCTAAAGAAAGCTGTCTCTGGTGTGGAACAATCAGTTTCAAAGACAATGCATCATCATCATCATAGACTACCAGAGCGTGTTTCTGTTTGCATGTTCATTACAAGTACCGTGTGTGTGGCCAATGCAGTGAGATGATTCCTTGCAAGAGGTTTACGTTTGGTGTTATCACGTTCACACAGCTGTTTTACTGCTAAAAAAGGGTAAAACAAATTCTTATATCTTGTTACTGGCAAGGGAGGTCCCATGATGTTTTTTTGCTGTTGTCATCATCGGCGAAACGTCACGGAAACTCGAATTGTAGGCGTAGTTGGGGGTCACTCTCTGACACGCAGCCGGCGAGTGTCGAGCCGGTAGCGACCCGGCACGTTTCGTTTCCGTGACGCAACGCCGCTACTACAAGTTGGCGGCTTTGACGAGACGACGCTTTCGTTTCTCGCGATCCAACGCCGAAGCCGACAACCTCCGTCCGCGCGCCGAACTTTTTCCGCCCCCCACCCCTCCCCCCGCATAGCCGACCGTGGCCAACCGCGCCGTCGAGGCCCCCCACCTGCTCCGTAGCCGGCGCGGGCGCCACCCGCTCAGCGAGTCGTGGATGGTGCCCAGCCCCAGGTAGGCAATCTCGGACAGTTCGAGCAGGAGGCTGAGACCGGCGACCGCGTACATGACCAGAAGGAAGACGGTCTTCTCCGTGGGGCGCGACACAAAGCAATCGACCCGGTGCGGGCAGGGGTGACGGACGCACTCGAAGCGCGGGGCCACCTCCAAGCCATACATCAGGTACTGCCCCACCAGGAAGCCAACCTCGGCCAGCGTGCGGGCCAGCAGCTGGAGGGTGTAGGCCACCATCAGGCCGTCCGTCTTGATCCTCCACCGCTCGTTGTGCTGCTTCCCCTCGCCGTCTTCTTCACCCTCCTCCTCCACCTCCTCTTCCACCTCCACCTCCTCCTCTTTCTCCGTGCCTTCAATCACGCGGTCGGGGCCGCCGGTTCGCTTGGCTCGCTTAGTTTGTTCGTCTCGCTTGTACTCGATCCTACCACGACAGAGAGCGGCGGCGGCGTCGAAGTTTCACCCCTCGCTACGAGCGAGCCACCGTCGGGACTCGAGGTAAGTGAAAATATTTACCTTCCTTTAAAATTTGACGCTTTATTTACTACTAAGCGGGAAGCACCCGGCGTTGCCCGGGGGAAAACATATATTGAAAAACTTCTCAAAACTTAAAAACATAACATATACAAATGGAAAAAAAAAACTTTGATCATTGCCTCATTCGTAAAAACTAAAATGAAACCCAACGCGCGGCATAAAAAAACGTACGCTCGTGCGCCAAGATTCGATTCTTTAGATCGCGCAAAGGAATCGAAGGTTGTAGATTTCTTTAGAATCAGCCTATTCCTGTTTAATCGATACCACAAAGCTCACCAGATATCGATTCTCGCCACACTTCATCGTCATTTCCCCACCCCCCCCCCCCAAAAAAACAAGTGTATTTTTATGTTTGCATGGTGTACAGTATGGAAAGTACCCACATGGCAAATTTCAAGTTTGTTGCATGTCGGGAAGTACGCTAAACATTTTGAACAGACACATACTCACAACTTTGCCTTTTATACATGTGCAATTATAATATCGCATGCAAATGTATTATATTTCTTATTGTTGAAGAGTTTAACAATGCTTCCCTTTTTGCTGTTGAATCGCAGAATATTTTACGACGCTGACCGTGTGCGTGTTTAAACACAGCGCACATTCGCCCTCCCGAACTGAACTAGCCGTTCGGACGTACCGACGGGGGGGCTCGGGAACGGAACTCCGTTCCTAAGTCAAGGGGAAACCTTGCCGGCACTTTCACCGTTCAAACTCGTGACCAAATCGACGGCGCAACCTAATTAAAAAACAAATTAAAACATTTCCAACTGTAGCCCCCCCCCCCCCCCCCCCCCCCCCCCCCCCACTGTGAAAACTCCCTCCGAGAACCTCGGTACCTGGTGATGCGATGCACTGCGAAGCCGAGGTACAGGATGGTGGGCGTGGCGACCGCGATGATCTGGAACACCCAGAAGCGGACGTGGGAGAGCGGGGCGAAGCTGTCGTAGCAGACGTTCTCGCAACCGGACTGCGCCGTGTTGCACGAGAAGCGGCCCTGCTCGTCGTAGTAGATGGACTCGCCGGCGACCGTCGTGAGAACGACGCGAAAGATGACGAAGGTGGTGATCCACAGCTTGCTCAGGAAGGTGGAGTGCCGATGAACCTCCTCCAGCAGATGTGTGAGGTAGCCCCAGCTCATCGTGGCCGCCGGTCTAATTCAGCGACGCCGCTGCGGGGAAACGTTCACCCGTGTTTGTACAGGCACTACTCTACTTACAAATATTCAACTTCAGGACTTTTAGAGATAATAAAAAAAACCTATCCCATTTGTCCAGTTGCCCGTTTGGAATGAGAGTCGTAAGTTCAACCTCCACGCACAATAAATGGCAGTGGTGGCATCTACATTGGCAGAATGTGAAGAACCAGTGGCATCTACATCTGCAGAACATGAAGAACCGGTGGCATCTACATCTGCAGAACGTGAAGAACCAGTGGCATCTACATCTGCAGAATGTGAAGAACCAGTGGCATCTACATCTGTAGAACGTGAAGAACCAGTGGCATCTACATCTGCAGAACGTGAAGAACCAGTGGCATCTACATCTACAGAACGTGAAGAACCAGTGGCATCTACATCTGCAGAACGTGAAGAACCAGTGGCATCTACATCGACAGAACATGAAGAACCAGTGGCATCTACATCTGCAGAACGTGAAGAACCAGTGGCATCTACATCGACAGAACGTGAAGAACCAATGGCATCTACATCTGCAGAACGTGAAGAACCAGTGGCATCTACATCTACAGAAAGTGAAGAACCAGTGGCATCTACATCGACAGAACGTGAAGAACCAGTGGCATCTACATCTACAGAACGTGAAGAACGAGTGGCATCTACGTCTACAGAACGTGAAGAACCAATGGCATCTACATCTCCAGAACGTGAAGAACCAGTGGCATCTACATCTACAGAAAGTGAAGAACCTGTGGCATCTACATCGACAGAACGTGAAGAACCAGTGGCATCTACATCTACAGAACGTGAAGAACCAGTGGCATCTACGTCTACAGAACGTGAAGAACCAATGGCATCTGCATCTGCAGAACGTGAAGAACCAGTGGCATCTACATCTACAGCACTGGTAGCGGCCATCGGCAAGTCCAATCAAGTTTCATTTATTAGGTGTATAGCCCTGTGAGTCATGCGGCTCTTGAGTTCGGGTGCAACCGCAACAAACAAAATATGAACAGAGAAACATCTTAAAGCGACGACGCGTAACGGAAACATCCTGTGATAAAACAGCAAATCTTCCAGAAAAGAAAAAACTTATTACAACTCTGTGTGCAAAAATCTCACAAACCCCTTCTTGAATAAGAGCCTTGAGACTCGGCGAGGAATTCCCCCCCGGGTGAACTGAATCACATCGTTATTATCACTACTGCCCTCTGTTCGAACAGCGTTCATCTATTTTCGTTGTAAAATGTCAATCGGTCACTTGTTCGGAGGTCATGTCCATGAGGACGCATTTCCTAAGAAGGCCACGGCAGTTGCGTTGGTTCCTCGCGCGCTGCCGAGAGACGAGTTCTCGGTGGCACTCGAGAAAAAACAAACGCGCATCCGTCCCGTGCCCTCCTGGATAGCATCATCAATTGCGGTGTATAAGGGAGCAAAGATGCCGCCCTAATCGATTGCGGTGTATAAGGGAGCAAAGATGCCGCCCGAGAAGACGATTCGTAATTTGTTTTTTTTGGGATCAAGATCTCTTGTGGACGCGCGCGTGTGTGTGCGTTCGGGCCCTCCTCCACCCGACACAGCCAATCAATAAAATGTTGACTCCCTCGCCTGGTATACAGGAGGTCGTGGATTCGATCCCGAACCTGACGCCTGCTGTGTACTCCATCTCTTCTCTAGCTGTTTAGGCATCCGCTTGCACACAACAACAACCGCCATTCGCCACTAAGTGGCGGTGATGTCACCACGACGCTTGTACCAGGCTATGTGCACCCTGAGGCCACGTGAAGTGTAGAACGCCCGCTAGCAGGAGGTCACGGGGCAGACCCAGGTGCCACGGGTCGACTGACTGAGATGACTGGCTGATGCACCACCTGTGCCCCCTACTGTGCCAACCTGCTGTGCTTTAGCCACCCGGCGCTCCGCTCGTTGTTGTGAGCGTCGCTCCTCCGCCCTGCCTTGTTGTTGGAGGGCGACTGCCTCCAACTGCCCAGTAGCGTCCTTCACGAGCCTCCTCCACAGAGGCCGATCTTGACACCGCTGGTACCAGTCATCGGCAAGTCCACTCAGCTCCACGTCCTCCTGTACCACATCACTCCATCTCTTCTCTAGCCCGTGCCGCGCCCGTTTAGCCCCCTCAATCCGGCCGAACAAAAGCTGTTTCGGCATGCGGTGGCTGGGCATGCGGGCTACATGACCCAGCCAACGCAGCCGTGCCTGCCGGAGGAGCTCACCGATGGGACCTTGCCCAGATCTTTCAAGGATTTGTGAGCTCCTCACACAATCCAGTCTGGTTAAACCCAGGATGGATCGTAGGCAGGCCAGCCTAAATGTTTCTAACCGGTGAAGATGTTCCATTAGGGGGGTCCACGTTTCGCAAGCGTAGAGAAGTGAGGGAATGACTGTGGTCGAGAAGACCTGAAGCTTAGTGCGGAGCCACAGACCAGGTAGCTTCCACACAGCGTTACGCAACCGATGAAAAGATATTGCCGCTCGACTGATTCGGAGTGAGACCTCTGCTGTTAAACTGGAGCTGGTCATAAGCACACTGCCCAGGCATGGGAAACTCTCCACTCGCTCCACAACTGCCCCATCACCGATTGGGAGTTGTGGGGGTGTAGTGTCCGATGGTACAAAATACCCAGGCAGGTGCTTAGTTTTGGTGGGGCTGATGGTAAGGCCCCACCTTTTAGTGGCACGCTCCAGTCTCAGCAGCAGCGTCGACAACTCCTCCTCTGAATGAGCAGCTATTACCAAATCATCAGCATACATAACGTGGTTGAGCAATAGGGAGCCATCCCTTGACCGCACCCGGGCATCGATCAGCCTCCCATTATATCTGTACCATATGGAGATTCCCCCGGTACAGCTATTGAAGGCTTCACGAACTACGTGGTCAAAATAGATGTTAAATAATGTGGGAGCCAGAGGACATCCCTGTCGCACCCCAAGGTGTACAGGGAATGGCTCTGACTCCCGACCACATAGTTTTACCTGGGCCCGCTCACCATCATGAAGGTCCTTAATGATTGTGAGCAGAGGGTCAGGTACTCCAAAAGCACGAAGAACAACCCAGAGCCCTGGCCTATTGATGGTATCATATGCCATGACCAGGTCAATAAAGCAGAGATGTAGGTCTTGTTGGAATTCCCTACACCTCTGCTGTAGCAGACGGACAGAAAATATGGCATCTGTGCAGGACCGCCATTTCCTGAAACCGCATTGGGGCTCCGCAAGCCTCTCCTCAGCGTGCCTGGCAAGGCGATGCTGAATAATCCTTGCCAGGACCTTTCCCGGCACACTGAGGAGTGAGATGCCCCTGTAGTTGTTACAGTCTGTGCGGTCCCCCTTCATAAAAAGGGGGACCGCACAGACTGTAACACCACCAGGGCATCCTTCCAATCCTGCGGAACCCGTCCAGTGGTCCAGACTGTTGTTATGATGTCATATAGGGCAGTCTGTGCACAAACGCCACCCTCCCTCAGCATTTCGCTTGGGAGATCATCTCTGCCCGCTGCCTTTCCTGGTCTCAGACTCCTGATCGCCTTCAATACTTCCTCAACAGATGGCACCTCAGCCAGCCACTCACAGGGGGTGACTTCTTCCAATATTTGAGGCACCGCAGCCTCAGCAGGGTCATCCTCACTTTGTGCCACGATGTTTTCCTGGCTGAGGGATTTTCCCTCCCCCAGGACCTCACAGAAATGCTCAGCAAATCTGCAAACCTGTTCCTGGGGGTCGGAGATTGGATCACCGTTTTTTCCCCTAATGATTGTAATAGGTGTGGCGCTGCAGGTTACTTTTTGATGGAGTTAAATAGAGATTTGTGATCACGGGCCACTGAGGCAGCATCTATCTCCTCAGCAACCCGCGACCACCACCCATCCTTGCAGCGCCTCACGGCCCTCCGAACCTCCGAGCGAAGGCTGCGGTAAGCCTCCTCATTCTCTGACGTGGGATTCTGTAGCCGATGACAGTGGGCCTGTCGCTTTTTCTCAACCATCCTGAACACCTCCTCTGTCAGCCAGGGTCTCTGGGGAGGTCTGGACCGCATACCCAAAGCAGCCATTGCAGCTGCATGAGTCACAGTCCTAAACCTCGCCCATTTACCCTCGACATCAGGAGGAGTCGGGGACGATGCCAATCCTAGCCGCAAGCGATGATGAAATTCTCGCTTGCAACTTTCATCAGATAACTGAGACCAGGAAACTTTAGGTTGGAATGGGGTCCTGGGTGTACACCCACCACCGGAGTGGAAGAATGGCAGGCGCATCTTACAGATGACAAGTCGCTGGTCAGAGGGCAGATCAGCTCCACGGTAGGTCCTGGTGTCAAGGACATGGGCTCGCATCCGCTGGTCCGTCACTATGTAGTCCAGCAGATGTTCTTGCGTGGACCCGGCATGCATCCATGATGTTGTGTGGATGTGCCGATGCCAGAACAGCGTGTTGGTAATTACAAGCCCATGGGCTGCACAAAATCTAGCAGCCTCCTACCGTTGTTATTGAGCTGATCTGGCCCATGCCCTCCAATCACTCCAGACCAGGTGCCAGCATCATGACCAACTCGGGCATTGAAGTCACCCAACATGATGACTCTTTTCCGAGGGGCCAATTTAGCCAGCACCTGTGACAGGAGGTCATAGAAGGCATCTGACTCATCGGCTTTGCCTGCATCCCTCCATGGATGTTCATCTTCGGTGGGGGCATAAGTAACCACGACCACCATTCCTCGCCTCCGGTTGATGGGAAGGTGAGCCCAAAGTAGCCTGGGGCTTACAGCTTCCCACACCTCACCGCCACGCTCCCACGCCCCTTCATTCTGTTGTTCAAAAGAAGAGCCACACCCTGTTGTTTGGCAGTCTGCTGCCCCGAGTAGAGGACTGTCCACCCCTCATGGTGGCAGGAGCCAGAACCGGTCCACCGGACACACACACAGACACACACACAGACACACACACAGACACACACACACAGACACACACAGAGACAGACACACACACAGACACACACAGACACACACACAGACAACAACAACCGCCATTCGCCACTAAGTGGCGGTGACGTCACCACGACGCTTGTGCCAGGCTATGTGCACCGTGAGGCCACGTGAAGTGTCGTACGCCCACTGGCAGGAGGTCACTGGGCAGACCCAGGTGCCACGGGTCGACTGACTGAGATGACTGGCTGATGCACCACCTGTGCCCCCTACTGTGCCAACCTGCTGTGCTTTAGCCACCCGGCGCTCCGCTCGTTGTTGTGAGCGTCGCTCCTCCGCCCTCCGTTGTTGTTGGAGGGCGACTGCCTCCAACTGCCCAGTAGCATCCTTCACGAGCCTCCTCCACAGAGGCCGATCTTGACACCGCTGGTACCAGTCATTGGCAAGTCCACTCAGCTCCACGTCCTCCCGTACCACATCACTCCATCTCTTCTCTAGCCCGTGCCGCGCCCGCTTAGCCCCCTCAATCCGGCCAAACAAAAGCTGTTTCGGCATGCGGTGGCTGGGCATGCGGCCTACATGACCCAGCCATCGCAGCCTTGCCTGCCGGAGGAGCTCACCGATGGGACCCTGCCCAGATCTTTCAAGGATTTGTGAGCTCCTCACACAATCCAGTCTGGTTAAACCCAGGATGGATCGTAGGCAGGCCAGCCTAAATGTTTCTAACCGGCGAAGATGTTCCATTAGGGGGGTCCACGTTTCGCAAGCGTAGAGAAGGGAGGGAATGACCATGGCCGAGAAGACCTGAAGCTTAGTGCGGAGCGACAGACCAGGTAGCTTCCACACAGCGTTACGCAACGGATGAAAAGAAATTGCCGCTCGACTGATTCGGAGTGAGACCTCTGCTGTTAAACTGGAGCCAGTCATAAGCACACTGCCCAGGTATGGGAAACTCTCCACTCTCTCCACAACTGCCCCATCACCGATTGGGAGTTGTGGGGGTGGAGTGTCCGATGGTACAAAATACCCAGGCAGGTGCTTAGTTTTGGTGGGGCTAATGGTAAGGCCCCACCTCTTAGTGGCACGCTCCAGTCTCAAATGCAGCGTCTCCAACTCCTCCTCTGACTGAGCAGCTATTACCAAGTCATCAGCATACATAACGTGGTTGAGCAATAGGGAGCCATCCCTTGACCGCACCCGGGCATCGATCAGCCTCCCATTATATCTGTACCATATGGAGATTCCCCCGGTACAGCTATTGAAGGCTTCACGAACTACGTGGTCAAAATAGATGTTAAATAATGTGGGAGCCAGAGGACATCCCTGTCGCACCCCAAGGTGTACAGGGAATGGCTCTGACTCCCGGCCACGTAGTTTTACCCGGGCCCGCTCACCATCATGAAGGTCCTTAATGATCGTGAGCAGAGGGTCAGGTACTCCAAAAGCACGAAGAACGACCCAGAGCCCAGGCCTACTGATGGTATCATAGGCCTTGACCAGGTCAATAAAGCAGAGATGTAGGTCTTGTTGGAATTCCCTACACCTCTGCTGTAGCAGACGGACAGAAAATATGGCATCTGTGCAGGACCGCCCTTTCCTGAAACCGCATTGGGGCTCCGCAAGCCTCTCCTCAGCGTGCCTGGCAAGGCGATGCTGAATAATCCTTGCCAGGACCTTTCCCGGCACACTGAGGAGTGAGATGCCCCTGTAGTTGTTACAGTCTGTGCGGTCCCCCTTCTTAAAAAGGGGGACCACCAGGGCATCCTTCCAATCCTGCGGAACCCGTCCAGTGGTCCAGACTGTTGTTATGATATCATATAGGGCAGTCTGTGCACAAACGCCACCCTCCCTCAGCATTTCGCTTGGGAGATCATCTCTGCCCGCTGCTTTTCCTGGTCTCAGACTCCGGATCGCCTTCAATACTTCCTCAGCAGATGGCACCTCAGCCAGCCACTCACAGGGGGTGACTTCATCCAATATTTGAGGCACCGCAGCCTCAGCAGGGTCATCCTCACTTTGTGCCACGATGTTTTCCTGGCTGAGGGATTTTCCCTCCCCCAGGACCTCACAGAAATGCTCAGCAAATCTGCGAACCTGTTCCTGGGGGTCGGAAATTGGATCACCGTTTTTTCCCCTAATGATGGTAATAGGTGTGGCGCTGCAGGTTACTTTTTTGATGGAGTTAAATAGAGATTTGTGATCACGGGCCACTGAGGCAGACTCCATCTCCTCAGCAACCCGCGACCACCACCCATCCTTGCAGCGCCTCACGGCTCTCCGAACCTCCGAGCGAAGGCTGCGGTAAGCCTCCTCATTCTCTGACGTGGGATTCTGTAGCCGATGACAGTGGGCCTGTCGTTTTTTCTCAACCATCCTGAACAACTCCTCTGTCATCCAGGGTGTCTGGGGAGGTCTGGACCGCGTACCCAAAGCAGCCATTGCAGCTGCATGAGTCACAGTCCTAAACCTCGCCCATTTACCCTCGACATCAGGAGGAGTCGGGGACGATGCCAATCCCAGCCGCAAGCGATGATGAAATTCTCGCTTGCAACTTTCATCAGATAACTGAGACCAGGCCACTTTAGGTTGGAATGGGGTCCTGGGTGTACACCCACCACCGGAGTGGAAGAATGGCAGGCGCATCTTACAGATGACTAGTCGATGGTCAGAGGGCAGATCAGCTCCACGGTAGGTCCTGGTGTCAAGGACATGGGCTCACATTCGCTGGTCCGTCACTATGTAGTCCAGCAGATGTTCTTGCTTGGACCCGGCATGCATCCATGATGTTGTGTGGATGCGCCGATGCCGGAACAGCGTGTTGGTAATTACAAGCCCATGGGCTGCACAAAAATCTAGCAGCCTCCTACCGTTGTTATTGAGCTGATCTGGCCCATGCCCTCCAATCACTCCAGACCAGGTGCCAGTATCATGACCAACTCGGGCATTGAAGTCACCCAACATGATGACTCTATCCCGAGGGGCCACTTTAGCCAGCACCTGTGACAGGAGGTCATAGAAGGCATCTGACTCATCGGCTTTGCCTGCATCCCTCCACGGATGTTCATCTTCGGTGGGGGCATAAGTAACCACGACCACCATTCCTCGCCTCCGGTTGATGGGAAGGCGAGCCCAAAGTAGCCTGGGGCTTACAGCTTCCCACACCTCACCGCCACGCTCCCACGCCCCCTTCATTCTTTTGTTCAAAAGAAGACCCACACCCTGTTGTTTGGCAGTCTGCTGCCCCGAGTAGAGGACTGTCCACCCCTCATGGTGGCAGGAGCCAGAGCCGGTCCACCGGACCTCCTGAATGCCGCATAGATCCAGGCGGTACCGGTCCAGCTCCCGACAGAGGAGTGGCAGCCTCTCCTCTGCAGTGAGCGTTCGAACATTCCACGTGGCCACCCGTAGTGGCTTTTCGTTGTTTCTGGAGTAGCCCCGAGGGTAGGTATTCAATCTCCTGGCTCCGCCAATTGGGGTTTGGCCAGGAGACGTCATAGACGCCTGGCCCCCCGGGGCCTCCGGCACAAGCTTAGTTGTTACATATTTCAGTTTAATTCGTGGTTTTGTGGTAATTAATTGAAGGTGGAGGGGTTACCAGCCCCTCGCACCCGTCCAGAGCCCCTGTTTAGCCCCTGTGGTGGACACATATGCCATGAGGGGAGGAGCCAATCAAAATTGGAACTCCCCCCACAGCGCTGTCCACGACAGAGTTGCCCATCCGGCACCGCGAGGAGGTAGGGGGTTGTTTTGCCTGACACACATACACATGGACGTACACACACACATCAACTGACACACATAGACACACAAACGCACATTGACTTACACACTGACATGGAGCCATGCACACACATTGACTAACACACACACAAACACATCGACTAACCCACACACAGCGACTGACACGCACACATGGACTGACACGCACCCTTGGACTGACACACACACAAACACATCGACCTACACATACACACAGCGACTGATACACACATGGACTGACACGCAACCTTGGACTGACACACACACACAAACACATCGACCTACACACACACACAGCGACTGATGCACACACATGGACTGACACGCACCCTTGGACTGACACACACACACACATCGACCTACACACACACACATCGACTGATACACACACATGGACTGACACGCACCCTTGGACTGACACACACACACATCGACCTACACACACACACATCGGGGGTTGTCCGTTAGAAAAAGACAGACACATGCATGGTCCTACACGCACACACGTATGGACTCAAACACACACATCAAATCACAAACAAAGATCCCCCATATAGCCTTAACAGACTGTAGGGGCAAGTGCTGTTAGCGAGCACCTATGAAGGCCAGAACGGTACACCAGGGGGTGAGTGGCCAGCACCACGCCCGACCGCCTTTGTCTCCCTAGTGCCGATGTTTACACACCGCACCAGGTACTCATTTAGAGGCTGAGTCGACCTAGGGGAGGCCCGGGACCGGTTCAGATAATCGTCACTGGTGTTGGCTGTGAGCGGGAATCGAACCCAGGTCGCCAGGTTCATAGCGCAGTGCGCTAACCGCTACACTATCGCTCCCCACATCAAATCACACACACACATCGACGTGCACAGCAATCCCCGATGATGGCACAGCTATGAGCATCGCAGTACTACGTATCAGCAAATAGTGTGACGTGAGCAATCGAAATAGTAGAAATGCATAGAAGAAATCAGCTGAAATAAGTGTACATGAATGAGCATCAGTATGCACAGGTAAGTTGAGAAGCAGGCTACAGTCTAGATTATAGAGTGGCAGTACGTCGACTCAATGACATAAGCATAGCTACAGTCGACATAAAAAGCTGGCAATATGGGCAGCAGCTGAAAAAGCAGGATACAGTCGACATGAAAGGCTGGCAGTACAATGAGTGAGGTAAAGAAGCAGGCAACAGATTATAGACTGGCATACACTCATAATGGGCAAAAGCAAAATTAGCAGTGTGTATAATAGCGGCGGTGCACTGGCGTGAATTAATCAACAGGCAACAAGCCACATCACAGACTGGCAGTGCACGGTCTCAGCGTCATAAAAACACAGCTCAAAAAGGAAACATGTAGCAACCTAAGAATTAAAAAAGTATTTTTCTGCACACAAAGAAAGTGATTGTAATATCTGCCACCTTCTTTGTTTCATAATAGTAAACAATGAACCCGAGTTATTATCTGCACACAAACATTATTATTATTGTAATATCAGACAACTTATTTGTTTGGGAATAGTAAACAATGAACCCGAGTTATTATCTGCGCACGAACATTATCATTGTAATATTTGGCAACTTATTTGTTTGATAATAGTGTAGGGAGGGGCGTGTATGGGCTATGTGTAGCGACGGTCTGTGTACAACTTACCTGTAAGGGCTGACATAGTCCAGTAGGGGCAGTCGCAATATCCCTTGCCCCGTAGCAGGAGGGGGCTGTTGGGTGTCCTGGGATCCGCCGGGGTCCCTCCTGGGGGGAGGCGGCTGCCGGGTGTTCTGTTAAACACGTGAAATAAAATGTCCGGTGTGAGCTCCACTGAACGCACAACACTTGGCGCGGTCCACCGCCCCCTTCCCCCCCCCAAGCAATTGGCGTGAGTTGGTACGGTTAATGTCGCGCAGTAAATAAATTCATATAGCGAAATCCCACGAAATCGCTAATGTGACTAATTTAAAGGTGACGGACATGAAAAAGGAAGAGCCTATTCCCACCGTGGGGCTTAGGGCGTGCTGGCTGGCACATTTTTTTCGATGTCAACCCCACGGTTCGAGAGGCAAATCCCTCGCAAGCGCACGCGCGCGGAGACGTTTATAGATAAGATATTTACATACAAAAATTATGCCTTTTATTTCATAATACGAACGCCCGCTGGCAGAAGGTCAAGGGACAGACCCAGGTGCCACGGGTCGACTGACTGAGATGACTGGCTGATGCACCACCTGTGCCCCCTCCTGTGCCAACCTGCTGTGCTTTAGCCACCCGGCGTTCCGCTCGTTGTTGTGAGCGTCGCTCCTCCGCCCTCCGTTGTTGTTGGAGGGTGACTGCCTCCAACTGCCCAGTAGCAGCGTCCTTCACGAGCCTCCTCCACAGAGGCCGATCTTGACACCGCTGGTACCAGTCATCGGCAAGTCCACTCAGCTCCACGTCCTCCTGTACCACATCACTCCATCTCTTCTCTAGCCCGTGCCGCGCACAGACAAAGATACCCCGTATAGCCTTAACAGACTGTAGGGGCAAGTGCTGTTAGCGAGCGCCTTTAAAGGCCAGCACGGCACACGAGGGGGTGGGTGGCCAGCACCATGCCCGGCCGCCTTTGTCTCCCTAGCGGCGATGTTTACACATCGCTCCAGGTACTCATTTGAGGCTGAGTCGACCTACACACACACAGACACATATCCTTGTGCGTGGTCTCACCTGGTCGTCGTCCTCACGGTCAGTGAGCAGCGTGAGGAGTGAGCGCAGCGTCCCAGCCGCCCTCACCACCCCCACCGCCCACTTCTCGGGTTGCTCGCAACCACCACCAACACCACCAGCACCACCACCAACACCACGGCCACCACCCCCACCAACGCCACCACCACCACCACCGCCACCACCGCAACCACCACCACCAACACCACCAACACCACCCCCACCAACACCACCACCAACACCACGGCCACCACCCCCACCAACGCCACCACCACCACCACCGCCACCACCGCAACCACCACCACCAACACCACCACCACCACCAACACCACCCCCACCACCACCAACACCACCACCAACACCACCACCACCAACACCACCCCCACCACCACCAACACCACCACCACCACCAACACCACCACCACCAACACCACCGCCACCACAACCACCACCACCGCCACCACCACCAACACCACCCCCACCACCACCAACACTACGGCCACCACCCCCACCAACGCCACCACCACCACCACTAACACCACCACTACCCCCACCACCACCAACCACCACCACCAACACCACCACCTCCACCACCACCGACAACACCACCACCACCAACACCACCACCACCCCCACCAACACCACCAACACCACCCCCACCACCACCAACACCACCAACACCACAGCCAGCGGCGGTGGTGTTGGTGGTGGTGCAGCAGCAGCAGCAGCGTCTGAGAGCGCCCAGGAAGCCGAGCCACCAGCGGCACAGCGGGGAGCCAAGCGGCAGTGCGGCAGCAGCAGGGACAGCAGCAGCAGGGACAGCAGCAGCAGGGACAGCAGGGGCAGCAGCAGCAGGGGCAGCATCAGGGACAGGGTGCGGAGCGTGAGACAGGAAGGCCGCGTTGGCCATGGTGGTGACAAAGTCCCTCGTCCTGGGGGGGAGGGAGGGGGAGTGGGGGAGTGGTGAGTGTACTTGTGGTGAGAAGTGGTGCGTGTACTAGTGGTGAGTAGTGGTGAGTGTACTAGTGGTGAGTGTACTAGTGGTGAGTGGTGAGTGTACTAGTGGTGAGTGTACTAGTGGTGAGTAGTGGTGAGTGGTGAGTAGTGGTGAGTGTACTAGTGGTGAGTGTACTAGTGGTGACTGGTGGTGAGTGGTGAGTAGTGGTGAGTGTATTAGTGGTGAGTGGTGAGTAGTGGTGAGTGTACTAGTGGTGAGTAGTGGTGAGTGTACTAGTGGTGAGTGGTGAGTGTACTAGTGGTGAGTGTACTAGTGGTGAGTGGTGAGTGTACTAGTGGTGAGTGGTGGGTGTACTAGTGGTGAGTGTACTAGTCGTGAGTGTACTAGTGGTGAGTGTACTAGTGGTGAGTAGTGGTGAGTGTACTAGTGGTGAGTGTACTAGTGGTGAGTGGTGAGTAGTGGTGAGTGTACTAGTGGTGAGTAGTGGTGAGTGTACTAGTGGTGAGTGGTGAGTGTACTAGTGGTGAGTGTACTAGTGGTGAGTAGTGGTGAATGGTGAGTAGTGGTGAATGGTGAGTAGTGGTGAGTGGTGAGTGTACTAGTGGTGAGTGTACTAGTGGTGAGTGTACTAGTGGTGAGTGGTGAGTGTACTAGTGGTGAGTAGTGGTGAGTGTAATAGGGGTGAGTAGTGGTGAGTGGTGAGTAGTGGTGAGTGTACTAGTGGTGAGTGTATTAGTGGTGAGTAGTGGTGAGTGTACTAGTGGTGAGTGTACTAGTGGTGAGTAGTGGTGAGTGTACTAGTGGTGAGTGTACTAGTGGTGAGTGTACTAGTGGTGAGTAGTGGTGAGTGTACTAGTGGTGAGTGTACTAGTGGTGAGTGGTGAGTGTACTAGTGGTGAGTGTACTAGTGGTGAGTGGTGAGTGTACTAGTGGTGAGTAGTGGTGAGTGTACTAGTGATGAGTAGTGGTGAGTGTACTAGTGGTGAGTAGTGGTGAGTAGTGGTGAGTGTAAACTCACCAGGCGATGCTGAACCCCCCGGACCCGGATCCAACTCCACACGACGAACCGGTTCCAAACACAAGTCGACAAGGAATTGATTCAGACTCTAAGTCGATTCCTCATGCAATTCAATGAGCAATCGATTTCTAATACAACTCTACAATCCGATTCCCCGTACAAGTCAATGGGAGTCGATTCTTAATGCGATTAAAAAGGAGTCGACTCCTCACGAAACAATGTTGAGAATCAATTTGTACGGTGGAGTCACGGAGGAAAAATAAAATAAAACAAAATAAAACAATTAAATCACGACGTTTCGGAGGCAACACAAGTCTCCTGCGTCAGGTGGAACAGACACAGCGGTGTACTAGTGGTGAGTGGTGAGTAGTGGTGACTGTATTAGTGGTGAGTGGTGGTGAGTAGTGGTGAGTGTTGAGTGGTGAGTAGTGGTGAGTGTAGTAGTGGTGAGTAGTGGTGAGTGTACTAGTGGTGAGTGTACTAGTGGTGAGTAGTGGTGAGTGGTGAGTAGTGGTGAGTGTACTAGTGGTGAGTGTACTAGTGGTGAGTAGTGGTGAGTGTACTAGTGGTGAGTGTACTAGTGGTGAGTGTACGAGTGGTGAATGTACTAGTGGTGAGTGTACTAGTGGTGAGTAGTGGTGAGTGTACTAGTGGTGAGTGTACTAGTGGTGAGTGTACTAGTGGTGAGTGGTGAGTGTACTAGTGGTGAGTGTACTAGTGGTGAGTGTACTAGTGGTGAGTAGTGGTGAGTGTTGAGTAGTGGTGAATGGTGAGTAGTGGTGAGTGTACTAGTGGTGAGTGTACTAGTGGTGAGTGGTGAGTGTACTAGTGGTGAGTGTACTAGTGGTGAGTGTACTAGTGGTGAGTGGTGAGTGTACTAGTGGTGAGTGTACTAGTGGTGAGTGGTGAGTGTACTAGTGGTGAATGTACTAGTGGTGAGTGGTGAGTGTACTTGTGGTGAGTGTACTAGTGGTGAGTAGTGGTGAGTCGTGAGTGTATTAGTGGTGAGTAGTGGTGAGTGGTGAGTGTACTAGTGGTGAGTAGTGGTGAGTGGTGAGTGTACTAGTGGTGAGTGGTGAGTAGTGGTGAGTGGTGGGTGTACTAGTGGTGAGTGGTGGGTGTACTAGTGGTGAGTGTACTAGCGGTGAGTGTACTAGTGGTGAGTAGTGGTGAGTGGTAGGTGTACTTGTGGTGAGTGTACTAGTGGTGAGTAGTGGTGAGTAGTGGTGAGTGTACTAGTGGTGAGTGGTGAGTAGTGGTGAGTGGTGAGTAGTGATGGGTGTTGAGTAGTGGTGAGTGTACTAGTAGTGAGTGTACTAGTGGTGAGTAGTGGTGAGTAGTGGTGAGTGTACTAGTGGTGAGTGTACTAGTGGTGAGTGGTGAGTAGTGGTGAGTGGTGAGTAGTGGTGAGTGTACTAGTGGTGAGTGTACTAGTGGTGAGTGCTAGTGGTGAGTGGTGAGTGTACTAGTGGTGAGTGTACTAGTGGTGAGTGGTGAGTGTACTAGTGGTGAGTGTACTAGTGGTGAGTAGTGGTGAATGGTGAGTAGTGGTGAATGGTGAGTAGTGGTGAGTGGTGAGTGTACTAGTGGTGAGTGTACTAGTGGTGAGTGGTGAGTGTACTAGTGGTGAGTGGTGGGTGTACTAGTGGTGAGTGTACTAGTCGTGAGTGTACTAGTGGTGAGTGTACTAGTGGTGAGTAGTGGTGAGTGTACTAGTGGTGAGTGTACTAGTGGTGAGTGGTGAGTGTACTAGTGGTGAGTGTACTAGTGGTGAGTGTACTAGTGGGGAGTAGTGGTGAGTGGTGAGTGTACTAGTGGTGAGTGGTGAGTAGTGGTGAGTGGTGGGTGTACTAGTGGTGAGTGGTGGGTGTACTAGTGGTGAGTGGTGAGTAGTGGTGAGTGGTGGGTGTACTAGTGGTGAGTGGTGGGTGTACTAGTGGTGAGTGTACTAGCGGTGAGTGTACTAGTGGTGAGTAGTGGTGAGTGGTAGGTGTACTTGTGGTGAGTGTACTAGTGGTGAGTAGTGGTGAGTGGTGAGTAGTGGTGAGTATACTAGTGGTGAGTGGTGAGTAGTGGTGAGTGGTGAGTAGTGATGAGTGTTGAGTAGTGGTGAGTGTACTAGTGGTGAGTGTACTAGTGGTGAGTGGTGAGTGTACTAGTGGTGAGTGTACTAGTGGTGAGTAGTGGTGAGTGTACTAGTGGTGAGTGTACTAGTGGTGAGTGGTGAGTGTACTAGTGGTGAGTGTACTAGTGGTGGGTGTACTAGTGGTGAGTGGTGAGTGTACTAGTGGTGAGTGGTGAGTAGTGGTGAGTGGTGGGTGTACTAGTGGTGAGTGGTGGGTGTACTAGTGGTGAGTGTACTAGCGGTGAGTGTACTAGTGGTGAGTAGTGGTGAGTAGTGGTGAGTGTACTAGTGGTGAGTGGTGAGTAGTGGTGAGTGGTGAGTAGTGATGAGTGTTGAGTAGTGGTGAGTGTACTAGTGGTGAGTGTACTAGTGGTGAGTGGTGAGTGTACTAGTGGTGAGTGTACTAGTGGTGAGTAGTGGTGAGTGTACTAGTGGTGAGTGTACTAGTGGTGAGTGGTGAGTAGTGGTGAGTGTACTAGTGGTGAGTGTACTAGTGGTGAGTGGTGAGTAGTGGTGAGTGTACTAGTGGTGAGTGTACTAGTGGTTAGTGGTGAGTGCGAGTGGTGAGTGTACTAGTGGTGAGTGTACTAGTGGTGAGTGTACTAGTGGTGAGTGTACTAGTGAGTAGTGGTGAATGGTGAGTAGTGGTGAATGGTGAGTAGTGGTGAGTGGTGAGTGTACTAGTGGTGAGTGTACTAGTGGTGAGTGGTGAGTGTACTAGTGGTGAGTGGTGGGTGTACTAGTGGTGAGTGTACTAGTGGTGAGTGTACTAGTGGTGAGTAGTGGTGAGTAGTGGTGAGTGTACTAGTGGTGAGTGTACTAGTGGTGAGTGGTGAGTGTACTAGTGGTGAGTGTACTAGTGGTGAGTGTACTAGTGGGGAGTAGTGGTGAGTGGTGAGTGTACTAGTGGTGAGTGGTGAGTAGTGGTGAGTGGTGGGTGTACTAGTGGTGAGTGGTGGGTGTACTAGTGGTGAGTGTACTAGCGGTGAGTGTACTAGTGGTGAGTAGTGGTGAGTGGTAGGTGTACTTGTGGTGAGTGTACTAGTGGTGAGTAGTGGTGAGTGGTGAGTAGTGGTGAGTGTACTAGTGGTGAGTGGTGAGTAGTGGTGAGTAGTGATGAGTGTTGAGTAGTGGTGAGTGTACTAGTGGTGAGTGTACTAGTGGTGAGTGGTGAGTAGTGGTGAGTAGTGGTGAGTGTACTAGTGGTGAGTGTACTAGTGGTGAGTGGTGAGTAGTGGTGAGTGGTGAGTAGTGGTGAGTGTACTAGTGGTGAGTGTACTAGTGGTGAGTGGTGAGTGTACTAGTGGTGAGTGGTGAGTGTACTAGTGGTGAGTGGTGGGTGTACTAGTGGTGAGTGTACTAGTCGTGAGTGTACTAGTGGTGAGTGTACTAGTGGTGAGTAGTGGTGAGTAGTGATGAGTGTACTAGTGGTGAGTGTACTAGTGGGGAGTGGTGAGTGTACTAGTGGTGAGTGTACTAGTGGTGAGTGTACTAGTGGGGAGTGGTGAGTGTACTAGTGGTGAGTGGTGAGTGTACTAGTGGTGAGTGTACTAGTGGTGAGTGTACTAGTGGTGAGTGTACTAGTGGTGAGTAGTGGTGAGTAGTGGTGAGTGTTGAGTGTACTAGTGGTGAGTGTACTAGTGGTGAGTGTACTAGTGGTGAGTAGTGGTGAGTGGTGAGTAGTGGTGAGTGTACTAGTGGTGAGTGGTGAGTGTACTAGTGGTGACTGTACTAGTGGTGAGTAGTGGTGAGTGTACTAGTGGTGAGTAGTGGTGAGTGTACTAGTGATGAGTAGTGGTGAGTGTACTAGTGGTGAGTAGTGGTGAGTGTTGAGTGTAATCTCACCAGGCGATGCTGAACCCCCCGGACCCGGATCCAACTCCACACGACGAACCGGTTCCAAACACAAGTCGACAAGGAATTGATTCAGACTCTAAGTCGATTCCTCATGCAATTCAATGAGCAATCGATTTCTAATACAACTCTACAATCCGATTCCCCGTGCACGTCAATGGGAGTCGATTCTTAATGCGATTAAAAAGGAGTCGACTCCTCACGAAACAATGAGAATCAATTTGTACGGTGGAGTCACGGAGGTAAAATAAAATAAAACAAAAGAAAACAATTAAATCACGACGTTTCGGAGGCAACACAACTCTCCTTCTTCAGGTGGAACAGACACAGCAGAACATCAGTGTCAAGTGGACAGCTCAGTGACACAGAATTAGTAAAGTTGGGCTACATGTTTATTTCTCGAAAGCATTTTGGCTGTAGACCAGTGTAACAAGTCACAAATTTAACTGGAGGCTTTATTTCTTCCAGCAGAAGACACATGATATGGTAGCTGCAGTAAGCCACCCACCACCGACACACACACACCCACGTGTATTTGTGGATGCACTAAGTCCGACACACACACACCTGTACTTGTGGATGCACTAAGTCCGACACACACACACACACCTGTACTTGTGGATGCACTAAGTCCGACACACACACACACACACCTGTACTTGTGGATGCACTAAGTCCGACACACAAACACACCTGTACTTGTGGATGCACTAAGTCCGACACACACACACCGACCCATCTGTACTGGTGGATGCACTAAATCCGACACACACACACACCTGTACTTGTGGATGCACTAAGTCCGACACACACACACACCTGTACTTGTGGATGCACTAAGTCCGACACACACACACACCGACCCCCCTGTACTGGTGGATGCACTAAGTCCGACACACACACACACACCTGTACTTGTGGATGCACTAAGTCCGACACACACACACACCTGTACTTGTGGATGCACTTAGTCCGACACACACACACACCGACCCACCTGTACTGGTGGATGCACTAAGTCCGACACACACACACCTGTACTTGTGAATGCACTAAGTCCGACACACACACACCTGTACTTGTGGATGCACTAAGTCCGACACACACACACCTGTACTTGTGGATGCACTAAGTCCAACACACACACACCCACCTGTACTGGTGGATGCACTAAGTCCGACACACTCACACACCGACCCACCTGTACTTGTGGATGCACTAAGTCCGACACACATCCACCTGTACTTGTGGATGCGTTAAGTCCGACACACACACACACCGACCCACCTGTACTGGTGGATGTCCTCGAAGGACTTGGAGTTGTTGATGGCGAAGACGCAGAGGAAGCGCTGGCGGTCGGAGACTGAAATGGTAGCGGCTGAGGAGCTTGTTCACTAGCTCACTCCTTGTTTAAAAAATGTTGCTTTGAAGGTTTCGCTCTCAAAATAACTCTCCCAAATAATCAACAGATATTGGTAGTGTGCTGCTATCGACCGCCTAGTGGGAAGGATGTTGAAGCTGCGTCTGCACTGAGAGAGCTTTTTGGGGGCCTCCCTAAAGGTGAAATAGTTTTAGTGGGTGATCTACATTGGAATTGGCTAAACCCGCCGGCCGTGGCCACAAATTTTGCAGATGAATTTAATCTGTTTCAATTAATAAATGTCCCCACAAGACCCAACCTAAAACATTCGGGACAATCAACTCTGCTTGACGTCCTATTGACAAATGCCCCTCACAATTTCACACTGACTGGTGTTCTGGGTAATAACCTTAAAGATCACTCCTTCATTTTTGGAGTGAGATCATCAGCCAGACCCAATGCCCCCCCTAAATTGGTTGAGAAGCACTCTATGAAACACTTCAGCACTCAGGCATTTGCTAATGATGTGCTTCACTCGGATATTGACAAGGTCTGTGATATCCCCAACTAGATTACGGCTTGGGAGACCTTCAGGTACACGTTTCTCCAAATTCTTAACAAACATGCTCCGTTGGTTAGATTTAAAACTAAATGCAACCGCCCACCATGGTTTGATCCTTGATTACAAAGCTAATGAAAACTAGGGACAAGGCTTGGGCATGTGCTCAGAAAAGTAATTTGGTCAATGACTGGCTAGAATACAGGATTTTAAGGTATAGATGCGTCAAAAAAATACGGCATGCAAAAAATGCCTACTTTTCCTCCACTCTCCTGGAATCACATGGAAATGCCAGGATTTTCTGGAAAACAAATATATCGAAAAGGCATCCAAAACAGACAATCTGCCCATTGAGCTTAACCGAAATGGGGAAATATTTTTCAGATCCCAAAAAAATAGTTGACAATTTTAACCTTCATTTTTCTGAAGCTGGTAATCTTTTTTATAATGTATTGGGAGTCACCTCTGCTCATGCAAATTTCTACACCCCTGTCCAAACATTAAACGAATTTAGTTTCCAGACAATCCACAAAAGTAATGTTCTGAAACAACTGTCTTTCCTCAAAGGGTCTTTCTCTACTGGAGCAGATAGTATTCCCGTCTTTGCTCTACTAACTGTTGGTCACCTAATATACAAACCTATAGCCCATATTTTCAACCTGTCCATCAAAGAAGCATCAGTTCCTCTAGAATGGAAACATTCCTATGTCCGTCCACTTCACAAAGGGGGCCCTAAAGATGATCCAAATAACTACTGACCTATCTCAATTTTGTCCCCGTTGATGAAATTTTTTGAAAAATTATTGACCTACCAAATTAGCAGTTTCCTGTCCACCAACAATCTACTACATCTAAAACAATCTGGGTTCGGGAAAAAATACAGCACCACATCTGCTGCGTTAGACTCTCTGAATCACATTTACACTAGCCTTGATAAGAAGCAGTACTGTACCTGTCTTTTTCTAGACCTGTCCAAAGGTTTTGATACAGTAGACCACAACACCCTGCTTAGTAAATTAAGTTGCCTCGGTTTTTCCGAAAACACAGTAAAATGGTTACAAAATTACCTCTTTTCTCGCACCTAAACTGTATTCACAGATGGTTGGAGGTCAAACAGTGTGAAGATAACAAAAGGGGTTCCACAGGGTTCCATCCTCGGCCCCCTTTTGTTCTCTCTTTATGTCAATGACTTGGGCACTGACCTGGATCATTCCAGGGTAAATCTTTTTGCAGATGACACAATACTGATTACTGCTGGCCGCTCTCTGGATGACGTGATTGCTAAGCTACAGGGTGATTTCAACAAACTACAACATCCGCTAGTTGCTCTTAAACTAGTCCTGAATACCTACAAAATCAAGGTGCTATGCTTCTCACCAGGACTAAAGCAGGAAGTTATGTTTCGCCAATTACATTCCTTAAATAATTATAAAATAGAGCAAGTCAAGATCTATAAGTATCTTGGGGTCATCCTGGATTCAAAACTGAATTTTGAAGATCACATTGATTATATTGGTAAAAAGACAAAAATAAAAATTGGTTTTCTGTATCGACACAAGCACTGCTTCCCCCCAATGTTCCGTTTGGAATTGATAAAAGCTACCATACTGCCTCTACTTGACTACTGTGACATCGTGTATAAATCAGCCCCAAGTACTGTACTGAAGAAGCTTGATTCCATTTATCACTCGGCCTTAAGATTTACATTGAACTGCACATATAGGACTCACCACTGTGATCTCTACATTGGGTCAAACTTAATGTCTCTTAATGTTCGACGGCTTGTGCACCAGATCTTATTTATTCACGATGTACTTACAAAAAAATCCGCAGACTACCTGCTGGATCTCCACTCTGTTTCAAATAACAAATTTGACCTCAGGTCTTCGCTCATTTACCAGCTTCACATTCCCTATTGCCGTAGGAAGGGCCTTTGCTATTGATGCCCCCAGAGTCTGGAATGCTATTGCCAATAAACTGCAACTTGAATCGCTACCAATGAGATCTTCTCTCAAAACTGCTCTAGAGTAGTTGTACACCCCTAGCTGCCACTGTTATTCATTGGCGTAACATAAAATAAAATGTTTCGCTCCGGATGACGCTGCAAAGTATTATCTGTATTTTGATTTAGCGTGCTGATCTTAAAGGTACATTGAATAATTTGATACTCAGAAGGATGCTTCTGTTGTTGTGGAGTAACTCATGCAGCCAACTATGGCTCTAGGATTTGGTGTTACATGTTATTTATGTAGTTTATTGTAAAAATTCGGTCACAGTCCCTGTGATCGCTGTTACGTTGCAATTATGGCTTTATTTATGGGTGATTTGGAAAACGTTTTTAGGTTTGGACATGTTTGTTTTGTTGTAGTACGGAGTTAGACTGATGGCCTTAATCTAAGTTATTGTGGTTGTTGTTGTTTGACTTGCATCCCACTGGGATTTTTTGCACACAGCGTTGGTGTACGGCTTCTTTTTTCAGGAATATTTTGCTGGTGTTTTTCATGGATTTTCTGTTTGCACAGTCACACATAGTCACTTTAAGATGTTTTTCTTGTTCGTGTTCTTGTTTTTTTGTGTTTGTTGTGGTTGCACCCCGATTCAAGAGCCGAATGGCTCACAGGGCTATAACCAAAATAAACTGAAAACTGAACTGGGCCTTCAAACCTTCACGGAGAGACGCGGGTGGAGGAGGGGCGGGGTTTGAAGGGGGCGTGGTGGAAGGAGGCGGGGCGGGGTGGAAGAGGGCGGGGCGGTGCAAGGGGGCGGGGTGTAAGGGGGCGGGGTGGACGGGGGGCAGGGTGGGCGGGGTGGGGAAACGCCCCTCGGTTTAAAAAAACGCCGCGTATTTCGATTGGTCGAGAGGCGTGCACGTGACCCGCTTTATATTTCGTGCAGTTCACATTCCTGGTTCTTTCGGTAAAGTCACGTTGATAGAAAATAAAAATTAAATAAAAAATAACTAAAATGAAACACAAAGCAAAAAACCCACGACGTTGAGCGGAAGAGAAACAAATCCCCCTCCCCCCACAATCCCGCCCACTTGGCGCTACCCAGAGTGCATTGCAGTGCCAGTGGCGTGTCCGTGAACACGTGGGGGACACGCGGTGGGTTGTTGCCATCATCATCATCATCAACACCACCATCAACAACAACACCATCATCATCACCATCATCATCAACACCATCAACATCACCATCACGTTCATAAACACCACCATCATCAACACCACCATCATCATCAACACCACCATCATCAACACCACCATCATCAACATCACCATCATCAACACCACCTTCATCAACACCATCATCAACAACACCACCATCATCAACATCATCATTAACACCACCACCATCATCATCAACACCATCATCAACACCACCATCAACACCACCACCATCAACAACACCATCATCATCAACACCATCAACATCAACAACACCACCACCATCAACACCACCACCATCAACAAGACCATCATCATCAACACCACCAACATCATCAACACCACCACCATCAACAACACCACCATCAACACCACCACCATCAACACCACCATCACCATAAACAACACCACCATCATCACCAACATCAACACCACCACCATCATCATCATCGTCGTCGTCTCGCGATCCGGGCCAAGTTCCCCCCTCCCCCCCCCTCCTCCTGCCCGGCCCCACCAAGGCGGCCCCACCAAGGCGGCCCCACCAGCCCCTCTCGTCGCCCGTAGCCAGAGCCGGCGACCATGGCCACTTGGGCGGCCTGCATGGGCGTCAGGATGAGCTTGCTCTCCATGGCGGGCATCCGCTACGAGGGCATCCTCTGTGACATCAACACGGACGACTCCACCGTCGTCTTGGCGAAAGGTTACGCACTGGGGGGTGGGGGGTGGTTCACGGGGCGACTGTGGACACCCCGAAGCTGCGGGTTAGGGGTTTAATGAAGCCGCTTGAGTCGTCCTAACAGGCGACTCGCTCGGGCAGCGGCAGCAGCAGCAGCAGCAGGAGGAGGAGGCCTTGGGGCTGGGGAAAGTTTGCCAGGAGGAGGTGAACGTGTCGGCGACGTTGCCGCCTTCTGGACAGATTGGTGTGGGTGTCGTGGGGTCAATGTGTGGGGGGGTATTAAAGAGGGGTGGTTTGACCCTTTTCAGGGCAATCAAACAGGAGGTGTTAAGATGCTCAAACGACAAATAAGATAGTCTTTGGTTTTTTTCGGTAAAGTCACGTAGGTGAAAAAAATCAATAAAGTAAATGAAAAGAAATCAATGAAATCATGATTGTATTGGATTGCTGTATGTACTTTTGTGTTTTCAATTAACCTGGATTTGTAAGAGAGTCCTTAATCTCAGTGGGAATTGCCCAGAAATGTTTAAAATGACAGCCATTGATGCGTCACGTGGGGGTCAGACATTTGTGACGATGTGTGACGAGGGGCGGTGGGGCGTTGAGAAATGTGACGTCACATCAAAATTCGCAACTTTAAATATAGACAACACGTTCTACTTATCTTCTTGGTTCTTTCGGTAAAGTCACGTAGAATGGAAATAAAATAATAAAAATAAAGCAATAACATTTTATTTTTAATAAAATTGTATAATGTTTTATTATTATTATTTTTTATAAAATAAAATGTTATTTTATTATGTTTTATTTTTATTATTTTATTTCCATTCTACGTGACTTTACCGAAAGAGCCAATAAGATGAATCCCTGCAGTCACGAAAGCTTTAAATCGAAACGTTCTACTTAATCAAATAGACTTGTTAATAAATGTTTTCACCTTCAACATCGGAGTGCAGCGCCACATTAAATACGCACTACAATGATAATAGTTTAAAGAGATTTGAAGTGTGTTTTATATATTTTTTTGGGGGGGGGTGGGTGGCGAAAATCGTCCAAAATCGCGCGACGTCATTTATGGCCGGCGCCTCTAGCTGTACTGGGGCAAAGTTCTTCAACTCGTCACCCGCTTAATCACGAATGTTCTGAGGTTGTTGTTCTTGCTGATTCTGGGTCGCAGTGGTTTCAAGTATTTTTCAATGAAGGTTATTGGGTGCACAGCCGTTTCAATACGGGCACACATTGTTTCGTCCGTCTGTTTGCGTTTCTCCCTTGCGACGGGACATCTTAAAGCGACGACGCGTAACAGAAACATTCTGGAATAAACCAGCAAATATTCCACACAAAAAAAACGTATTAAAACGCTGTGTGCCAAAATCAAGTGTTGAAGCCGGGTCGGTAGTCACAGGGCAATGAGACGCGGCTGGTCATAGACGGCGCGTGACCCGGCCAAAAAGCCCGGCGGTGCCGCATAAGGGGCCATCCATAAATGACGTCACGCGATTTTGAACGATTTTCTTGACCCCCCCGTCTATTTAATTAAGTAGAACGTGTTTTTATATTTAAAGTTGCGCATTTTGATGTGACGTCACATTTATCAAACTCCCCCCCCCCCAGTCGTCACACATCGTCACAAATGTCTGACCCCCCCCCCCCCAGGTGCGTGACGTAATTTCTGGACGGCCCCAAAACAGTTAATTTGGAAATGTTCCAGATTCATTTTTGCCTTCATTCACAGATTTGGGCCAACGGCACCTGTCGGGATTAAATTGGCACAATGGAGAACTTCTTCTTTGCGACGGTGATGATAGCGATTTGTTATGTTGATACCCATAAACATTCAATACCTGCAGGCATATGGCTTATGGATGACGGGCTATTGGTTTTAATACAGCTAAGACATAATAAAATAAAATACATTTATATTTTACTTAAATGAAAATAAAATACATTTCATTTTTAGTTTTTGTTTTATTTTATTATTTTATTATTTCCCTTCTATGTGACTTTACCGAAAGAAAGAAGAATATTTAATACAGCTTGTTGCAGGAAATAAATTAATCTCAATTTTTGGCTTGCAGAGTTGAGAAATGTGTGCAGCTCGGAACCCCGCGAGCTAGATTTGATTCCTGGCTACAGACAACGTCGTCGGTGGTGGCCTTGTATCCCAACACATTCTGGTTTTCGCGTAGGTAGACTGCCTTCAAGTGAAGTTACCTGGTGTGGTGTGTAAGTAAAAAAGATGATTAAATCAGCACTGGGGAGGATGAAGGTAGCTGAACCAGCTAGAAACTATTTTAAAGAATTGTTTATGTTGCGGGTAAGGCCCACTTACTATATCGCTCTTTCAGAAGCGACCTGCCCACAAATGGTAGGTAACGCAACGAAGTGGCTTATCGAAGGACCTGGAGGGGGGGGGGGGGATCCGCTCGACCCATGGGAAGAGAAAACCTCGCTGACTCCAAATATACAGCAGGTGTTGTCAGGGTTGGGATGAAACGCATGACCTTCGATATATACCAGGCGAGGTAGTTAACGTCTCACCACAGTGGCGCCCAAAACCCACAACCACGCACCTGCTCCGACCTGCATAGGTGCTCTCGACCGTAACAACGCTTGACCAAACGGATACGTGGAGGTCTGTACCGGCGGCGGGCGTCTTTGTGCGCGCGCAGTGCGCTTGCGCGGAACGGAGGGGCGCCCCGCCGACCGTCTCATTGCCCCTCGCGAGGAGGTCTTCGAACACATCGTCTTTCGCATCAGCGAGATCAAGGACTTGACCCCGTGCGAGTACATGCTGTCCGCTCTGCACCACGACGTGGCCATGGTGCAGGTGAGAGGTGCAGCCGCTCTTTACCATTAAACTCTTTATTTATTGTACCATGTGAGGCCCACCGAGCTACTTAACTCTCTTTTCAGAAGCGACCCGGCCACAAATGATTTGCTCAACGAAGCGGTTTATCGCGTGGACATTTCCAGCAGCCAAATACTCCAAATGCACGTCGGTTCTAAAACGTGGAGGTAGAAACTGGATGACCCAGAGAAATCCACGTGACCACGGGGGAGGACGTTGAAAACTCCAAAAATATGCAGGCGTCGGGGGTCTGGATCAAACCCCACGACCTATTGTACTCCAGGTGAGGTAGTTAACATCTTGCCACTGCAGCGGTGCCATGGTTTAGGGGAGCGGTGGCACAGTGGTTGATGCGCTGCACCACAAACCCGCCTACGACCCACCGGGGTTTGATTCCCACTTACGGCCAACGCCAGGTGACGATTATCTGAAACGGTCCCGGGCTTTTCCTCAGGTCTATCCAATGAGCACCTGGTGCGATGTATAAACATCGCCACTTGGGAGAAGGCGGTCGGGCGTGGTGCTGGCTTCCCCACCTCCTCCGTGTGCTTTGCCGGCCTCGTAGTTGCTCGCACTGCACTTGCCCCGAACGTCCGTTAAGCCTTTAAGGGACATCTTTGGCAACATGTTGACAAAATGTGGAAAAAAAAGTCAACGCTGATCGGCCGCATTTCGGGCAAATTTTCCCTTCACGGCACTGGAATCGAGGAAGCCAGAGATGGTGGAGAATACGAGGTTGGAGACTGCACTTCACACTCGGGGGGCTTGATGAAAGTTGCATTTGAGAGTTACAATAGTTAGCTAACAGTGGTAGCTGTGGAGGGTCTTTACAGGTTGAGGAGGAGGAGATGGAAGAGGCTACCAAGATCCGAGCCCGGGTGCCAGCGTGCCAGTGGCTGAATTGCGCAACCCTTGGCACCTGATTGGCTCTCGGGTGATGACATCGCAATTATCCCTCCTCCTAAGACCGAAACGGGAGAATCTCTCATGGTAGCCAGATGGCTTACAGAGGTTCTCTGTAAGCCATCTGGCTACCATGAGAGATTCGTTCATGAGGCTATCCACATATACAAACACAGAGACAATTTCAACCGAGAGGAAGGAATTCTGGCTTAGCAATCATTGGAAGGATTTGATAAACCATTCCGGGTCTTAATTGATTGTTCACGCTTACGGTGGCTTTCAGACCGCATCCATCATTTTCGTCTCCCCCCTCCTCTTTTCCGAACATAGATGGACTCGTCCATCTGAATAACTGCCAAATCGCTCTCCGTGGTGCTAACGTTAAAAAAAAACCCGCCACTTTTTAAAAAAAAATGTCTTGCTGTGGTTTTTACACCTGATGATGATTGCTTGTGTTGCAGTCGAAACGTCGTGAGAATTTTAAAGTTTTATATTTTTATTATTTTATTGTTTCCCTTCTACGTGGTGGTGACTTTACCGAAAGAACCAAGAAGGTGCATAAGAAGTTTGACATGCGTACGTCGTCCGTCGTGATTTGTTCTAATCGCTGCCTAACCCACCCTCACCCCCCGTCCAGTCCTCGCCGGGCACCCCGGGGGGGGCCGCCGCTCGCTGCCACACGTGCAGTATCGGAGCGGCGGCGAGCTGCCACTCCGCGCCGGGCACGCCGACCGGACCCCCCCGCGGTGCCACGGGCGGCCACCCGGGCCACGCGCGGCACGACGCCTGGGCCACAGCGGTCGGGCACCGTCCCTTTGTGCAGCCTGCGTACGGAGGAGCTGCGGGTACGGGAGGGGGGGGGTGCGGTGTGCGGTAAACATCGGCACTGCAGGGCTGCACCTTTGCCCTCTTAATGCCACGTGGTTTCCGTTGCCCAGTGGCCTTGCCTCGGGTCGTTTTCGCCTTTTGCTCGTTTAGAGGCAACTGCGTGATTTCAATGCGATCTTAATTGAACGCAGTTGAGTTGCAGCTATCTTCATGGAATTATTTCCGTAAGCGCATGCAGGAAAATAAAAGGCTCTGTGCATAACAGCTCGATGATGATGATAATGCGTAGTGCATGCGGACGAGCATTTTTGTTTTTACTTTGCGCTTGATGGTGATACCCAGTGATTGCATTTTAAATTGTCGCCTTTTCAAAATAACCCGTCATTTAAAGCGTTATTATTTGGTGCCCTGTCAATGAACTGCTCGGCGAAGGCCGCGCTGTCTTGTCATGCGGGGTGGGGTGGTTATTTCACCTGCCACGCTTCACTTGTGCGGTTGTGGTGAATGGGAAGGTGGGGAGCCAGCCACCGATTTGGATATAATTCGCTCGTGATGTGGCTGAGAATCGAGTTATTTTTTGCGTCGTTGGGTTCGTAGTTGTGCGAGAGCCACTCTTCTACCACGAGATAATACAAATGTGGTGCTAAATGGGTTTTGTTGTTTGCAATAACGGCGTTTATCAAGAAAGCCACTTTATTCAACGATCATTTGTGGTAAAGTGGCTTCTGAAAAAGTGCAAATATAGCTCGGTGTCTTGCCTGATAAAAAATAAAAACGTTTTAAAATTACCCCTCTTCCACAACTTAACCCAATTAAGATTTGCACCAACAAAATTTAATTGCGGCTTCAAGGTCCTGCACGATGCATTTCTCCATGGCGATGATGAACGAAGACTTTCTTTTTTAAAATCTGTGGTTTTGTGAGAAACGAGGTTGCCAGAGGCAACTTGCTATATTGATCTCAACGAGGTGCTATCGTGGTGCTGAGGTTGTGGCCACCCTGTTCACTGGCTGGGTATTGAGAGAAGAGAGGATTTCTGATCGGATCTCCACCTGCATCTTTTACCAAACACCTGATGCCCGATTTTGTAATGTCCAATGAGACGTCGTACGGAAATATGATTGTTTTTTTGCGTTTTTTTCAACATTCTGGTTTGCCGAAACCACATAAATTGGTGTGGTGCTCCAGGTGACAAATTTGATTTGTTGGGTGGCAGATGGTGTAGCAGAACATTGGGCATTGTAGAGCAGTACCCCAATTTACATTGGTGATGCGTTCCTGAAATGTGCGACGTAAATTTAAGCAATTTTTTCCCAAAATACCGTACATCAATAATGTATTTTGTTATCGAAAGCACAGTACATGTCGTCATGCGCGCGACACCACAGGGTAGTTTACAGGGTAGGTGAAGCAAGAGGCGATGGGGATACGAGAAAGGATCGATGCTGTCACCGACGTAAATTGTGTTAGCGGTGTTCATAATAAAGCGACGACGTGAAAGGGGTGTGAGTTGTAAATTTATATTACTGTGTTACCCCACGATCGTCTCGCCCAGTGGTTCTTAACCCAGGGGTGCACGCACCCCTTGGGGGTTGCAAGATCCCCTTTCTGGGGATTTCTTTCGAAGGTATATCATCGAAATACAGATTGGGCGTGGGCGCGCGGGCCGAGTGCAACCGCTTTGTTTCATCAAACCCCTTACGTCTGTTGACGTTGCACGTTGTTTGTGAACGATTGGGAACCAAAGGGGTTGCAAGGCTGCGGCAAAGGTTACAACAGCCACCGACTTTAACGGAAGCGTCGTGAATCCTCGTGCCGCCCGTGTTGGTGCAGCCGAGGCCTCCCTCTGCAGGCGGGAGGACGAGTCGTGAAGTCTGCCGTGGCTTGTGGACAAGAGCCCCGGTGACCCTCGTTCCACCGTCTCGTTTATTAATGTTAACACCCCCCCAATGTAATGCTGCCCGACCCATAAAAGTTGCGCGCAAACGCCCCTAACGACAAACGTGTGCTAATATTTTTATATTTTAAACCCGTGCGAAATCATCATTTTTGACAAAATATATGAATGGTGGTGCTATGGCAATTCTAGATTTAAAGCTTTCGTGACTGCTAGGATCCATACTCTTTGGTTCTATTGGGTAAAGTCACGTAGGTAAAAAATAAAATAACAAAAATCACGACGTTTCGGCCACAACACAAGCGGCCTTCCTCAGGTGAAGGGACGAGACTGTCTGGAGGACAGCGCTACCTACGTGGCTATGGCAATTGGTTGCATCAAGAGCAAATGAAAGCGGAGTTTCCTTTTCGAAAATGTTGGAGACGCAAACGGGGTGGTCGGCAAACGCTGCGCTTGGCCGCTGAGTGATCTGTGCGGTTTTGACGGCCTCGCTCGAAGCGACGTAAAAATGGCACGCTCGGATACGCTGGGATTTGTGTGCGGTGAGCCCATCTGCCTGGTGACAACACAAACGTGTGACCTGCAGTCGTGAGGAACGATAGGGGGGGAGGGGTGGTGGTGGTAATTATGATGATGACACTGACACCACGATGGGTGATGGAGGGCTATGGCACTTGTGTCTTGCCCACACAGCTGTTGTAGAACGCCCCCCCCCGCCCCATAATACCAACAGCCGCCTTTCGCCACTAAGTGACGGTGACGTCACCACGGCGCCCGTGCCAGATGAAGTGTCGCCGGTCGTTGCCGGGAGGCACCGGGAGGGTCCCACGTGGCCCCCCCCCGACGGGCTGACGAACCGAGACGACCGGTGGGTGCGCGCCGGCTGTGCCCATCGCCCACAGGTGCGGCAGAGCGCACGGCCGGCGCGGCCGCTGCGCGCGTCAACGCCACGCCGCAGCAGCCGGCGAGGAAGAGCGGCACGGTGGAGCGGGGGGTGCAGACGGCGCCTCGGCGGCGGTGGCGGAGGGCCCCCGTGAAGCAGATTGCAGGTACGGCTACGGGTGGTGTGGGTGGTGTTCGCCCTCCCCACCCGCCACCCCCCCATGCCGTCATTCATCTTTTCATCAAATTTGTAAGTTCGTTTTGAAGCAACGTGTCCCAATTTACAGTCGGCGTCTCGTACCGACGGAGACTAATTAATGCGTTTGCGTATTGAAGGCTCGCCGTGCACAGCTTCTGTGGACGCATTCGTCGTGGGGCTTTGTAAATCGCGGTGGGAAGGCAAAAACCCCTTGCCGCTTTTATCACTGACGTTGCCTCAAAGGCGACGCGGTGCATTAGCCTGGACTTTGGCAATGGCCTTTTGAACATGTGCAGAGGGCGGAGAGAATAACAGATTCTTGGCCGCTGGTGCCGACCTGAATACCGGGCAGCCGGTGCGCTATTTTTTTATGGTCGTGAATATTTACCCAGGAAACCTGGGTCGAAAGTAAGAGACTCACATTTGTCCATGAGGGTACAGCAAAAGTTTTTTTTTCTTTGCAGCAGGGTGTACTCATTGATGCATTATTCCAATGGAGAAAGTTTGCAGGAAATGTTTCACATTTGGGGAGAACATGCAAACTTCCAAGTATACAGCAGGGGGTCGGGATAGAACCCACGAGCTCTTGCGTACCAGGCTAGGTAGTTAACATCTCACCACCGCCACCACCGCGGCGTTGGTGGATCACAAACCGAGCTGCCGTTTATTTTTCTCTCCCCGCAGGCTCGAGCCGCCATGGGCGCCCCCAGAAGGCACAGGCCCTGAACCTGGGCGATGAGTTTCAGGCGGAGTTTGACTTTGAGAGCAGCAACGCGCAGCTGGACCGCGAGGAGCTGGACAAGGAGTTCCAGAACAACAAGGCCAAGCAAAGAGAAGGTGGTGGACCTTTTTTTTTTTAAAGGAGCACTTTGAGGGACCCGGTTTCACACCACCACCACCACTCCCGTGGGATGTCTCCTTTTAGAATCAGAATATTTATTTGTCCACTGGGGGATTTCGATGCGCTACAAAGGTTTTTTTGTCCACAGATGTTCAGTAGGGGCGGGTCAGAATGTAACAACATACAATACAAAAACACGATGGGAGTGCACAGTCTATAGGTCAAGTGAACAAATCGCTTGAAAAAATAAAAATCAACTAATCTTGTCTTACCAGGTAAAAATCACTGAGATATTCGCTTTTTCAGAAGCGACCTGGGCACAAATGATAGCTCAATGAAGTAGCTTATGTGGACATTTATATTAGGCCCTTTTTTTCATACGAGTTAGAGTAATTGTGAGGAATGATAACTTGAGAAACTTTCCGCATGTGACAGCCTTTAGTAAGCTTGGCTGTCACTGCACTTGTGGGTGAGGGCCTCGCATCACTCTGGTCAGGTGTGGGTTGCAGAAAGAGTGGAGCTTGGACAATGTAAAGCATGGATGTGCAGTGCAACAGTGGATTTGTCTTACACCGCCTCTCTTGTGCCAACAAATTATTAGGCGGCTGTGGGGGGGGGGGGCTACCTTGCCTCGTGGGTTTCACCAAAACCCTGACCATTGTATATTTGGAGTTTGCATGCGTCTCTCTCCCCGTGGTAGTGTGGATTTTTCTCTGGGTCGGTTTAACATGTAGGCTTTTGCGACCAATATCATCCATGATAGATTTTTTTTTTGGGTTGGATCACGATCTAACCCAAAAAAAACCTGTTTTCTCTGAGTCATCCGGTTTTTCCCTCCACATTTTAGAATCAACGTGCACTTATTGGAGTTTACCTGCTATAAATTTCCATGTAATAAGCCACTTCGTTGAGCTATCATTTGTGGCCAGGTCTCTTCTGAAAAAGAGCCATATAGCTTGATGGGCCTGAAATATAATGCAAAGTTTATGGTCGTATTGGTTTAGCCCTGACTCGCATTGGTGAATGGTTGTATTTTAACAAATGGTAAAAAATTTTGGAGAATCCCCTGTACTAAATGTTGGTAGCCTTGAGGACCATGATGCACTTTTGACAATTTTTGTTCACGAGGAGCAATCTCCACGAGCGTCCATCACGGTGGCCTGTTGCCACTGCTGCCACGGCGTCTTCTGTTGAAAAGTTTGGTTCAACAAATCTGTACCGTCGCCCCCCTCTAGTGGCTCACCTCAGCCATCGCCATGAGGGAGACGAAGGTGGCCGGGCATGGTGCTAGGCCCACCCATGCCTTCGTGTGCCGTGCCGGCCTCGGGGTGCCACTCACTAAGAGCACTTGCCCCGATAGTCTGAAGCGAAACAGGGTGGGGATCTTTGTCTTTAATTGTCCAGGCCATCCCTTAATTAGTTTCTGACATTGACGTCTCCCTTTGTGCTGCAGACATGCAGAGGGGTCCCAGCAGGAGCTCTGCCGTGTTTCCTGACAAATGCTTCTACGACAAAACAAGATGCTTCTTTGACAACATTTCCAAAGATGGCGGCAGGTAATGGCATTTCTGCCACTTGTGATTTTTAATTGGGTCTCCTTGCTCATCGCGGGGTTGATGGTCTCGGACGGGCAGTGGTGGCGGCACACCTTTATATACAGCGCCTGGAGGAGGCAACGGGTTGGTGGTTCACAATCTTCTGCCATGTGCACCGACTTGCCAGGAGGTAGCAGTACAGCAAGTTGATTCATCTCCATCTGTACGGAGATGGGGTTTCTGTTCCCCCCCCTTCACTCTCCCACCTTTGCACGTGTGGGTTTTCTTTGGTTTCGTCCCTCGTGTAATAAAAACTCACAAATGGAGTTGGCCTAACCATCCTAATATAGGATGACAGATCTCGGGCAATTGTTAGTGCCGTTGCTGGCTGCCTTCTCACTCGTATGCGGTTGACTACGCCTCCTGAATATCTGGAAACTTTGGGGCGTTGCAAATGTGTGACGTTAACTTTAATTACTCTGCGCAGAAAATGCACGCCGCGTGAATTGCGGTGTTGCGCTTGATTCGGGAAAAAATCCTAGCTCGAAAATAAGAGGAAGAACCGTGTAATTATTTGACTGGGCACGAGGCGAACATTTCTCTAAAACGCAGGATGGTGTGGAACCGTGCAGGGAACCTCTAATGTAGGGTTTAGCGTTCACTCGAGCAATTCTGTAGTACCGTGATCTGTCGTCATCCACAGACCACTCTTCAACATGGTGTGGGGTGAGCCACTGCTCGGAGCGTCAGAAAGAGTCGTTGTCGCGTAACAACAAAACTATTCGCGGTGCAAATCTAGTGGCTGCTCTGATTTATAATACTGCGGGCGCATTAACCGTAGGGATGTACGCCTGCTGCTTGGCAGGGAACATTCAAAGAATCCCGTGACGTGTTTTACAAGTGGCAGGCATTTTTCGTGTGCCGGTGTAAAAACTGCGATATTTGCCAAAATGAAAATGAGTGACTTACTGTGGCCCTTCTGCCAGTAGTAGTGGCACGGGCAAGAAGTTGTAGCGCTGTGTCTTTATCTCCTCCCTCCACCTCCAATACCAACACGCGCCATTCACTGCTCGGTGAAGGTACACGTGGAATGTCGAAGGCTCGCTGACAGGAGGTCATGGGACAGACCCCAGGTGGCCATGGATAGACTGAGATGACTGGCAAGATGCACCAGCTGTGCTCACAACCCCCGCCCCCCCCTTCCTTCCATCTTGTAAGGAACTGCCGCATGACGTTGGCGGAGGAGCAGCGCTTGAACATGCAGACGTTCGGGGTGAACCTCCCGGCTGCGCGCGCTCGCCGCTTCTGGCACAGCTGGGGCCACACGTCCCGGTTCAACCGCTGGACCCTGTGGGGCGGGGACGGGCGGCCGGGCATGCCCAAAGCAGGGGTGCGGTCTCCTCTGCCGGCCAAGGTGCAGGACTAGACAGATGATGATGATGAGGAGGAGGAGCACGTGCAGGTAAGGGCAGCTCCCGCTCCTGCACTCCCGTTAAGCTGCAAAACAATATCGAGAATCTGCTCGTGCCTCCCTGAGGAAGTCACGTGACTTGTGTGGCCATCCCTGCTGAGTCCCTTACCCTCTGCCCCCAAAAACCCCCCCTGTGAAAATACCCTGCTCTGTGGAGGATGATAGAGAGACCCTTTTATAGCATTGTCTCTGATCCCATTTTTCCATTTGTCTCCTCTACCCCTTTCTATTCCTCTTCCCATTCATTACGTCCTTGACTCTACTCGCCTTCTCGTGGTTGTAGCCATGGGTACACTTCTAGATTTAAAGCTTTCGTGACTGCAAGGATCCATACTCTTTGGTTCTATTCGGTAAAGTCACGTAGGTAAAAAATAAAACAACAAAAATCACGACGTTTCGGCCACAACACAAGCGGCCTTCATCGGGTGAAGGGATCAGGCTGTCTCGAGGACAGCGCTGGAGTGAAACACAGCCACGCTCAGACCGCGGACCTTTAAGCTGTGTGCGAGGAAACAAGGTGCCTTGACAAAGGAATTAGCATAAAAATTAGCATTTGATTGACCGACTGAGCATAGAGGTGGTGTACGTGCGGGTGGACCTATTGATGGTGTGAAAAGGGAATTTTTAAGAGCTGCGAAAGTTTGGGGTACCACTACTTGAAAAATATACTGTACCATTGAAAATTAGTTTAATGTTTAGTTCGATTTAGAACATCTTTCCAATGGTTGCTTAATTTGAAACCATCTTCTCGGTTGAAATTGTGTCTGTGTTTGTAGATCTGAATTGCCTCGTGAACACATCTCTGATAAAACCCGTGGGTTTGCAAAGAACCTTGGTATCGGAGAAAATTATATCGTGATCACCCACAGCGCTGTAACAGTGATCAGCCACGGCAGAATAATTCGTTTTGACGTGTTTCAAATCTGATTTGTGCTCGCGAATTCGGCCAGAGACATGTCGCTTTGTCTCCCCGATATAGCAATCACCGCAGGTACAACTCAATTTGTAAACCCCGGGGTACTGTAAGTCAGGAATGACATCCTACCTTCACGGATGGGATGGGATCAGATCACGGTCCCAGTACCTGATACCATTGAAATAAATGGTTTCATCCTTGCTCTCAAGAATACATTAAAGTTACATGGGCACAAGTCTGGCTCGACTTATCTAATTACAAATAACTATTCACAATAATGCAAGTGGCAGGCTTCGTTGTTAACTAGGCCTCCATATTTATCGTAACAATTTAACAGCATTATAAAGGCATTTACAGCATTATAACGGCAATCCTAACATAACAGGAGTCCCAGTATTATAAGAACACGAAGGGGTTTGGTGGCCAGCAGCATGCCCTGCCACCTTTATCTCCCCAGTGGTGATGTTGACACCCAAGCAGTTACTCGTTTGGTGGCCGCGAGCGGTAATCGAACTCGGGTCGCCGGGTTCGTAGCGCAGCGTAGCGTTAACCACTACACTACAATGCGTTATGCTTCCACACACACACAGACACACACAGACACAGACACACACACACAGACACACACAGATACACACACACACAGACAACGCTAACTGCTACAATACAATGCGTTACGCTTCCACATGCGAGGGTCACGTGACAGATTTGACGCCACAGCTCACTTGCTGTGCAAAAAAAATATGCATTATTGAGCTCCCCCCCCCCTAAAAAAAAAGTGTATTTTTATAATTTTTGCGTGGTGTACAGTCTGGTAAGTACCCACATGGCCAATTTCCAGTTGGTTGCAAGTCGGGAAGTACGCTAAACATTTTGAACAGGCACACATTACAACTTTGCCTTTTATATATATGGCGATAAACGAACTTGCAGACAATGATTATTAAAGTCCCACAAGGAGCAGATGCACCCGTCTTCACTGAGATGGTAATTGTGCCTCCATGTTGTACTCTTTGTAAGGACTGACACCCCTGCCTTGCCTCGTCGCTTCGAGACCCTTAACGCGTCACTTCCTGGTCACGTGACCAAACTCGGCACCATCATATCAGGAAGTTCTTCTGTAAACACAGCTCCATATCTGCCGTGGGGCAGAACAGTGGCCATGTCTCTCCTGAAAGAGCGCTCCATAGCTCCGTGGGCCGTACCTGGTAAAATACAAATGTAGAGTAGTTTCTTTCAAATGGAGTTGGTTGGCAACGCTCTCGTGCCCAATTTTAGAGATTGACGAAGGGCATTGGATAGCTTGGAGAGACACCTTGTCACCAAATCTTGGCCTAAATCGGGACCACGCAAACCAAATTCTCCAATTGAGAATGGAGCCCTTTGTGGGGTCGACGACAATCTGTTGGTTTTCCTTCTTGATGTCGATAATGCTTGCTTTTGTTGTTGCAGGTTGCAGAGAACCACACTTCCTCCCAGAGTGCACATATATTGGGGGTTTGCTTGATTTAAAAACACATTTGTTTGGTCTGAAGAAACGTTACGTAGAGGGGTAGTCCGAGGACTGTATGTGGGTTTTGTTAATTGATATGCGATTCTTTTAATGTCTATGGTGTGTAAATAAGATGCACACCTCGTTTTGTTGAACACTTTACACATTTATAATTGTAAGTATAGTTTTTTACCTTAGTCTAATGGGTGAGGTAAAACATTTCTGTAAAATCGGACTTAACTTTAAAGCTTTAATTGTCTCCTAAAATTGGTTATTTTGTGCGACCGGTCTTAAGCTGTAATAACCATGGACATGACAATTTAATTGAGTTGTGTTTGTATTTCACAAGGCAGCATTAAATGTTGCGGAATTTATATCGGTGCATTCGCTGTGGTGAAATGGCCGGCAAATAATTAAGTTGGCCAACTGTAGCTTTACAACATTGCTTCGTTGAATTTTTACTGCATTGCTTTAGATTCCTGTAAACTTTGGCTGTAATGTAGTACAAAGCATGGCTTTAACAGGATCGGGGATGGGGGGGAGGTTTGCTGTATTTGAAAAAAAGTAAAGTGCATTTCAATAAATTGAGACATCTGTTCCAGCTTGAGGGCCGATTTTGAAAAATGAATCTGTGCTTGGTATGTTAAGCAGCGTGGTGTGGCAGCCCAGCCCCAGCCTGCCAAGATGCCACCTCGGCCGGCTGGGCAATCTAGGCGAGGCCGGGGGCTCTGCACGAGATTAGGCCTCACCACGGTACTCTGAGTAAGAAGTTAACTGCAATAGAGTCGGTATATACTAGTGTTGAGTTGGTAGATACTGCTGCAGAGTAGATGCTACTTTAGAGTAATTAAATACTGTTATAGAGTAAGCGGACACTGCTATAGTCAGCTGATAATACTATAGTCAATAGATATGACTATCGATTCCATAGATACTGTGGTGCCACAGCAACGGAGCAACTCCGCCGGCGCCACCATCCCCTCGCACCCCTCCACACGAACGTACGCACACTCCCACTTAACACACACACACACGCACCCACGTAGGGTCTCGAAGGGGGGTGCCTGGCCCACAGGCTTTCATCCGAAGGGCCCCTAGCAGGGATGTCCCCCAGTTTCCCGTTGCCAGGAGATTGGCCGACCCCCCTCCCCCCCCCCCCAGGCCGGATTACACGGCGGCCCCCCCTAAAATCAGCTTTAAAAAGTCGCAGGGGTGCATAGAGTTTTACAGGCTGGCCGCAATGAAGCGCACGCAACACGGGAGATGGGGCGTCGAGGGCAGAACACTCTGCTGGCGCGGGGTTGGGAGGACCGGGTGGGGAGGACCGGGTGGGGAGGACCGGGTGGGGAGGAGGGGGTTGTGAGGAGGGGTGCGTAGACAATGGGTCAAGGCGCAATGGAAAGTCACGCTCCAGGTAAGGGCGGGGACATCGGTTTAAAATCGATAGGTAGGCGCTCGATTGGTCTGCGCAGGATAACACCACGTGACCCTGGATCTTCGGATTCCCAGGGCGTCAAAGGGAGGGAGGTGAAAAAACGTTCAGGTGGTTCTCCTCCAGCCGTCCAGCCACCCCAGTCTGACTCCCGGCCACTCGCGGCGTCCGAGGGACGCTGGCGAGCACCGCTACGACTCGACCCCAGGCGGAGACCTCTTGGATCATCGTCCCTCCGACTCCCACAGCTTCCGTGCGACACCGTGAGTGTGTCTGCGAGTTGAGAAGTAGAGTGTGGGGGGTACACCCAGGGATTGAATAGGGATAGGCTACGTGCTGCTCGTGGAATATTTACTACTGGGCCGCACAGGGTTTTCTTTAGACGCGTCATTAATAAACTTCAGTTCAGAAGAACGGTGTGGTGCGATTTCTGTGTGCGCGTGTGGGCGAATTTCGGCATGGTGTCTGTGATTTTTGAGTGGAGCGACTGCGTGCGGGGGGCGGGGTGCGTGAGAGAGCGAGCGCAGGGCTGCAGAGTGTTGGCACGGGGTTGGTGTGTGAGGTGCGCATCTGTAGTGAATTCGAATTAGGTGCACACACAACTTCTTGGGAGGCAACACTTTTTATTAATGAACACAACAGTTAACTCTTACATTACGCATAGGGTGGTGACCACCGACTTACTCTAGCTAACACACACTTCTCAGATACCCTAGGGAGGTACAGCCTCCTGTCTTGGCGGGACTTACACGTCTACCGCTATCCTAGAGTCCTCCGGCTGGGACCTACACATGGATCTCTTGGCGTCTTCACGATGCATCTTCATTCTTGATACGGGCAGCCTCGAATCTCGTGAGGAGGCTGCTTATATGGGCCTCGGCGTGCCCGGGCTCCGTCCTGGCCATGCCTCCCTTCAAAGAACCCTCTCGAAGCCCCCCCCCCCCCCCCCCCTGCTGTCCACATGCCCCCCGAGGTGCCCCCTAGGCCCCCGGCCCCCACTGGGGTCCAGTCACGTGTCCAGCCTTGGTCACAGAGAGGGCTACGACCTCACACCACCCTCGTGGCCTCCCGAGTCCAGAACCGGCCCTGACGTCATTCCCGCCTCCAGCCGGGATGACGTCATGTGTGTGTGTAGACCGGCGTGGTAGTGACGCTCCCCCGCATAGTGACGTCACACGTGTGCGTGTGTACGCAGTAGTGATGCTACCATCACTACACATCTATTACCGTCTATACGACCGCCACTGGTTACACGGGGTATCGCGCGGTGTGTGTGTGTAGAAGACGCGCGTCTGCAGCGCAGCGTGAGTGATTAAGGTGGGGTTCGGGGTGCGCTAAATCCACTCCACCGCCGTGTGCGTAGATCGCCATCTCTACGACCCGCTACGGTTTACGCGAGGGTTTCGGCGTGGTGTGTGAGACGCGCGTCTGCAGCGCCGTGCGAGTGATTTGAGCGCGGTGCGCGTGAGGCACTCCGTGTACTGCAGCACACGGAGCGGCTGTGCTCGCGTTAACGGTGAGGCATGCCCCATAGCCTGGTCCCAGCCATTCCTTTCCCGCTTGCATTAGCACCTGTGCACAGCGGATTAAGGCTTATCCACGGTGTGGGGGGGGGGGGGGTGTGCATATTTGTAGTGTTCGATTTCACTCGGACAACTTTTGTCTTTTTTCGAACACCGCTTTATTTACAACTCTCCACATGTCCTCAATATTCCACAGCATCCATGTCGCCACGGCTCGCTCGCCGTGCTTCACTCGACTCGCTCGCCACCTTTGTCTCTCCGCTCCCCACGATTACTGCGCTTACTCCACCGCTAACTTCTTCGTCTCCGCTCTCCGCTATCACCGTCACGATGCTCTCTCCACTGCTAACTGCTTCGTCTCTATTCACCGCTATCACCATCACGATGCTCTCTCCACTGCTAACTGCTTCGTCTCTGTTCAGCTCTGCTAACGCTACGCTCTCTCCACTGCTGGATACTTCTCTTCAGCTTTGCTATCGCTACGCTGTCGCCACTGCTGGCTGCTCCTCTTCTTCAGCTCCGCTATCGCTACGCTGTTTCCAAGCTCCGGCTCCAACTCTGTCTCTCCAACTCTGTCCCTACAACTCTGTCGCCAAGTTCTCCACCCTTCAATTCCCTGCTGCTGACTCCAAGCTCTCCAACTTCAACAACCTCGCTCCAATTCCCGACTCCCCAATTTATCCCCGCTCTCATTACTCCCCAATTAATTAGTCCGTGCCCCAACGACGCTCCGCGTCGTTCGCACCTGTTTCTCACCCAGACCTTTAGGCGCCACTCTAGCCTTAGCCACAGCTCCAGACAATCACAGCCGTCCTTGGCTCTCCCAGCTTAATTGCCCTAACATAACCTGCACTGTATTTGCCTTCGCGACAGGCTGACCCAACATAACCCGTACTGTCTGTGTTATCATGTAATCACGCTGTTTGCACTACACACCTTCCTGCTCCACTACATATTCATACAGCCGCCAGTTATTTTCAGTTAGCATTGCGGGCACGCGGATTAGGCCTTAATCCCAGGAGGTGCGCGCGTGTTACTGACACAGCAGCAGCCGATTTCTTTGTTTAGCGCTCGGCGTGCGCGGGAGAACGCCGGCGGCGGTGAGCCGGCCGTGTAGAGATGTCCCTCGGAGCTGGTACGGGGGGGGGGGGCGATCACTCGATCGGCGGGGGCCCGACGAGAGGTGGCCAACGAGGAGGGGGGAGTTGAGGGGGTGGACGTCGCGCCCTGCCTGCTCACGGGGAGTGGGGAGGTGGGCGTCCGCCCCCACAAACGATGCTGTGCCAACTCCCTTCACCGTGGGCGTCAATCGACGAGGAGCCACGCAGCCCCCCCTGGCTCGCCAGGAGATGACGACATGGCAACGAGGCGTGGACTCCGCCTGTTGCCTCTCCACGGGGAGGCGAATCCCCATCACCTCCCCGATGTTGCACCGCACACTCGGCTTTAGGGTGCGAAAGAAGTTTCGACGTAACATGGGGGACTCACAGACGACCCGTAGACTCATAGACTCACCCATGGGTGTCTGTTGTGTGTGGGTGTCTGTTGTGTGTGGGTGTCTGTTGTGTGTGGGTGTCTGTTGTGAGTTTATGGGTGAATCTATGAGTCTACGGGTCGTCTGTGAGTCCCCCATGTTACGTTGAATCTTCTTTCGCACCCTACACGCGTACATATACACATGTAAATAAAATGGTCCGCACCTAGAGAATGAAATATTTCTTGCCAAAATAATCCTGCGGACCCACCCGAAGTGAGACCTGGGCTGGAGGGCCCACCGTGGGCTCCCTGGACGCGCTGAATGGAGCTCTCCTGCGCGTCTCACTTCCAATTGGATAAATTCTCGCTCCAAAGGTTTCATTGCCTTGCGACGGACGCCTTTTAAGGGACGTACGAAAGGCGTGCCCCATTGTGTAGATCAGGAAGCCGATTCACTGGAGGAGCGGCGCTTGACGCCGCCTTGCGGGTGCCCCTTTCTCTGACGCGGGGCCACGCGGGGCCACGCGTTGCCGTGACGTCGATAACAAACGGCGTGAAATAAGGGAAAGCAACAGCAAAAGGTGGCAAACAAAATAAACGTTCTGATATTATTTTAATGTGACCATCACTAAGGGATTCGTGTACGACGGTGTTTTACCTTACTAGTTGGCTGTGTCGGGCGGTGGTGGGTTTAACGACACATTTAAATATTTACGCGATCTAACCCACACACCTCTGTTATGGATGAACTGCATCGTTTTGCAAGTCGTCAGAGTGGACGAAACGTTTGCAGCTTGACGTTAATTGCAAGACAATTCACACAGGGTGACTGTAGCAGTGTGACACACAGGGTGACTGTAGCTGTGTGTCACACACAAGGTGACTGTAGCTGTGTCACACAGGGTGACTGTAGCAGTGTGACACACAGGGTGACTGTAGCTATGTGTCACGTGACTGTAGCTGTGTGACACACAGGGTGACTGTAGCTGTGTGTCACACAGGGTGACTGTAGCTGTGTGTCACACAGGGTGACTGTAGCTGTGTGTCACGTGACTGTAGCTGTGTGACACACAGTGTGACTGTAGCTGTGTGTCACACAGGGTGACTGTAGCTGTGTGTCACACAGGGTGACTGTAGCAGTGTGACACACAGGGTGACTGTAGCTGTGTGTCACGTGACTGTAGCTGTGTGTCACACAGGGTGACTGTAGCTGTGTGTCACACAGGGTGACTGTAGCTGTGTGTCACACAGGGTTACTGTAGCTGTGTGTCACAGCTACAGTCACCCTGTCAGACTGGACGAAACGCAAACGTTTCGTCCAGTCTGACGACTTGCAAAACGAAGCAGTTCATCCATAACAGAGGTGTGTGGGTTAGATCGCATAAATATCTAAATGTGTCATTAAACCCGCCACCACCCGACACAGCCAACTAGTAAGGTGAAACACCGTCGTACACAAATCCCTAAGTGATGGTCACGTTAAAATAATATCAGAACGTTTATTTTGTTTGCCACCTTTGCTGTTCCTTTCCCTTATTTCACGCCGTTTGTGTTATCGACGTCACGGCAACGCGTGGCCCCGCGTGGCCCCGCGTCAGAGAAAGGGGCACCCACAAGGTGACGGCAAGCGCCGCTCCCCCAGTGAATCGGCTTCCTGATCTACACAACGGGCACGCCTTTCGTACGTCCCTTAAAAGGCGTCCGTCGCAAGTCAATGAAACCTTTGGAGCGAGAATTGATCCAATTGGAAGTGAGACGCGCAGGAGAGCTCCATTCGGCGCATCCAGGGAGCCCACGGTGGGCCCTCCAGCCCAGGTCTCACTTCGGGTGGGTCCGCGGGATTCTTTTGGCAAGAAACATTTCATTCTCTAGGTGCGGACCGTTTTATTTCCACGTGCATATTTACGCATGCGTGAATTGCACCTTGAATATTTTTTCGTAAATGCTTTGTATATCTTCTTTGGTTCTTTCGGTAAAGTTACCACGTAGAATGAGAATAAAATAATAAATTGATAAAATAAAATAACACAATAATATTCTCACGACGTTTCGGCCACAACACAAGCGGCCTTCATCAGGTGAAGGGACGAGATTGTGACTTTACCGAAAGAACCAAAGAAGATGAATCATTGCTGTCACGAAAGCTTTATATATGGTAAGCGGTGCAAAGAACCACCGGACCAATGTGAATTTGGATCGGGTAGATATGTAGCGTTCGATTTCACTCGGACAACTTTTGTCTTTGTTCGAACACCGCTTTATTTACAACTCTCCTCAATATTCCACGGTGTCCATGTCGCCACGTGCGCGATGTGTGTGCGCAAACACAGTACCATGTATACACGGAACACACATGCAGGATGTTTACAATGATTAGGAATGTAATGTCTTACACAGCACAAGCACTACAGTACTGTTGAGTCCTTGTCGTACTTCCCAAAGCCACATTTACTACACCGTCATCAGCAGCTATGATCGATCCACTGCTGGGTGAAGGCCTAAGGTTAGAAAGCAAACATTAACCCCCCCCCCTCTGCCCCCATCCCAACTCACCAGGCAATTTCAATGAATTGTCACAATTCAGGGTCGCGAATTGATTAAATAATCCATTCTTCTTTTATATATAAAATTGCGGTGAATGTATCGGCCACTAGTGGCTGCTGCGAGGGTTACACGATCCCATGACATGCAACATACGTATACGATTTCACCAGAACAAATATTATTCTTACATGTGCACGTACACACGATGATGCATCGTGAGGTTAATAATTCAACATGAATCAGTGCATCATCTCTAAGAGACTGTTGTTTTAGTCACGTTTGAGGAGCTGAAGAACGTCTATGAAAGCAAATCTCAGCAAGCTCTCCAATGGACTTGGCGGTCCCGCTGTGGTTAGAAATGGAATGTTTACGTCAGCAGTGGCAGGTGGTGTCCTCCTCAACACACTGTGGTGCTCACTTCTGGCTTTACTCTGAAATTTTTTTTCCAACACCAACTTCTCTCCCTCTCTCTCTCTCTCTGCCCCCATCATGTTAATCCGCTGTTCTTTTACGTCGATCAACTGCGGGATGAATGCCTCCCCATGCCGAGCGGTCCGTGTGCGTTATTTGAACACATTTCATCGCGCCGGTCAGTGCGGGTTGGTGAGAATGGGGGTGCGTATGAAGTTGGGAGCGTAGAAGAACGCTACAACAATTAACTTTCCTGTACTGCCTTCTCCTACCACAGCCCTCTTGTACACGGTGGTTACTCATCCATGCACTAGCCGGGCTCAAACCTGCTTAGCTTCTGAGTGTTTTGATGACCTGGTGCATTCCGAGAAAATTGGTCACACGCCCTCGAGGCATTCTGTCACCAAGAACACGATTTTTTATGTTGAGCCCCACAAGTCATCACAGTCAGCCAATTTTTGCAGTCCTCTCTTTCTCTCCTTCTTTCCTCCCACTGCTCGACTTTGAAATAAACTAAAAACGAAACTCTGAACTATTTTTCATTTCACCAGGAAAGGCCCCACTGAGCTACACACAGGCAGATATTTTTTTGTCAGAAGCGAGCAACCTGGCCACACATTATAGCTCAGCGAAGTGTGCTTATGTTGTGTGTGGTGGACATTTATAGCAGCCAAATATTCCAAATGCATGTTTCAAAAATGCGGAGGGAAAACCGGACCACGGGGAGAAACTGCAAACACCAAATATAAACATAAAATACCCCTCGTCACTTTTCTTAAGTTCTTATTACCTTGCTTATTGCAGGAAGTGTGTTGACGCTTCTCTTTTTAATCTTCTAGTGCACTGTTTGTTGCTGGCTCATTGACATTTTGAGCACAAGGCAGGATTGTGACCACAGGCTTACCCCTGCCTTGAATGTCACACGTGCACGTACAACAAATGACTCTGGCTCAGATCAAGAAGCGCGTTCCACTCCCATCAACCACAGCTCCCATCAGAGTGCTGTTTGTGCCTGGCCGCCTCGCGCGTTGGGCCTCTACTCAGCAACTGTTTGCACGCAAAATGTACAGGCAGAAACCATCGCTTTTATGATTTTATTATTTTTAATGTTCAATTTATTATTTTTATTTGAAATGTTATTTTATTATTTTTATTTTCTATCTTCCTGACTTTACCGCAAAGAACCAAGAATATTGTAATACATTTACACTGTGAACTTTAGCTGTACATTGTGAATACGAAGTGTATATGGTATATTTATGTTTTATATAACGTAACACAATCAGCCATAGATCGGCGGGGTCGTGGTTCAAGCGCGGGGTCAGAGGTCGGCAGGAAGCGCGCGGCGGGGTCAGAGGTCAGCAGGAAGCGCGCGGCGGGGGCAGAGGTTAGCAGGAAGCACGTGGTGCTGGCGGCAACGCGGCCCAGTTCAGTTCCATGTATTTGGTATAACCCTGTGAGCCATTCAGCTCTTGAATCGGGTGCGGCCCTTCCCTCTGCTGCTGCCCTCTGCTGCTGCTGCCGCCCTCTGCTGCTGCTGCCCTCTGCTGCTACTGCTGCTGCCCTCTGCTGCTGCTGCCCTCTGCTGCTGCTACTGCTGCCCTCTGCTGCTGCCCTCTGTGCTGCTGCCCTCTGTTGCTACTGCTGCCCTCTGCTACTGCTGCCCTCTGCTGCTGCTGCCCTCTGTGCTGCTGCTGCCCTCTGCTACTGCTGCCCTCTGCTGCTGCTGCCCTCTGTGCTGCTGCTGCCGCCGGTGCCCGCGGGCTGCATTGAGCTTCGCGTGCGAGCCGAAGGGCGACGCGAAGCGGCGCTTCTACGGAGAGGAACAGCAGCAGGAGGAGCACAGCGCCCTCGACTGGCAGGTGCGGTGGTGGCGGCCTGGGGTCGTGTTAGTGCTGGCTATGGTGGTGGTAGTTGTGGTTGCTATGGTGGTGGTTGTGGTGGTGGCTGTGGTGGTTGTGGTGGTGGTAGTGGTAGTGGTGGTTGTAGTGGTTGTGGTGGCTATGGTGGTGGTTGTGGTGGCTATGGTGGTGGTTGTGGTGGTGGTGGTGGTTGTGGTGGTGGTTGTGGCTCTGGTTGTGGTGGTGGTGGTGGTTGTGGTGGCTGTGGTGGTGGCTATGGTGGTGGTTGTGGTGGTGGTTGTGGTGGTGGTTGTGGTGGCTATGGTGGTGGTTGTGGTGGTGGTTGTAGTGGTGGTGGCTGTGGTGGTGGTGGTTGTGGCTCTGGTTGTGGTGGCTGTGGTGGTGGTTGTGGTGGTGGTTGTGGTGGTGGTTGTGGTGGCTGTGGTGGTGGTTGTGGCTCTGGTTGTGGTGGTGGCTGTGGTAGTGGTTGTGGTGGCTGTGGTGGTGGCTGTGGTGGTGGTGGTTGTGGTGGCTGTGGTGGTGGCTGTGGTGGTTGTTGTGGTGGTGGCTGTGGTTGTGGTGGCTGTGGTGGTGGCTATGGTGGTGGTGGTGGTTGTGGTGGTGGCTGTGGTGGTGGCTGTGGTGGTGGTTGTGGTGGTGGCTGTGGTGTCTGTGGTGGTGGCTGTGGTGGCTGTGGTAGTGGCTGTGGTGGTGGTGGTGGTGGTTGTGGTGGTGGCTGTGGTGGCTGTGGTGGTGGTTGTGGTGGCTGTGGTGGTGGTGGCTCTGGTTGTGGTGGTTGTGGTGGTGGTGGCTGTGGTGGTGGTTGCGGCTCTGGTTGTGGTGGTGGCTGTGTAATTGGTTGACAATATTTTGTATTTCTCTCAATTTCAATAGATTTTATAATTAGTATTGGCCAGTATTAAGACTAAAATAACACCAAAGAAATATGTTGACGTTTGCGTAAAACGAATTATTATTGGCCACGACTATTTAGATCATCTGTTGAAATTGAGAGAAATAAAAAACAATTTCACCGTTCTGACAGCTGCAGGCTCAGTGCTGCTGGGAGCGTATTGTTTAGTAATACATTTAACGCATGCTTATATCCAGGTTATCGTATGGTTACTCTTTGGTTCTTTCGGTAAAGTCACGTATGTAAAAATAAAATAAAACAAAAATAAAAACAACTAAATTAAATCATGACGTTTCGGGCGCAACACAAGCGTCAAATATTGCATTCACTTGCAGAGAGTTGTACCTGTACATATCCGCCCTGAAGCCAATACAGTCTTTTGATTTTGGAGAGCTTTTGTTTTTCTGTGAGGTTTACCTGAAATGGAATTGTGTAAAGTGTTGTGCATTTTTAACGCGAAGCTCTCTGTGTGTGTGTTTTTACGTAAATGTAATCACAGGCCGAGCGATATCAGACTTTTCGTCCCGAGACGGCGGTCTAGAGATTTGATCCAGACGTCTTGTCTCCTTGCACGCCTCGAAGGATGATGAAGCTACGCCTCCCGGTCCTGTTCCTCTCGCTGCTGCTGCTCAGCGTCTCATTGCTGCTGAGCGTCTGGTACATGTACAGCTGGAAGGGCTTCCTCGTTCGCGACCTCGACGCACTCGGCAACTCGTCCGTCTTCAGGCCAAAGCCGGGGTCTGCTTCCGATAAGATCAACCACGTGACGCTGTGCGGGCAACGGGGAGCGCTGCAGAACACGTCGATGATGCGCGTGCGCGACACCAAGATATTCTTGGTGTCGGCGTACCACGACCAGCGCGAGGCCGGTCAGAGCACACGCATCATCGGCATCGCCAACCGGTATGAGCCGGACGTGCTCTCCTGCCACTTCTGCTGCCGAGGGCACTCGGAGATCCTGACGGTCACCGCCAGCGCCTACGTCCACTCGGATCACTTTGACTTCCCGTACGGCACGGCCGACTTCCTGTGCACGGAGCCGCTGGACTGCGAGCCGGGACACGTGTCCGTCCAGCGCATGCGCACAATACCGGACGAGGAAGAGGCCGAGTGGGTCTTCATGCCCGTGCGAAATCGGCTCTACATGCCCCCCACCATCACACAGGAATTCAGCGTCTGCATCTCCACGCTCTTCGGGAACTACGGCAACGTCCTGCAGTTCGTGCAGGCGATCGAAATGTACCGCATCTTGGGTGCGGGCCGCGTGACGGTATGCAACACAAGCTGCAGCTCTGAGCTGAACAAAGTGCTCCTCTACTACATCAAGACCGGCCTCGTCGAGGTCGTTCAGTGGCCCATCACGGACTACGTGTGGGTGTCCAGAGGGTGGCACTACCCCGAGCACCCAGGCGAGCTGCACTACTATGGCCAGATAGCGGCGCTGAACGACTGCATGTATCGGCACATGTACAGCACGCGCTACCTGGTCCTCACGGACATCGACGAAGTCATCATCCCTTTGAAGCACACAAACTGGAAGGACCTCATGCGGTACTTGAACGACAAGTACGGCGCCGACATTTACACATTCGAAAACCACGTGTTTCCCTACACGGTATCGGAAGAGTTTGGGTCGAAGATCCAGGCGTGGAACGCCATCCCGGGCGTCAACATCATGCGCCACATTAGACGGGAGCCAAACCTGCCGGAGGTCTTCAACCCGACCAAGATGATCCTGAACCCACGCGCGGTGCTGCAGACGTCGGTGCACAGTACGCTCAACGCGCTGGGCATCTCGCAGACGGTGCCCGGAGACATCGCGATCATGCACCACTACCGATCGCCCAAGCAGCCCGACCTGCCGCTCGACTCGCTGGTCGTGGACCTCACGCTGTGGAGATACAATGCCACTCTGATCAGAAATGTCAACAAGGTCCTCAACAGGGTCTTCTGGAATGAGTAGGCACAACGGGCGGCGGTGGCGGCGGCGGCGTTGATTGTCGTCATGCGTTTTTTGCGGTCTTGCAATTTAAGTTAAACACCGGTGTTTGTGAGTTTTCCATTTGCGAATGTGGTCAACGTATGGGACATATTTATTTGCTAATCTTATGATTGCGTTTACAGTTAAAATTTGTTATCTTCATTTTTTTCTGCATTTTAATCCAACAGGGCACAATAGGGGTTGTATTGGTATGTCTTATGGAAGCTAGGAAAGTTAACATTGGTTTATTTTAAACCAATCCTAATTATTTCTATTGCTTTTGGGAGTACCACTCGAAATGTTTTCAGGTTAAAACATTTAAAATGTGGCACAAATTGATTTAAATAAATGTTCAGTGTGCATGTTCTACCAGTCTCTAATGAGCTTATTGTTTTCATGACTCGTGTCCACGGAGGATAGTCAAATCCCAGAGGATGGTGGCAGGATTTTAAAAAGTAAATCCTGTGGTGATAAAAAAAATGTACATACGATATTAAACTTTTAATTTGAGTGATAATTTGAATGACAGGTGTGTTTTGGGCCAAATGAGCTAGTAAAGACTCATATTAAACATTATAATAGATTCAGTAGGAATATATTTATACATCCAAATGTATATAGTTGTGTATTTGAATATGTAACAACACCAGCTGTTGATACATACAACTCATTTTAAATTATAAAGCCATGTTAATGTATTCCTAAACAATACATGGAGTTTACATTGCTGAATTGTTGCATTAGATAGTTTCACGATGGATTATTCAGCAGAAATCATCATTATCACGTATTATCAATCTTGCAAACCAGTTTTAAACATATACAGCAAAATGCTATTACTATTCTTTATCTACATATATAATATCACAGATCTGTCCTGTCATTCTGTGACTGTGATTAACGCCTCCGGATTGGTTTAAGTGCGTCACGTGACCCCGAGCAAGCAGCCAACCAGAGGTGCGCCCCCCCAAACATGTACGCCCCCGGATTGGTTTAAGTGTGTCACGTGACCGCGAGCAACCATCCAAGCAGAGATGAGCCCCTCCCAAACATGTACGCCCCCCGATGCTGCCCTGAGGCAGAGCCGTGCTCGGGCCGCTACTGCCCTGAGGGAGATGGGTGAGGAGACAGGTGACAGGAGAAGGGTGAGTGAGAGTGAGGAGAAGGGTGAGAGTGAGTGAGGAGAAAGGTGATTGAGAATGGTGAGAGTGAGGAGAAGGGTGAGTGAGAGTGAGGAGAAGGGTGAGTGACAGGAGAAGAGTGACAGGAGAAGGGTGAGTGAGCGTGAGGAGAAGGGTGAGTGACAGGAGGATGGTGAGGAGAAGAGTGAGTGAGAGTGGAGAATATATGTAATTTGTACGTGTTTATCTTAGGGATGATCCTTTGGTAGAATACTTCAATACAAAACTTCCATACGTCGTTAACAAGTTTATATGCTTAACCCAGATATCATGGCACTTATGTATTTGTAATGAGAGTGCGCCACCTACAGGACGACCGGGGGGTTATTGCAGACACGTGCTATGTTGTCTCACATCCAATCAGTAAGGGGGATCCCATCTGGGTGAAAGGTAAATGGGTAGAGCTAGCGGGAAGCCTCGAGAGCCCTCTAAAATGTTCCGAGAGGGGCGTGGCTAGAGGCGGAGCTTAGCACCGCCGAGAGGGATATAAGCAGAAGCAGCAGAGGACTCTGGGTCGTCGGTGTGAAGAGCCCGGGTCTGAACGTCGTCACCACCTGCGCTACCACCCATCGGCCACGTGGCGGGCTCCACCAGCTGAGCCTCCCCTCTCTCCGACACGCCGTCAGCCAGCGGCGAGGCGGAGAAAGAGCGAGTGCCATGGCGGCGGGAGGCAAAGCGTGCGCCGCCGTCCCGAGAGCAAGAGAGAAGCCAGCCGCGAAGGGAGACACCTGCTGTACTGCAACTTGAGAATAAATACAACTGAAGTTTTAACCCATGTCGGAGATGCTGATTACATATTGATAAGTGGATGTTAATAAAACATGCAACTAGTCGTATTCAAAACCTTCTGTATTGTCATGTAACAATATATCCTTTCACAAAAGTTAACATTTAAAATCATGACGTTTAACAATATGCATTTGCAGCAGTTGGCAATTTTACGTTTCAACTTTCCAGGCACTCGGGTTTGTTAATTCAGAGAGTGAAACAGCAAGGGACATTCTCGTCTCTTTGTCCTGTGTTTGCCCTCGGGTGCAGTGAGTTTATGGTGTTTTGCCATGGGTCCTCCCTTGCTCTCTCAGAAATTCCCTGAGTCACTCCTTGCCCATGGAAGAGTTATTCCTTTATGGCCTTTCATTAACGTTTCACCTTTTGCTACATGAGTTAGGTGTATTCCTGAGAAGCGAAATATTTGACGACTTTAAGGCCCTCCTCAGCTCTGGTTATTCTCATCATGCCCATCTGATCAATGTCTCTTGTATTGTTTACCCGTTTCTCATTTTAGTGCTATTTTGGCTTCGTCATCTGGTTTTCCCAAGCTTCAGCATGCAGGGAACGCATATTTGTCTCCAAGGAGCCATGATGTAAAAAATAGACAAAATTACACAATAACATTTTTTTGGAAGAGGCATATATACAACAGGTGTGGGAGCATGACGCTGAGGTTTAGGAAACTGTAAGACCCAGGCTTCTATGGTCTGGCCTTCCCATAAACAAAATGCGAGGAATGGTAATGGTATTAACACCAGTGGAGGGATGGTGGCAAGGCCGGTGAGTCAGATGCCTTCTATGACCTGTCACAAGTACTAGCTAAAGTCGCCCCTTGGGATGGAGTCATCCTGTCGGGTGACTTTAATGCCTGAGTAGGTCATGACACTGGCACCTGGGCCAGAGTGATTGGAAGGCATCGGTCAGAACAGCTCAATAACAACGGTAGGAGGCTGCTAAACTTCTATGCAGCATATTGGGCTTACCAACACGCTGTTCCGGCATCGGCGCATCCACACAGCATCATGGATGCACACTGGGTCCAAGCAGGAACATCTGCTGGACTATATAGTAACAGAACACCGAATGCGAGCCCATGTCCTTGACACCAGGACCTACCGTTGAGGTGATCTGCCCGCTGACCATATGCTTGACATTTGTAACATTTTCCACTCCAGTAGTGGGTGTCCATCTAGGACACCATTCAAAGCCGCAGTGGCCTGGTCTCAGCTAGCTGATGAAAGTTGCAGGTTAGAATGTCATCATCTCTTGCAGGAGAATACAAGTTAGGAAGCAGTAAAGTGAGAACACAGATCAGAACATTTAATTAAATGACTGCGTGTTGCCTTGGTGTGGTCTGGGACTGTTTTGTTGGTGCTTTAATACCTTGCCCTAGCTTGCGTTCGGTATTGATACATCGGCAGGCATGTATGTACTCATTTAATTTGTACTTAGATTCTATATTTATATTTGTACATTTTTAGTGACTTGCATTACTTTTTTCTATTTTGTACTCCTAACAAAATTGTATTGCTTGTTGTAACTTGATCCGCCCCTGCTGGACATTTGTGAAAAAGACCAGAAACCTTCACATTACAGGCATCGCAGAGTCCAATTCCAGTTGTCTCCAGACACTCAGACCGCCACATGCAAGCCCGCACTTTGTTGAAGGAACTGGTTCCCAGAGAGTTGGCTGCAACAATCCAATGCAACCGATTTAACGGGGTTCAGGAGTTACATGAGGTGCATCCGAAGTCAACGCTACATATTGACAGAAATAATTGAATCACGCTCTATTGGGGGGCAGTGGTGCACCAGAATGGGTCTGGGATCGATTCCAGACTCGTGTGCTTTTTTGGGTGGGGTTGGCATGTACTCCCCTTGTTCTGCATGAGGGTGAGTGAGCGTGTGAGTGGAGTTGGAATGTACTCCCCTTGTTCTGCATGAGGGTGAGTGAGCGTGTGAGTGAGTGGAGTTGGAATGTACTCCCCTTGTTCTGCATGAGGGTGAGTGAGCTTATGAGTGAGTGGAGTATGAATGTACTCCCCTTGTTCTGCATGAGGGTGAGTGAGTGTGTGAGTGGAGTTGGAATGTACTCCCCTTGTTCTGCATGAGGGTGAGTGAGCATGTGAGTGAGTGGAGTTGGAATGTACTCCCCTTGTTCTGCATGAGGGTGAGTGAGCGTGTGAGTGAGTGGAGTTGGAATGTACTCCCCTTGTTCTGCATGAGGGTGAGTGAGCGTATGAGTGAGTGGAGTATGAATGTACTCCCCTTGTTCTGCATAAGGGTGAGTGAGCGTGTCAGTGAGTGGAGTTGGAATGTACTCCCCTTGTTCTGCATGAGGGTGAGTGAGCGTATGAGTGAGTGGAGTATGAATGTACTCCCCTTGTTCTGCATAAGGGTGAGTGAGCGTGTCAGTGAGTGGAGTTGGAATGTACTCCCCTTGTTCTGCATGAGGGTGAGTGAGCGTGTGAGTGAGTGGAGTTGGAATGTACTCCCCTTGTTCTGCATGAGGGTGAGTGAGCATGTAAGTGAGTGGATTTGGAATGTGCCGTGGCGAGGCCCTAATCCGCTGTGTAGCAATGCTAATGATAACGAAAAAGGGATGGCTGCGGCAGGACTCTGGGTGCACGCCTCGCCGTTAAGGTTGTTTTTACTATGCACACGCTGTGTAAGTGCGCGCGAGTGCCAGCAAGCGGGCCCCACGCCGAAACCCTGCAGCCCCGTGCACACCTTCTCATGCACACCGTCTCCCCACACAAATCACAGACTCCACGCCGAGGCTCTACCCACACACACAGAAATTAACTAAAGTTTATTAACGGCACAAAAACCCGCTACCTGGAGGGGGAATATTTCGTGAGGAGAGCCTAGCCTAACTCTGCCTATGCCCCCAGTTACACAAACGTCCTACCATGTACCTCGTAGCTGTACTCACGGCATCGCACGGACGCTATGAGAGTCAGAGGGAGAAGGACGAGCGAAACCCTTGCCTATCGCTGCCTCATAGCAGCACTCGCTGGCATCACATGGATGCTGCGAGCGGCTCGAGGAGGCAGGACGGCAGGCAGTGGGTCTGGATTGCCCGGAGGTTGAAGACAACTGCCCCAATCGTCCCGGGGCTCCCACCTTCATTCTCTAAACTTAAAAGGCCCAGGGTGGAATTGTACCACGCGGCCAATCGCGCGCTTAACCTGCACCGTCTAAATGGAGGGCCACGGGGTCTGCTGCCGCTCACCCATTGTCCTCCCGTGCTCATTAAGTCTAACCCACTGGTCTGCTCTTCTGGCCAATTATTCCACACTCCGCCTATCCCAAGGTCGTGAGTAACTCAACGCAGTTGGTCCAGTGAACCTTTCCCTTCTGCGCCCATAAAATCTTCAGCCAATTTAGGGGCACCACAATGTAACCTGTCCTGTGGGGGTCGGCCAATCTCCTGCAACCGGGAAACCGTGGGACTCTCCCTCTAGGCGCCCTTTACATTAAAACCGGATGTGCCAGGAAACCCCCCGTCAGGACACTACTAGTGGGTGCATTGTGTGCGGGTTGTGTGCTTAGTCGGGGGCCAGGAGGGGATTGTGGTGTTTGCGGAGTTGCTCCGTGGTCGTGGCACCACAACTGAGATGATTGGCCAATGCACCACCTGTGCCCCCTGCAGTGTACACACACACAGTTTGTACACACACACAGTTTGTACACACACACAGTTTGTACACACACACAGTTTGTACACACAGTTTGTACACACACACAGTTTGTACACACACAGTGTACACACAATAATATCCACGTTCTTGTTGAGCTTACGCACCCAAGGGGTCTCTGTTCAAGAGAGGGAGCAATGGAAAATTAATCTAAATCAACTTAAACTCGAACTCCGCTCTGTGACGTCACCACTCAGCATTACTTCATCGGCGTGAAACGCCAGGCGGCGGTATCCTTCGCTAGTGACGTCATGTCACCGAGGTATTCGGTGCACCCTTGAGCGTGACGTCACCTCCGCTTGGTCACTGTCGAAATCTGTTCCGGTACAATCCTTATTTGGGTATAGCTACGCCCAGTGACTGGCGGATCATGAACATCCTCGACAAATGGACCAAAATAATTAACATAATTTATTTAGTTGTAGAGACTCATTGTGGAAGGGTATTGTCTCCCCGAAGTGACGTCATGTCACCTGCTGCCGCGTGACGTCGCGAGGTAACAGGGAGTTGCCTCCGCCCGTGCACTGACATCTGAGGTGAGAAATTCGCATCGCGGTTGTCGTGGTGGTGGTTGTTGTTGTTGTGGTGGTTGTTGTTTACCAAGGTAGATCCTCCCTCTCTCTCGTAGGGATGCCAATTGAGTAGCAGCGAGCATGGGAATCGATGTCCAGGTTGGAACTTTACAACGCGGGGCCTAGCCACGCGGGGCCTTGCCTCCTGCCCTCGCCTGATTGCATTCACTTTAATTATCTCGCTTAAGTTTAATTTGTCTTCACCCGGCTCGCCACTTTGTAACTTTGTTTTCCTCTAAATATTCACGCAGTTTTTTTTATATTTTACCAGGCCAAGCCCGCTTGAGCTGCTATACCGCTCTTGTTATCAGAAGCGACCTGCCCACAACAACACAAGGTGAGGCTTTGTCAACGTGTGTGAATGTTTTGACTTAAAACTTTGGTGACTGCAGGAATTAATATTCTTGGTTCTTTCGGTAAAGTCAAGTAGATAGAAAATAAAATAAAATAACAGATTATAAATTAAATGAAAAATTGAAAATAAAGCAAAAAACCCACGAGGTTTCGATCGCAACACAAGTGGTCTTTATCTTATTGAATTTAATCTGTTATTTTTATTTTCTATCTACATGACTTTACTGAAATAACCAACAATACGTGTGTCAATGTATCTATCGGTCAAAGACGCTAAGCGCGTGCCGCTGTTGACTCTGAATGTGTGGAGGGGAACACCTTCACCACGGGGAGAGAGAGAGAGATACACGGATAGCCTCGGCTATGTTGATTGATCCTCGATTCATTACTTGGTGGAGTGAGGAAGAATTAATGCTGAGCAGATGAAGGTGGCCAGGCATGGTGCTGGCCACACCGCCACCTGCTTACTCATGGCAGTGTGTGACAGTGTCAAGTTTGTGTTTGCAGTAAAGTCTATTAATTCTGTTGAACACGGAGGTTATAGCGTAACAATAGTTTATTTTTGTTTTCCTCTGGAAATCTTCATACGAATGGAAACAGGAGGTGAACACAGCACACACATGCAGCTGAAGTCGGATCTGTTCATCCCAGCATTCAAGGACATCTGAGCCTGGATTCACACCTCTAAGTTGTGATTGAACATTGATTTATGCATTTCTGCATAACACAAATAGTATTGTTTTCAACACCCTTTGCTATGTCAGCTGAATTTAGCTTTAATAAATATTCCTTTTGTAGTCAGACAGCCGAAATTGTGTGCTTAGAGTTTTGAGTTAACATTCATCTTGAAGATATGAAGGCTTCCAGGCATATTAATGACATTTTCCCTCTCATTGTGTGCCATAACAGACGGGGAGAGAAACCCTTCAGGTGCACTCTGTGCGTGAAGGCGTTTGCACGTTCATCAAATCTGATGAATTTGGGAAACTTTTTCACTACATCATGAATATATTAATAAGTATAGACGTGTAAGTCAAGTGTGCATTCCTCTGTGCCTGACGTGTAGATGGTGTGGATATTATTTTTTTCTGTCTGCAGCTGACGCTTCCTCTGCAGAATTGGTCTGATGGAGCAAAGGCACTCAGCGCAGCTCGGTACGACAAGTCAACAATGCGACCAGCGTGCATACAGCACGGACCGGACTGGAAACTTGCCACGACACCAGAGAACTCGCACAGGAGAGAAACCCTTCAAATGTACTGTGTGTGGGAAGGCATTTGCATGGCCATCAGTTCTTCAGACCCACCAAAGAACACACACGGGAGAGAAACCCTTCAGGTGCACTCTGTGCGGGAAGGCGTTTGCACAGTCACCACATCTTAAAGTACACCAGAGAACACACACGGGAGAGAAACCTTTCAAGTGCAGTGTGTGTGGGAAGACATTTTCAGATTCATCTGCTCTTGTAAAACACCAGAGAACACACACGGGAGAGAAACCCTTCAGGTGCAGTGTGTGTGGGATGGCGTTTACACAGTCATATAATCTCGTATTACACCAGAGAATACACACGGGAGAGAAACCCTTCCAGTGCAGTGTGTGTGGGAAGGCATTTTCACGGTCATCTCTTAAAAAACACCAGAGAACACACACGGGAGAGAAACCCTTCAAGTGCACTCTGTGCGGGAAAGCGTTTGCACAGTCACCACATCTTAAAGTACACCAGAGAACACACGGGAGAGAAACCCTTCAAGTGCAGTGTGTGCGTGAAGGCATTTGCACATTCATCAAATCTTCAAGTACACCAGAGAACACAGAAGCATCAGAAGATCCACAAGGAGTGGAGTCTGAAATCAGCTTGTGAAAGTCAAAGTGCCGCAATGAGCCCATCCCTCATGAAACAAGAACCGGACGAAAATCCCAGCTTAGACACTTTTAAGGTATAAAGGTGAAATATGAAGAGGTGAAGCTGAAATATGAAGAGGTGAAGGTGAAATGTGAAGAAGTGATGAGCGAAGAAGTGAAGGTAAAATGTAAAGATGAAGATTCAACTCCAAAATGGGACCTTCACATCGTGAAGCAGGAGGAGAATTCTGACTGAGGCAGAGCGAGGCAACTCCCAGCAGTTTGTGGAAGTGGAGGTGTGGGTGGACTTGCTCCTAGACAATACAAAGTCAAGTGGAGACCCGGTAGATGTGTAAGCCAAAGACGATGTCGCTACAATAGATGCACCTTTGTCACAGGCCTTTAATGATTAGAACGTGAAGTTGAACACTCATTTCTTAGGTTCATCCTGCAGAGTAAGGGCGGCCAGTCTTTGTGGGCCCGTGGGTTGGGTAGATCTCTAACCAGGAGCAAGAGCCAATAAGCTCCCAAGCATTCATGGTGCTTGCTTAACCACCTCAGCAACTCGGAGTTTTGTGTCGTACCTCGTCTGAAACACTCAAAGAGCATCCCCAAGTAGCAGCTGCCCCTGTGTGGCACAAGGTGGTGGCCCTGCACCGGCCTGCATGTGGACAAGAGCCTGTCAGTAGGGGGCGATGATTGATGTGTCATCTCAGTTGTGTAGTTTGTAGGTAATGTTTAGAATTTGCTACATTTTCACTCAGACGCCAGCATGCAATGGCCTCGTTTTGAATGACACAATAGTATGTTTTACATACACTCTGAAGCAGACTGCAACTTTTTTTTAAAAGCGTGTTAATACGATGTAATGTGATGCAGTATATTTCACTGCAGTAATCCAATTTTGTTAATATGCCTGTCAATAATTTAGAATGTATACTTGTCTGGTTTTGTGCATACCTGTAACATTTGATCTGTAAGGGTCAAACATTGAATAAGTGATGTTAGGACAAAGTGTGTGTGTGTTTGGAAGTAACCTGTACAGAGAACTCAGGTGAGACCCGTTGTTCTTGTGATACAGGTCAAACGGTGTTTTTGTGTTCCACGAAGCATCTGGAGCAACTCATTGTCTTTGAAATAGGTAGTACGCTCGGATCATTCATCAGTTACAAGGTATACCACTTAAAGGTTACACGTATAGGAGGAGGTACATTCTCTACAACACGAATTGTAGTTTTGTGTTACGTGTTGACGTAGATTTTGTCTAACTGGGACTAGAAATGCTCCTTGCTGATTAACGTCTGGATGTTCGTTACCTATCGGTTGAAGCAAACCCCACTGCTGTTGTTGAGACGCTGTGCACCATTTAATGGTCCAACACATTGACGGCCTTCAGGCCAGGAAAGTCACAACATTTGCACACGAAGGACGCATTCACGCAAGTACCCCATGCTCCGTTTTGAAGTTTTAAAATGAAACATCTTTGAATTGTGTTGTGTTTTGAATTAGATAATTTGTATTTCTTCATTAAAAGCTTGTTTCAATTTACATCTGGAAGACTTCATTGAAAAGGACATTTCGTGTGAATTTTCTCTCGTCATTAAGTAGATGGCCTTGCCGGGGGTTCGGTTCAATGCGGACACAAACAGTGAACACACACAATGTACACACACAGTTTATACACAGTGTACACACAATGTACAGACAGTGTACACAGACAGTGTACACACACACAGTGTACACAGTGTACACAGAGTGTACACACACACTGTATACACAAAGTGTACATACACACAGTGTACACACACTGTACACACACAGTGTATACACAGTGTACACACACTGTACACACACACTGTATACACACAGTGTACACACACTGTACACACTGTACACACACAGTGTACACACACTGTGCACACAGTGTACATACATACAGTGTACACACATAGTGTACACAGGGTACACAGTGTACACACACACAGTGACACATACACACAGTGACACACACAGTGACACAGTGACACACAGCGACACACACAGTGTACACACACAGTGTACACACACACACAGTGTATACAGTGTACACACAGTGTATACAAATAGTGTACACACAGTGTACACACACAGTGTACATACACAGTGTGCACACACAGTGTACACAAACTGTACACACACAGTGTATACACACAGTGTACACACACAGTGTACACACACAGTCTACAAACACGCAGTGTACACACACAGTGTATACACACAGTGTACACACAGTGTACACACACGCAGTGTACACACACAGTGTATACACAGTGTACACACAAAGTGTACACACACACACAGGGTATACACAGTGTACACACACACAGTGTACACACGGTGTACATACAGTGTATACACCCAGTGTACACACACAGGGTACACACACAGTGTATATATACACACAGTGTACACACATAGTGACATAGTGACAAGCACACTGACACACAGTGACACGCACACAGTGACACACACAGCGACACACAGTGACACAGTGTATACACACAGTGTACACACACACACAGTGTACACACACACAGTGTATACACAATAATGTCCACGTTATTGTTGCTGAGCTCACACACCCAAGGGAGGGAGCAATGGAAAATGAATCTAAATCAACTTAAACTCCAACTCTGTGACGTCACCACTCTGCATTACCTCATCGGCGTGAAACGCCAGGGGGAGGTGTACCTCGCTAGTGACGTCATGTCACCAAGGTATGCACCCCTCCCCCGTCCACCGTGCTCTTGAGCGTGACGTCACCTCCGCCCGTGTCACTGCCGATATCGTTCCAGTGGCAATCCTTATTTGGGCAAAGCTACGCCCAGTGACTGGTGGCTCATTAACATAATGTGTCCGTTAAAGCCGTTGCGAGTTTATTGCGACGGGTTCAGCGTCCACGCCCCCATCCCTCGACTTATGGGCCGGCCTCATTAACATAATTCATTCAGTTAGAGAGTCGCTCGTGGGAGTGAAGTGACGTCATACTACTTCCTGTTGTCGCGAGGTAACAGGAAGCTGCCGTGTGCGCGCTTGCACTGAAATCCGAGGTGAGAAATTCTCATCGTTGTGGTGGTGGTCGTGGTGGTGGTTGTTTACCAAGGTAGAGCCTCTCTCTCGTAGGGATGTCAGTTGAGTAGCAGCGAGCATTGGAATCGATGTCCAGGTTGGAACTTTACAACGCGGGGCCAAGCCACGCGGGGCCTTGCCTCCTGCCCTCGCCTGATTGCGTTTACTTTAATGATCTCGCTTAAGTTTAATTTGTCTTCACCCGGCTCGCCACTTTGTAACTTTGTTTTATTGTAAATATTCACGCAGTTTTTATTTTATTTTGTTAGCAGGCCAAGCCCGCTTGAGCTGCTATACCGCTCTTGTTATCAGAAGCGACCTGCCCACAACAACACAACTTGTGTGAATGTTTTGACTTAAAACTTTGGTGACTGCAGGAATTAATATTCTTGGTTCTTTCGGTAAAGTCACGTAGATAGAAAAATAAAATAACATAACAAACATAAAAAATAGTAAATAAAGCAAAAAAACACGTTTTGATTGCAACACAAGTGGTCTTTATTTAATGTAATTGTATTATCTGTTAATCTTATTTTCTGTCCACGTAACTTTACAGAAAGAACCAAGAATACGTGTGTCAATGTCTATCGGTCAAAGACGCTAAACGGAGTGACGCGCAAACTCCAAATATACAGCAGGCGTCAGCGTCGGGATCGAACCCACGACTTCCTGTATACCAGGTGAGGTAGTTAACATCTCACCACGGAGAGAGACACGCAAACTCCAGTTAGCCTCGGCTATGTTCGTTGATCCTCAATTACTTGGTGCAGTGAGGAAGCATTCATGCCAAGCAGATGAAGGTGGCCAGGCGTGATTCTAGACACACCACCGCCTGTTTACCCAGTGACAGTGTACAGTTTGTGTTTGCAGTAACGTCTATTAAATCTGTTGAACACGGAGGTTATATCATAACAATAGTTTACTTTTCTTTTCCTCTGGAACTCTTTTTAAGAATGGAAACAGGAAGTTAACACAGCACACACATGCAGCTGAAGTCGGAACTGTTCATCCCAGCATTTAAGGACATCTGAGCCTGGATTCACACCTCTAAGTTGCGATTGAACATTAATTTATGCATTTCTGCCTAACACAAATAGTATTGTTTTCAAAATCCTTTGCTATGTCAGCTGAATTTAGCTCTCATAAATATTCCGTTTGTAGCCAGACAGCCGAAACTGTGTACTCGGAGTTTTGGGTGAACATTCATTTTGAAGATACGAGGACTTCCAGGCATGTTTATAACCATTTGCCCTCTCATTGTGTGCCATCACAGCCCTGTGATGAATTTGGGAAACGTTTTTACTACATCATAAATATATTAATATAGACGTGTAAGTCACATGTGACTATATATGCATTCCTCTGTGCCTCGATACTGTCGTGTAGATGGTGTGGATATTATTTTTTTCTGTCTGCAGCTGGCGCTGGTCTGATATAGGAAAGGCAGTCAGCGCAGCTCGGTACGACAAGTCAACAATGCGACCAGCGTGCATACAGCACGGATCGGACTGGAAATTTGACAGCACCAGAGAACTCACACAGGAGAGAAACCCTTCAAGTGCACTGTGTGTGGGAAGACATTTGCTTGGCCATCAGTTCTTCAGACCCACCATAGAACACACAAGGGAGTGAAACCCTTCAGGTGCACGGTGTGCGGAAAGGCGGCGGTGGTGGTAGCAGTCCTGACGTGGCACTGTTCCTCCTCAAGGTGCTTCTCCTCCAAGAGGCGCTTCTCCTCCTTGACGCTCTTCATGTTGGTGAGACACTTCTTCTCCTCCTCCTCATCCTCCTCCAGACGGTTCTCTTCAAGACACTTCATTTCGCAAAGACGCTTCGCATCCGTGAAGCACTTCCCTTTAACGAGGCGCCTCTTGAGGAAATAGTCTCGGAAGCACTTCTCCTCTTTGCGGCACTTCACCCTGGCAAGCCACTGCACCTCAAATAGGCGCTCCTCTACCATGAGGCGTTTCTCCGTTGCAAGGTCCTTCTCCTCCTGGAGATGCTTCACCCTGCGGAAGTCTTTCAACTCCCCAATTATCTTCTGTTCAAGCAAAGATAACCACAGGAATATTCAGACATGCACATGCAAATACTACTCACACATCTGTGTACAGATGCAGACATCCACGTTCACTCATTCAAACTTGGTTAGCACACACATGAATATACACAATCACCTGATGTTAACATAAGGCCTTATCCATCAATACTTTGATCACATTGTACATGTAGCCATAACGTCTAAATATCCCAAACCCCTACAGAATCAAAATCCATGTTACATCCTCAAATATCCTCACAAACCCCATACATGCACTTAAGGCTGTGATCGACTGTGAAGATTTGATATATGTTGGCAACAATCATCACTGGCAATAGTTTCCACATGTTCCACTTTAACGATCTGGAAGCCCATAATGATGAAAAATTTCACTGCAGTGCCCATAATGGGCAACTGGAATGGCAACTTCCAATCAACTAACATAAATAATTAATGTGACTGATTTATATCATTCTGTCTTCATTGTTAATAAATTACCACTTCAAGTGCTTGCATGAGTGGGATGGTCGAGAGATTGGGTGATGGTGTTGGGAGATGGTGTTGTTTTATGAAGAAGTGAAGTAGTGGAATGTTCTATAGAGATGGTGTCTTGTGATGGTATAGAGACATGATGAGGCTCTATGATGGAGTATTTAAATGATGGTGGTGTGGTGTGATGAGAAAGGTGATGTGGAGAGATGGTTTAGTGATATTTTGGTGTGATGGTGTGATGACAGTGTGCTAGTTTTGGAGAGAATGTTGTGTTTGACCCCACAGATCCCATACACACCTTTGGGGAGCGATGCTTGTAACCTTGGCCTGGGAAAGGGTCCACATTATCCATAATGTCCCCCCATGAGGTCGACTGGCAAGACGACTCCCGGCCTACGAAGAACAGAAAATTCATTCAAAGGACGAGTAATGAATTAGAGAACGAAGGACCTGCTATTGAGAAATATTCATCACGTAGCAGTAAAACTTTACAAGTCATTTTTTTGTGGGCATGCTGAGACTATTAAATGAGACATCTGTTTAAACAAGGATGGCTGAAACTCAGATCTAAACCCATCGTCTCTGCCACACTCGATCATTACGTCTTCCCATCACCACCAAGCCATGTCTACTAAAATTAATTGATCAAGGACCCTCCTCTGCATATAAGCCACGTGATGCAGGTATCAGGGAACTTACCCTCATAGTCATCCAAGATCTCAGCCCACTTGATGTGTCCGTCCATGTTGTTACAAAGGAGTAGATTCTGTTTGAAGTTGGATGGTCTGGGGAGGTTGGAACAACGCTCGGATTTAGCAACAATTTGAATCACTGATCCTCTCAATTATTACATATTTGACCACTCACTGTACCAATCCAATCACTTCCCTGCCAGTTGCCTTCAAGCCCACTCACTCGCTTGTTTGCCCACTCATGCGTGTGTCCATCACTCATTCATCCACCAGCACCAACATGTTTATTCCAACTGCCCATTGCATTAAACATAATCGCCAGACTTAATTATATTTAATCTCTAATCGAGACATGCATCTAAATGTACACCCTATTTGTATTAATCGGATATATGATCAAGCCCCTCCCCCACCCCCCCCCCCCCCGGTGATTTCATAAAGCAGTGCCTCATCAAAGTCACAGAAATAATGTGCCCGGAAAAAGTGCAGGATTTCAACAGCGTGAGCTTATGCAGAAATACAGTGGTGCAGAGAATCGAGGACTTGTCAGCTAACTTGAAACTTCAGCTGAGAGACAAAGCTTGTGCTTTTGATTTTTACTCGATAGCATGCGATGAGAGCACATGCCACAGACACCGCGCAGCTGTTAATTTTTTTGCGGGGAGTAGATGATAATTTTTGCTGTACGGAGGAACTGCTTGATATGATGAGCCTAAAAGGCACAACGACGGGTAGAGATATTTTTTAAGCTGTGTCAGAGGCAGTTGAAAAGATGGGGCTTAAATGGGATAAGCTCTATGGAGTAACAACGGATGGAGCTCCGGCCATGACGGGCGAGCGCAAAGGAATGGCATCGATGGTGTGCGCCAAGGTAAAAGAGAGCGTAGGTGAGGCTTTTAGGATGCACTGTATAATCCACCAAGAAGCACTGTGTGCCAAGACTGTCCAGCTGGGCGATGTGATGAACACCGTTGTAAAAACTGTCAACATAATTCGAGCTAGAGGACTGTACCACAGAGAATTTCAAGCTTTCCTATCTGATGTGGATGCTGAATACGGGGATGTACTCTACCACTCTGATGTGCGCTGGCTCAGCCGCGGCTCTGTGCTGCAGCGGTTTTATTCGCTGAGATCAGAAATCGACCAGTTTTTGAAAGAGAAGGGCCGACCTCTTCATGAACTGAGTGACCCTCTGTGGCTGGCAGACCTGGCATTTTTAGTTGATCTTACTCATCATCTGAATACACTGAACAAGAACCTACAAGGCAAAGAACAGCTGGTGCCACACCTGTATGCGCACATGAAAGCCTTCTGTGCAAAGCTCTGCCTGTTTGAGACACAACTACGAAGCTTTAATGCTGCACACTTCCCTGCGCTATTTGAAATCAAGTATGCTTTTCCAAAGGCCGACCATTCTGCTAAACAGGAGAAATATGTGTCTGTGATTGTATCTCTCGTGACAGAATTCAACCAGCGTTTCCAAGATTTTTCTGTCATTGAAAAACAAATCAAGCTGTTCTCGACCCCCTTCCTGGTGGATGCAGAAGTGGAAGAGAGTCTGCAGTTAGAACTGATTGAAATGCAATGTGATGATTCTCTGAAGAGTCAACATCAGCTTCTCTCCCTCCCTGACTTCTATCAGAGTTTGGATAATGCCAAGTTTCCTCTAATGAGACGCCACGCAAAAAGAATGATGAGCCTGTTCGGCTCAACATACATATGTGAACGAACATTTTCTCTGTTAAATCAGAACAAAAGCAGACTGAGAACCAGAATGACTGACAGCCATCTCTGTGAAGCCCTTCGTGTCTCAACCACCAAACTTTCTCCTGACATGTCAGCCATCCTTCAATCCAAAGGACAGCATCACTGCTCCCACTGAGTGCAATGTTCTTCACATTATAGGTGAGTTAGAAATACACAGTATTCATGTGTTAATGTCACCTCAAGTGTGTGGCCCGGCCTTTTGTTTATTTTTCTGTATTTGGCCCTCACTAAAAAAACTTTGGACACCCCTGGTGTAGTGTATAGTAGTGTATAGTGTAGTGTATTGTGTAGTGTATAGTTTAGTATACTAGTTATCACGTGACTAGTGTAGCTAGCCAGGTGGTGACCACACTCGTGCGTGCATCTCCACTCGTCCATGTCTGCAAGTAAGCGCTCGTGTGTGTATGTGCAACCGCGTGTTTGTTCGTGTCTGTATATACGCACACTGTTGCACATGGTTCGCTCGTGTGGGTGTGTAGTGGAACGCACTGCTCATGAAAACGTTGCCTCGTTACGCGGTAAATGATGCGGCACGACAGGAGGGAACTGCAGGGATGAGGCTCTCCGCTCTTGGTGCTGTGAATTAAAACAGCGCCAGGGTGGAGAATCCCGTCCCTACAGCTCGTAGCTGTGACGAAGCGAGAGTGATCAGCGGACAGCCACCATGGTTGGCAGGTAAGGGGAGACTTCACCCGGAACTCTCCTCCACACGTGTTCCCCTTGAACATTGTCGCAATAAACGTACGATCAGGAATCTTTAAAATATCCGACCTTTGTTGTTCCGCAAGAATATTAACGCTCAAACTCGTATCGAACTCTTCATGAATTCACTTGGTCAAACAGTTCAGGTACTCGGCAAAGCATTTCACCACCTGGTATGCAACAGTTAAACAATCTACTCCAAATCAACACCGAAATGTCAAATTATCATCCACCATTGACTTCCACATCGATGGAAGCCATTTGCCATGACGTCCAAGCCATTAAACACCGGAACAACGAACGTGCCATTCAAGTACATCTTGAAACCCATTATCTGAAGTAGTTGGTATTAAACAATAACTAAATAACAGAAACACGTTTACAATATTGAGCGAAGTTATAGTCACGGACTTTTTCCAACTTTAGCTCAACAGGACCACAAAAGCTCGGATATGTGGTGCATAATAAATGAATCAATCTGATTGAAATCATCAACTGGCCAAACACTTTTCGATTTCAACATCAACTTATAAAAGAATAACATTTTAAATATAAGCGCACAACTTTATCTATCTGTGATGAGCGCTGCACTTTCCGTTGTTTTCATGCAGGGGGCGCTGCAAACCTACGGACCCCCTGCATGGACGACGGAGGCGCAGGGACAGACGTTCGATTACGTTGGAATCGATCTGCAGACGGCGGTCTTCTCGCACGGCCAGCTCCGTGTCGCCTTATCTCGATCCCGCAATCCCAAACAGGTGAAAGTCCGCATCGAACCGAACCCCCGGCAAGGCCATCTACTTAACGACGAGAGAAAATTCACACGAAATGTCCTTTTCAATGAAGTCTTCCAGATGTAAATTGATACAAGCTTTTAATGAAGAAATAAAATCATCTAATTCAAAACACAACACAATTCAAAGATGTTTCATTTTAAAACTTCAAAACGGAGCATGGGGTACTTGCGTGAATGCGTCCTTCGTGTGCAAATGTTGTGACTTTCCTGGCCTGAAGGCCGTCAACGTGTTGGACCCTTATTGGTGCACAGCGTCTCAACAACAGCAGTGGGGTTTGCTTAAACCGATAGGTAACGAACATCCAGACGTTAATCAGCAAGGAGCATTTCTAGTCCCAGTTAGACAAAATCTACGTCAACACGTAAGACAAAACTACAATTCGTGTTGTAGAGAATGTACCTCCTCCTATACGTGTAACTTTTAAGTGGTATGCCTTGTAACTGATGAATGATCCGAGCGTGCTCCCTATTTCAAAGACAATGAGTTGCTCCAGATGCTTCGTAGAACACAAAAGTACCCTTTGACCTGTATCACAAGAACAACGGGTCTCACCTGAGTTCTCTGTACAGGTTACTTTCAAACACACACACACACACACTTTGTCCTAACATCACTTAATCAATGTTTGACCCTTATAGATCAAATGTTACAAGTATGCACAAAACCAGACAAGTATACATTCTAAATTATTGACAGGCATATTAACAAAATTGGATTACTGCAGTGAAATATACTGCATCACGTTACATCGTATTAACAAGAAACTTTTTTTTAAAAGTTGCACAGTCTGCTTCACCGTGTATGTAAAACATACTATTGTGTCATTCAAAACGAGTAGGCCATTGCATGCTGGCGTCTGAGTGAAAATGTAGCAAATTCTAAACATTACCTACAAACTACACAACTGAGATGACACATCAATCATCGCCCCCTACTGACAGGCTCTTGTCCACATGCAGGCCGGTGCAGGGCCACCACCTTGTGCCACACAGGGGCAGCTGCTACTTGGGGATGCTCTTCGAGTGTTTCAGACGAGGTACGACACAAAACTCCGAGTTGCTGAGGTGGTTAAGCAAGCACCATGAATGCTTGGGAGCTTATTGGCTCTTGCTCCTGGTTAAAGATCTACCCAACCCACGGGCCCACAAAGACTGGCCGCCCTTACTCTGCAGGATGAACCTAAGAAATGAGTGTTCAACTTCACGTTCTAATCATTAAAGGCCTGTGACAAAGGTGCATCTATTGTAGCGACATCGTCTTTGGCTTACACATCTACCGGGTCTCCACTTGACTTTGTATTGTCTAGGAGCAAGTCCACCCACACCTCCACTTCCACAAACTGCTGGGAGTTGCCTCGCTCTGCCTCAGTCAGAATTCTCCTCCTGCTTCATGATGTGAAGGTCCCATTTTGGAGTTGAATCTTCATCTTCACATTTCACCATCACTTCTTCCCTCTTCACCATCACTTCGTCCCTCTTCACCATCACTTCTTCACATTTCACCGTCACCTCTTCATATTTCACCTCGATACCTTTAAAAGTGTCCAAGCTGGGATTTTTGTCCGGTTCTTGTTTCATGAGGGATGGGCTCATTGCGGCACTTTGACTTTCACAAGCTGATCTCAGACTCCGACTCCGCTCCTTGTGGATGTTCCGATGCTTTTGTGTTCTTTGGTGTCTTCGAAGAGTTGATGAATCTGCAAACGGCTTCCCGCACAGAGTACACTTGAAGGGTTTCTCTCCTGTGTGTGTTCTCTGGTGTTTTACAAGATCAGATGACTGTGCAAATTCCTTCACGCACACACTGCACTTGAAGGGTTTCTCTCCCGTGTGTGTTCTCTGATGTTTTTTAAGAGATGACCGTGAAAATGCCTTCCCACAAACACTGCACTGGAAGGGTTTCTCTCCCGTGTGTGTTCTCTGGTGTAATACGAGATTATATGACTGTGTAAACGCCATCCCACAGATCGTGCACCTGAAGGGTTTCTCTCCTGTGTGTGTTCTCTGGTGTTTTACAAGAGTAGATGAATCTGAAAATGTCTTCCCACACACACTGCACTTGAAGGGTTTCTCTCCCGTGTGTGTTCTCTGGTGTACTTTAAGATGTGGTGAATGTGCAAACGCCTTCCCGCACAGAGTGCACCTGAAGGGTTTCTCTCCCGTGTGTGTTCTCTGGTGTGTTACAAGATGACATGAATCTGAAAATGCCTTGCCGCACAGAGTACACTTGAAGGGTTTCTCTCCTGTGTGTGTTCTCTGGTGTTTTTAAGAGCAGATGACCATAAAAATGCTTTCCCACACACAGTACATTTGAAGGGTTTCTCTCCTGTGCGAGTTCTCTGGTGCCGTGTCAGATTTCCAGTCCGATCCGTGCTGTATGCACTCTGGTCGCATTGTTGACTTGTCGTACCGAGCTGCGCTGAGTGCCTTTGCTCCATCAGACCAATTCTGCAGAGGAAGCGTCAGCTGCAGACAGAAAAAAATAATATCCACACCATCTACACGTCAGGCACAGAGGAATGCACACGTGACTTACACGTCTATACTTATTAATATATTCATGATGTAGTGAAAAAGTTTCCCAAATTAATCAGATTTGATGAACGTGCAAATGCCTTCACGCACACACTGCAACTTGAAGGGTTTCTCTCCCGTGTGAGTTCTCTGGTGTACTTTAAGATGTGGTGACTGTGCAAATGCCTTCACGTACAGAGTGCACCTGAAGGGTTTCTCTCCACGGGCTGTTATGGCACGCAATGAGAGGGAAAATGTCATTAATATGCCTGGAAGCCTTCATATCTTCAAGATGAATGTTAACCCAAAACTCTAAGCACACAATTTCGGCTGTCTGACTACAAAAGGAATATTTATGAAAGCAAAATTCAGCTGACTTAGCAAAGGGTGTTGAAAACAATACTATCTGTGTTATACAGAAATGCATGAATTAATGTTCAATCGCAACTTAGAGGTGTGAATCCAGGCTCAGATGTCCTTGAATGCTGGGGATGAACAGTTCCGACTTCAGCTGCATGTGTGTGCTGTGTTCACATCCTGTTTCCATTCTTATTAAGAGTTCCAGAGGAAAACAAAAATAAACTATTGTTTTGATATAACCTCCGTGTTCAACAGAGTTAATAGACTTTACTGCAAACACAAACTTGACACTGTCACACACTGCCATGAGTAAACAGGTGGTGGTGTGACCAGAACCATGCCTGGCCACCTTCATCTGCTCAGCATTAATTCTTCCTCACTCCACCAAGTAATGAATCGAGGATCAATCAACATAGCCGAGGCTATCCGTGTCTCTGTCTCTCTCTCCCCGTGATGAAGGTGTTCCCCTCCACACATTCAGAGTCAACAGCGGCACGCGCTTAGCGTCTTTGACCGATAGATACATTGACGCACATATTGTTGGTTCTTTCAGTAAAGTCACGTAGATAGAAAATAAAAATAACAGATTAAATTCAATAAGATAAAGACCACTTGTGTTGCGATCGAAACGACGTGGGCTTTTTGCTTCATTTTCAATTTTTTTTATTTTTCATTAAATTTATTATCTTTTATTTTATTTTCTATCTACGTGACTTTACCGAAAGAACCAAGAATATGAATTCCTGCAGTCACCAAAGTTTTAAGTCAAAACATTCACACACATTGACAAAGCCTCACCTTGTGTTGTTGTGGGCAGGTCGCTTCTGATAACAAGAGCAGTATAGCAGCTGAAGCGGGTTTGGCCTGGTGAAAAAAATAAAAACTGCGTGAATATTTACAATAAAACAAAGTTACAAAGTGGCGAGCCGGGTGAAGACAAATTAAACTTAAGCGAGATAATTAAAGTAAACGCAATCAGGCGAGGGCAGGAGGCAAGGCCCCGCGTGGCTAGGCCCCGCGTTGTAAAGTTCCAACCTGGACATCGATTCCCATGCTCGCTGCTACTCAACTGACATCCCTACGAGAGAGAGGCTCTACCTTGGTAAACAACAACAACAACCACCACCACAACCACCACTACAACAACCACGACCACCAACACGATGAAAATTTCTCACCTCGGATTTCAGTGCAAGAGCGAAGCGATCGCTTCCTGTTACCTCGTGATGTCACGCGGCAGCAGCAGGTGACATGACGTCAGTCCGGGGTACAAGACACTCTCCTCCCACGAGCGGCTAACTGAATAAATTATATTTTGATTTAAAGCTTTCGTGACTGCAGTAATTCATATTCTTAGTTTTTTCGGTAAAGTCACGTTGAAGGGAAACAACAAAATAATAAAATATATATAAAACAATAAAACATTCTCACGACGTTCCGACCATAACTCAAACGGTCGTTTAAATTTTGATTTAAAGCTTTCGTGACTGCAGTAATTCATATTCTTAGTTTTTTCGGTAAAGTCACGTTGAAGAGAAACAACAAAATAACAAAATATATATAAAACAATAAAAAATTCTCACGACGTTTCGACCATAACTCAAACGGTCATCATCAGGTGTGTCGGTTTGCATAAATTTATTTTGAAAACGGCATATTTATTTATTTATATAAAAATAACGTTTGCGTCACGCGCAACGATTGGCTGTTTGCCAGGACTAGTCCATCTATTTTTTGAAAAGAGGAGGGGGGAGACGAAATTTGTTTTTATGTATGCTGTCTGAAAGCCACTGTAAGCGTGAACAATCAATCAAGAACTGAAATGATTTATCAAATCTTTCCAATGATTGCTAAGATAGAATCCATCTTCTCGGTTGAAATTGTCTCTGTGCTTGTATATGTGGATAGCCTCATGAACGAATCTCTCATGGAAGCCAGATGGCTTACAAAGAACCTCCGTCTTGGAAAAGTCAATGGCATGTGAGCCTACTGAATTAGAACAATGATCTGCTACGGCCGAGGTGTTGGTCCTACCGTGTTTAAGGTCTGCTTTATGTTCACGAATGCGGTCCGAGATATGGCGTTTGGTTTCTCCAATGTAACTACTACCACAGAGGCAACTTAGTTTGTAGACACCAGGGTATTGTATGTCCGGAATCACATCTTTTACAGACGGAACCAGATCACGGATTTTATGTAATGTGTTGAAACGGACCTGGATCTTGATGTTTATTCAAGATTTTGGAGATCTTTTTTGTGATCCCCGCAATGTAGGGTAAAGTGATGGTTTTGAAAGGCTCCTCAAGAGGGTTCTTCTTCATGGTTTGAGTGATAGCTTTGCGGATTGTATAGTCGGAGTAACCATTAGCCCTAAGAGCTTGGTGTACGTGCTTGAGTTCACTGCTTATGTGTTCCTGGTCGGATATGCATTGGGTTCTATGATACAGAGTTTTGATGAGAGAATTCTTCTGTGATGGATGGTGGTGGGAATCCGGTTTCAGATAAGCATCCGTATGGGTAGCTTTCCTGTAGACAGAGTGGCTCATTGAACCATCAGGTCTCTTTTTAATTAGGACATCCAAAAAAGGTATCTTGCCACCTATTTCGACTTCCATGGTAAATCTGATGGCTGGGTGTATGGAATTGATGTGGTCGAAGAATTGGTCTAGAGCAGGCCGGCCATGTGGCCAGATGACAAAAGTGTCATCCACGTACCTCTTCCATAAGGTTGGGCGCAGAGTGGCAGTCTGGATGGCGTCAGTCTCAAATTTCTCCATGAAAATGTTAGCTATAATTGGAGAAAGGGGGGAGCCCATTGGGGTGCCCTCAGTTTGTTTGTAGAAAGTTCCATTCCAAGTGAAGTATGTATTGGTTAAACAGTGTCTCACCAGGGGGGGGGGGGGGGGGGGGTACCTCAGTGTTTAGTCCTTGATGAACCAAGTCTTCAATGATTGCAATGGTGTCAGGTACAGGAACCTTGGTGAATAAGGAAACTACATCAAAACTGACAAGCAGGTCGTCTGGGGACAGGGAAATACCCTTGATTGTCGATACCAGGTGAGTAGAATTTTGTACCGCAGAGGTGGTCTTTCCAGTGAAAGGACGCAGGATTTCAGACAAAAAACGAGCTAGTTTGTAGGTGGGGGAGCCGATAGTAGAGACTATGGGACGAAGGGGTGTATCTACTTTATGTATTTTTGGTAAGCCGTATAATCTTGGTGGCCTGGCAGCAGAAGGTTTCAACGAAAACTGTTTAGATTGATCAATTAATGCGGTTGAATCAGAAATTATCTTGTTGGTTTGTGTGACGAGGCTGTTGGTGGGATCTCTTTTTATTTTTGTATAACTACCATCGTCGAGTAATTCTTTAATTTTGTTGTTGTATTCTATTTTATCCATGATGACAGTAGCATTGCCTTTGTCAGCTGAGAGGACTACAATATCATTGCTCTTTTTTTAATTTATATAATTCAAAACGCTCATCTTTGCTGAGATTGCTAGCTGGCATCTTAGCGTTTTTGAGGGTTGCAGCGATTTCAGATCTTGCTACGTCTGCAGCTATGTGACCCAGGCCCCTGAGAGCAACGTCTACTTGGGCAATTATATCATTAACTGGTATGTGTTTAGGTGTGACTGCAAAGTTTAGACCTTTAGCTAAAACGGATTTCAGACCATCGGAAATAGAACTGTTACCGCGATTAATTACGACTTTGTTAACGTCTAACTTTTTGGTGTGTGGGTCCGGTCTTTTGTTGAAGAGGAGGTTAAATTTGGAAATCAGGTTTTCCTTACATTTGGTCGACATAGTAGCAGCTGAAGAGGCAGTCATATTGTCTACATGTTCCCAATCCGATGTGGACATTGTTGCCGTCAATGATAAGTGTGATTTGTAGAGTGTCTTGTCTAACTGATCTAGTTCGGTGCGTATAAGTCTGATTTTTTCTGAGATAAGAGCTAAGCTAGTTTTGAAAATAATTCGTTTCGCATTAGAAGAAGTTACAGCAGCAGAGGTCAGTGTAAATGCGATTGGTATTACCCCAGAGTCGCGGCATCTCTTCAGGAAGGTGAGAGACTCGATCAGCTGAGCTTTCTTATCCCGGAGTTTGTTGAAGGATCTTAAAGTTATGTGAAAACCCTCCCCGTAGAGGCGATTAAATTTTGATTTAAAGCTTTCGTGACTGCAGTAATTCATATTCTTAGTTTTTTTCGGTAAAGTCACGTTGAAGGGAAACAACAAAATAATAATATATATATAAAACAATAAAAAAATTCTCACGACGTTTCGACCATAACTCAAACGGTCGTCTTCAGGTGTGTTGGTTTGCATAAATTTATTTAAAAACGGCACATTTATTTATTTATAAAAAACCGTTAGCGCCACGTGCAACGATTTGGCAGTTTATTTAGGACTAGTCCATCTATATTCTGAAAAGAGGAGGGGGGAGACGAAATTTTTTATAATGTATGCTGTCTGAAAGCCACTGTAAGCGTGAACAATCAATTAAGACCTTAAACACGGTAGGACCAACACCTCGGCCGTGGCAGATCATTGTTCTAATTCAGTAGGTTCACATGTCATTGACTTTTCCAAGACAGAGGTTCTTTGTAAGCCATCTGGCTTCCATGAGAGATTCGTTCATGAGGCTATCCACATATACAAGCACAGAGACAATTTCAACCGAGAAGATGGATTCTATCTTAGCAATCATTGGAAAGATTTGATAAACCATTTCAGGTCTTAATTGATTGTTCACGCTTACAGTGGCTTTCAGACAGCATACATTATACAAAATTTCGTCTCCCCCCTCCTATTTTTAGAATATAGATGGACTAGTCCTAAATAAACTGCCAAATCGTTGCACGTGGCGCTAATGGTTTTTTTATAAATAAATAAATGCGCCGTTTAAAAATAAATTTATGCAAACCAACACACCTAAAGACGACCGTTTGAGTTATGGTCGAAACGTCGTGAGAATTTATTGTTTTATATATATTTTATTATTTTGTTGTTTCCCTTCAACGTGACTTTACCGAAAAAACTAAGATAATGAATAAATTATGTTAATGAGCCTGGGCCATATGTTCATAGTTCCATTTAGTTCCATTTATTTGGTATAGCCCTGTGAGCCATTCGGCTCTTGAATCGGGTGCAACCGCAACAAACAAAAAACAAAAACATGAACAAGAAAACATCATAAACTATTGTCATTGTAGTGCGTATTAATGTGGTGCTGCACTCTAATGTTGTAGAACATTTATTAAAAAGTCTATTTAATTAAGTAGAACGTGTTGTTTATTTTTATTTAAAATTGCGCATTTTGATGTGACATCACATTTCTCAAACCCCCCCCCGTCACACATCGTCACAAATGTCTGCCCACCCCCCCCAAGTGCGTGACGTCATTTATGGACGGCCCCCAAGAGGTGGCACTACGCACCTACACTGCTGACACATTCATTGTCTCATGTGTTGCTTTCTCAACTGTGGTCTGTTGAAGAATATCATGTATATTCTTGCCGACGCAGATAAAGAAACACAGGTGCTCAGATCGCTGGCGTGGGCGCTGAACCCGTCGCAATAAACTCGCGACGGCTTTCACGAACACATTATGTTAATGAGCCGCCAGTCACTGAGCGTAGCTTTGCCCAAATAAGGATTGTACCGGAAAAGATATCGGGAGTGACCAAGCAGAGGTGACGTCACGCTCAAGGGCGCGGTGGACGGGGTGGGGTGAATACCTTGGTGACATGACGTCACTAGCGAGGCACACCTCCCCCTGGCGTTTCACAGTGATGAGGTCATGCTGAGTGGTGACATCACAGAGCGGGAATGGAGTTTAAGTTGATTTAGATTCATTTTCCATTGCTCCATCTCTTGAACAGAGACCCCTTGGGTGCGAGAGCTCAGCAACTACAACGTGGACATTACTGTGTGTACACACTGTTTCTGTGTGTACACACTGTGTGTGTACACTGTGTATACACTGTCTACACTGTGTGTGTGTACACTGTGTGTGTACACTATGTGTATGTGTACACACTGTGTGTGCGCCTGTATCTCTGTGTGCGCCTGTCTCTGTGTGTGTGCCTGTGTGTGACACCTGATGATGATTGCTTGTGTTGCAGTCGAAACGTCGTGAGAATTTAATTGTTTTATATTTTTGTTATTGTTTCCCTTCTACGTGACTTTACCGAAAGAACCAAGAATAAATATCAGCTCTATGTTTTCAAGTAAATACATTTTGGGTAGTGAATAAATTATAGTCTAAATAAGCTACACATGACGAATTGTAGGCAATTATAGTTATAATCAAAGACATTTTTAAACAATCACGTGGTCCCTGTAGTCGCCGTTAGAGACACAAAACCTGCTTGAAAACAGTTCATCAACATATATGAATACATTGATTCGAATAAGCAGAGTTAATTTCCTATTTATGGCATGCCAGCTATGTGTCAGTTTTCAATATCAACATCACCTTATAAAAGAATAAGATTTAAAATAAAAGCGCACAACTTTAACCGTGACGAACGCTGCCCTTTCCGTCGTTTTCACGCAGGGGGCGCTGTAAACCTACACGCACCCCCTGCATGCGAACGACGGACGGGCACACCTGGCTACCCCAGTAACATTCACCACAATATGCGCAGTCTGCTAAACGGCAGATGTAAAACATAACGTCGCGTCATTCACAACGCATGTTGGTGTCATGGTCAAAATTGGGGCAATTCCAAACATTATCCAGCACCCCCTGTACCAACGACGGAGGCGCAGGGACAGACGCTCGATTACGTTGGAATCGATCTGCAGACGGCCAGCAGCTCCGTGTCGCCTCATCTCGATCCCGCAATCCCAAACAGGTGAAAGTCCGCATCGAACCGAACCCCCGGCAAGGCCGCCTACTTAACGACGAGAGAAAATTCACGCGATATATTCTTCTCAACGAAGCCTTCTGGATGTAATGTGAAATAAGCTTTTAATGAAGAAATAACAATCATCTAATTCAAAACACAACACGATTCAAAGATGTTTCATTTTAAAACTTCAAAACGGAGTACGGGGCGCTTGCGTGAATGCGTCCTTCGTGTGCCGTAAATGTTGTGACTTTCCTGGCCGAAGGCCCTAAAATGCTTGGACCCTTATTGGTGCACAGCGACTCAACTGCAACAGTGGGGCTTGCTTCAACCGATAGATATGAACATCCAGACGTGAATCAGCAAGGTGCATTTCTAGTCCCAGTTAGACAAAATCTACGTCAACACGTAACACAAAACTACAATTCGTGTTGTAGAGAATGTACCTCCTCCTATACGTGTAACTTTTAAGTGGTATGCCTTGTAACTGATGAATGATCCGAGGGTGCTCCCTATTTCAAAGACGATGAGTTGCTCCAGACGCTTCGTGAAACACAAAAGTACCCTTTGACCTGTATCACATGGAACGTGTCTCACCCGAGATATCTGTACAGGTTACTTCCAAACACACACACTTTGTCCTAACATCACTTAATCAATCTAGATTTGAACACTTAATCAATGTTTGACCCTCATAGACAAAATGTTACATGTACACGCACAATCAGACAAGTATTCATTCTTAATTATTGACAGGCATATTAACAAAATTGAATTACTGCAGTGAAATATCCTGCATCAGGTTACATCGTATTAACAAGAAGCTATTTTAAAAATATGCACGGTCTGCTTAACAGTGGATGTAAAACATACTATTGTGTCATTCAAAACGTGTAGGCCATTGCATGCTGGCGAATTCTAAACATTAGCGACAAATTACAAAACTGAGATGAAACATCAATCATCGCCCCCTACTGACAGCCTCTTGTTCACATACTCTTTAGTTCTTTTAGTAAAGTCACGTAGGTAGACAAAATAATAATAGATCACGACGTTTGGATCGTAACACAAGCGGTCGTCCTCAGGCGGAAAATATAATAAATGCAGGCCGGTGCAGGGCCACCACCCTGTGCCACACAGGGGCAGCTGCTACTTGGGGATGCTCTTCGAGTGTTTCAGACGAGGTACAAAACTCCGAATTGCCGAGGCGATTAAACAAGCACCGAGTAAATGCAATTATTATAACATAGTGAATGCTTGGGGGCTTCTTTGCTCTCGCTCCTGGTCAGAGATCTCCTCAATCCACAGGTCCACAAAGACTGGCCGCTCGCTCTTACTCTGCAGGTTGAACCTAGGAACTGAGTGTCCAACTTTGCATTCTTGTCATTAAAGGCCTGTGACAAAGGTGCATCTATTGTAGCGACATCGTCTGAAGCTTACACATCTACCGGGTCTCCACTTGACTTTGTATTGTCTCGGAGGAAGTCCACCCACACCTCCACTTCCACAAACTGCTGGGAGTTGCCTCGCTCTGCCTCACAGCATGTAAATGCAAATATTATAACATAGTGAATGCTTGGGAGCTTATTGTCTCTCGCTCCTGGTGAGAGATTGACCCAACCCACAGGTCCACAAAGACTGGCCGCTCTTACTCTGCAGGATGAACTAAGGAGCTGAGTGTTCAACTTCACATTCTTGTCATTAAAGGCCTATCACAAAGGTGCATCTATTGTAGCGACATTGTCTCTGGCTTACACATCTACCGGGTCTCCACTTGACTTTGTATTGTCTAGGAAGTCCACCCACACCTCCACTTCCACAAACTGCTGGGAGTTGCCTCGCTCTGCCTCACAGTCAGAATTCTCCTCCTGCTTCACGTTGCCTCCATCGATGTGAAGGTCCCATTTTGGGGTTTCATCTTCATCTTCACATTTCACCTTCACTTCTTCACTCTTCACCATCACCTCTTCCCTCTTCACCATCACTTCTTCCCTCTTCACCATCACTTCTTCCCTCTTCACCATCACCTCTTCATATTTCACCTCGATACCTTTAAAAGTGTCCAAGCTGGGATTTTCGTCCGGTTCTTGTTTCATGAGGGATGGGCTCATTGCGGCACTTTGACTTTCACAAGCTGATTTCAGACTCCACTCCTTGTGGATCTTGTGATGCTTCTGTGTTCTCTGGTGTACTTGAAGATTTAATGAATGTGCAAATGCCTTCCCACACACAGTGCACTTGAAGGGTTTCTCGCCCGTGTGTGTTCTCTGGTGTTTTTTAAGAGCAGATGACTGTGCAAATGCCTTCCCACACACACTGCACTTGAAGGGTTTCTCTCCTGTGTGTGTTCTCTGGTGTGTTTTAAGAGCAAATGAATCTGAAAATGTCTTCCCACACACACTGCACTTGAAGGGTTTCTCTCCCGTGCATGTTCTCTGGTGTCTTTGAAGATGAGATGAATCTGAAAATGCCTTTCCACACACACTGCACTTGAAGGGTTTCTCTCCCGTGTGTGTTCTCTGGTGTGTTTTAAGAGCAAATGAACCTGAAAATGTCTTCCGACACACACTGCACCTGAAGGGTTTCTCTCCCGTGTGTGTTCTCTGGTGTTTTTTAAGAGTAGATAAATCTGAAAATGTCTTCCCACACACACTGCACTTGAAGGGTTTCTCTCCCGTGTGTGTTCTCTGGTGTTTTTTAAGAGTAGATAAATCTGAAAATGTCTTCCCACACACACTGCACTTGAAGGGTTTCTCTCCTGTGTGTGTTCTCTGGTGTCTTTGAAGATGAGATGAATATGCAAATGTCTTCCCACACACAGTGCAATTGAAGGGTTTCTCTCCTGTGTGTGTTCTCTGGTGTGTTACAAGATTACATGACTGTGCAAATGTCTTCCCACACACAGTGCACTTGAAGGGTTTCTCGCCCGTGTGTGTTCTCTGGTGTTTTTTAAGAGCAGATGACTGTGCAAATGCCTTCCCACACACAGTGCACTTGAAGGGTTTCTCTCCCGTGTGTGTTCTCTGGTGTGTTTTAAGAGCAGATGAATTTGAAAATGCCTTTCCACACACACTGCACTTGAAGGGTTTCTCTCCTGTGTGTGTTCTCTGGTGTGTTTTAAGAGCAAATGAATCTGAAAATGTCTTCCCACACACACTGCACTTGAAGGGTTTCTCTACCGTGCGTGTTCTCTGGTGTCTTTGAAGATGAGATGAATTTGAAAATGCCTTTCCACACACACTGCACTTGAAGGGTTTCTCTCCTGTGTGTGTTCTCTGGTGCTTTTTAAGAGCAGATGACCATGAAAATGCCTTCCCACACACACTGCACTTGAAGGGTTTCTCTCCCGTGTGTGTTCTCTGGTGTGTTTTAAGAACAAATGAACCAGAAAATGTCTTCCCACAAACACTGCACTTGAAGGGTTTCTCTCCCATGTGTGTTCTCTGGTGTGTTACAAGATTACATGACTGTGTAAACGCCATCCCGCACATCGTGCACATGAAGAGTTTCTCTCCCGTGTGTGTTCTCTGGTGGTTCTGAAAAACTGATGGCCATGCAAATGCATTGTTACACACAGTACATTTGAAGGGTTTCTCTCCTGTTTGACTTCTCTGGTGCCGTGTCAGATTTCCAGTTCGGTCCGTGCTGTATGCACGCTGGTCGCATTGTTGACTTGTCGTACCGAGCTGCGCTGAGTGCCTTTGCTCCATCAGACCAGCGTCAGCTGCAGACAGAAAATAAGAATATCCACACCATCTACACGTCAGTATCGAGCCATGGAGGAATGAATATATACAGTCACACGTGACTTACACGTCTATATTCATTCATGTATTCATGACTAGATGTACTACCCGGCTTCGCCTGGGACTTGGATCCCCAGCGGCGATGTTCACACCACAGCAGTTACTCGTTTGAGGCTGAGTCGACCTAGGGGAGGCCCAGAAGCAGTTCAAATAATCGTCGCCGGTGGTGGCCGTGAGCGGGAATTGAACTCGGGTCGCCGGGTTCGTAGCGTAGCGTAGCGCTAACCGATACACTAAAGTGCGTTATGCTTCCACACACACAGACACACACACAGAAACACAGACACACACACTCAGACACACACACAGACACACAGACAGACACACACAGATACACACAGACACACACAGATACACACACACACAGACACACACAGACACACACAGACACACACACAGACAACGCTAACCGCTACACTGCAATGAGTTATGCTTCCACACACACACACAGACACACACACAGACACACAGACACACACACACAGACACACACACACAGACACACACAAACACACAGACACACACACAGACACACACACACAGACACACACACACACAGACAACGCTAACTGCTACACTACAATGCGTGACGCTATCACATGCGAGGGTCACGTGACAAATTTGACATCACAGCTCACTTGCCGTGCAAAAAATCTATACATTATTGAGCCCCCCCCACCCCTAGAAACAAAAGTGTATTTGTATAATGTTTGCACGGTGTACAGTCTGGAAAGTACCCACATGGCACATTTCCAGTTTGTTGCATGTCGGGAAGTACGCTAAACATTTTGAACTGACGCACACAATCACAACTTTGCCTTTTATACATATTTTGAGATGCAGTGAAAAACTTTCCCAAATTCATCACGCGGTTTCAGTTTTTTGATTTTCAGTTTGATTTATTTTGGTTATAGTCCCGTGAGCCATTCGGCTCTTGAATCGGGTGCAACCACAACAAGCGACAAAACAAAAACACGACGAAGAAAAACATCTTACAGTGGCTATGTGTGACTGTGCAAACAGCACTGTCATGGCACGCAATGAGAGGGCAAATGTCAAACATTCCTGTAAGCCCTCGCATCTTCAACATTAATGTTGCCATACAAACGTTGAGGGGTTTTTGCTTCATTTAAAAAAAGAAAAAATATTATCTGTTATTTTATTTTCTATCTACGTGACTTTACCGAAAGAAACAAGAATATTAATTCCTGCAGTCACCAAAGTTTCAAGTCAAAACATTCACACGTTGACAAAGCCTCACCTTGTGTTGTTGTGGGCAGGTTGCTTCTGATAACAAGAGCGGTATAGCAGCTCAAGCGGGATTGGCCTGCTAACAAATGAAAATAAAAACTGCGTGAATATTGACAATAAAACAAAGTTACAAAGTGGCGAGCCGGGTGAAGACAAATTAAACTTAAGCGAGATAATTAAAGTAAACGCAATCAGGCGAGGGCAGGAGGCAAGGCCCCGCGTGGCTAGGCCCCGCGTTGTAAAGTTCCAACCTGGACATCGATTCCCATGCTCGCTGCTACTCAACTGACATCCCTACGAGAGAGAGAGGCTCTACCTTGGTAAACAAAAACCACAACCACCACCACAACGACCACCACCACCACAACGATGAGAATTTCTCACCTCGGATTTCAGTGCAAGCGCGGATCGGCAGCCTCCTGTTACCTGGCGACGTCACGCGGGTAAGCAGGTAACATGACGTCACTTCCAGGGTAAGAGACACGCCCCTCCCACAAAGAGCGGCTCTGTAACTGAATAAATTATGTTAATGAGCTCGGGCCATACGTCGAGGGATGGGGCGTGGCTGCTGAACCCGTCGGAATAAACTCTCGACGGCTTCAACGAATACATTATGTTAATGAACCGCCAGTCACTGGGCGTAGCTTTGCCCAAATAAGGATTGGCACTGGATTGATATCGGCAGTGACCCAAGCGGAGGTGACGTCACGCTCAAGAGCGCTGTGGACGGGGTTGGGGGAGTGTGAATACCTTGGTGACATGACGTCACTAGCGAGGTACACCTCCCGCTGGCACTTCATGCCGTTGAGGTCATGCTGAGTGGTGACGTCACAGAGCGGGGATGGAGTTTAAGGTGATTTAGATTCATTTTCCATTGCCCCCTCCCTTGGGTGCGTGAACTCAGCAACAACGTGGACATTATTGTGTGTATGTACACACTATGTGTGTACGGGCGGTGGATTGGCCAGTCATCTCAGTCAGTCGACCCATGGCATCTTATCATCAATTTATTTTTAAAAATGTATTATTTTTATTTGTATTTTTTAAATATTTTATTTTGTTTATTTTTTGTTTTCTATCTACGTGACTTTACCGAAAGAACCAGGAATATGGTAGCGCATTCTCTATTTGTTGCAGAGGTTCAAAGTTCAAATCCTACAGGCACACCTGGCTACCCCAGTAACATTCACCACAATATGCGCTGTTCTGCTTCACGGCGGATGTAAAACAGAGTATTGTGTCACTCACAACGTACAGGTCATTGCATGCTGGTGTCACGGTGAAAATTGTGGTAATTCCAAACTTTATCTAGAAACTCTACAACGGAAATGTTTGGCTACGTACGGTTTGAAAGAAGTGTTAGTCAAACAGAATGTGTATTTGCGTGCGCGTGCTTAAACGTATCTTTGTACGAGCGGTAGGGCAGCGGTTAGCGCTACGCTGCGCTACGAACCCGGAGACCCGGGATCGTTTCCCGCTCACGGCCAACACCGCCAGTGACGATTATCTGAACCGGTCCTGGGCCTTCCCTAGGTCGACTCAGCCTAAAACTGAGTACCCAGTGTGATGTGAGCATCGCCACTCGGGATACAAAGGCGGTCGGGCGCACTGCTGGCTACCCACCCCCCTCGTGTGCCGTGCCATCCTTCATAGGTGCTCGCTAACAGCACTTGCCCCAGCAGTCTGTTGAAGGCTGTACGGGGGATCTTTGTGTGTGTGTGTGAGTGTGTGTGTTTGTGTGCAATAAGATCAGGCAATGACTGGCAGAGAAAATTGCTTGAGATTATTTTAAAAGCATGGGTTTAGAAAAATGAACAAAGCATGTCTCTATTATGTGCATTACCATTGAAGGGTGCTTTGGGTTCAAAGCCATCCGCATAGCCTCAAATCTGCATTAATGCCAATTTGTCTCCGTATCTGGTAAGATCATAGTATTACAGGAGGTCCTCTCACGCGCTAACCCAGACTGATGTGAGTGCACAATCTCTGTATTAGTTTTTTATTGTCCTTAACTCAAATCAATCAATATGCAGTTCAGGTCAAATAAGTCATTCCTTTTTAACGCTTTCCAACCAAGGTTGAGATGTTAATGCATTAGCTCTGTTCGTTCATATCTGCCCATCTGTCTGTAGCATGGCATTTCGATAACCCTCTTAAAGATGTATGGACTGATGCTGTACAAGAAGGATGTGGAGCTGAGTGGGCTTGCTGATGACTGGTACCAGCGGTGTCAAGATCGGGCTCTGTGGAGGAGGCTCGTGAAGCACGCTGCTGGGCAGTTGGAGGCAGTCGCCCTCCAGTAACAACGGAGGGCGGATGAGCGACGCTCACGACAACGAGCGGAGCGTCGGCCACACCAAGTCGGTGCAGTGGTGCCTCTGTCAGTCATCTTATTGAGCACATGGCAACTTGGGTCTGTCCTGAGCTGGCAGAGAGCCTTCGACACATCACGTGGCCTCAACACGTAAGACAAAACTACAATTCGTGTTGTAGAGAATGTACCTCCTCCTATACGTGTAACTTTTAAGTGGTATGCCTTGTAACTGATGAATGATCCGAGTGTGCCACCTATTTCAAAGACAATGAGTTGCTCCAGATGCTTCGTGGAACACAACACCGTTTGACCTGTATCACAAGAATGGGTCACACCTGAGTTCTCCGTACAGGTTACTTTCAAACACACACGCACTTTGTCCTAACATCACTTATTCAATGTTTGACCCTTACAGATCAAATGTTACAAGTATGCACAAAACCAGACAAGTATACATTCTAAATTGACAGGCATATTAACAAAATTGGATTACTGCAGTGAAATATACTGCATCACGTTACATCGTATTATCAAGAAACTTTTAAAAAAAGTTGCAGTCTGCTTCAGAGTGTATGTAAAACATACTATTGTGTCATTCAAAACGAGTAGGCCATTGCATGCTGGCGTCTAAGTGAAAATGTAGCAAATTCTAAACATTACCTACAAACTACACAACTGAGATGACACATCAATCATCGCCCCCTACGGACAGGCTCTTGTCCACATGCAGGCCGGTGCAGGGCCACCACCTTATGCCACACAGGGGCAGCTGCTATTTGGGGATGCTCTTCGAGTGTTTCAGACGAGGTACGGCACAAAACTCCGAGTTGCTGAGGCGGTTAAGCAAGCACCATGTAAAAGCAATTATTATGATAACATAGTGAATGCTTGGGAGCTTATTGTCTCTCGCTCCTGGTTAAAGATCTACCCAACCCATGGGCCCACAAAGTGTTCAACTTCACATTCTTCTCATTAAAGGCCTGTGACAAAGGTGCATCTATTGAAGCAACATCGTCTCTGGCTTACACATCTACCGGGTCTCCACTTGACTTTGTATTGTCTAGGAGCAAGTCCACCCACACCTCCACTTCCACAAACTGCTGGGAGTTGCCTCACTCTGCCTCAGTCAGAATTCTCCTCCTGCTTCACGATGTGAAGGTCCCATTTTGGATCTTCATCTTCACATTTCACCTTCACCTCTTCATATTTCACCTTTATACCTTTAAAAGTGTCCAAGCTGGGATTTTCTTCCGGTTCGTGTTTCATGAGGGATGGGCTCATTGCGGCACTTTGACTTTCACAAGCTGATTTCAGACTGCACTCCTTGTGGATTTTCTGATGCTTCTGTGCTCTCTGGTGTACTTGAAGATTTGATGAATCTGCAAACGGCTTCCCGCACAGAGTACACTTGAAGGGTTTCTCTCCCGTGTGCGTTCTCTGGTGTACTACAAGAGCAGATGAATGTGCAAACGCCTTCACGCACGCACTGCACTTGAAGGGTTTCTCTCCTGTGTGTGTTCTCTGGTGTTTTACAAGATCAGATGAATGTGCAAACGCCTTCACGCACACACTGCACTTGAAGGGTTTCTCTCCCGTGTGTGTTCTCTGGTGTTTTTTAAGAGCAGATGACCATGAAAATGCCTTCCCACAAACACTGCACTTGAAGGGTTTCTCTCTCGTGTGTTCTCTGGTGTTTTACAAGCGCCGATGACTGTGCAAATGCCTTCATGCACACACTGCACTTGAAGGGTTTCTCTCCCGTGTGTGTTCTCTGGTGTTCTACAAGAGCAGATGACTGTGCAAATGCCTTCCCACATACACTGCACTTGAAGGGTGTCTCTCCCGTGTGTGTTCTCTGGTGTGTTACAAGATGACATGAATCTGAAAACGCCTTGCCGCACAGAGTATACTTGAAGGGTTTCTCTCCTGTGTGTGTTCTCTGGTGTTTTTTAAGAGCAGATGACCATGAAAATGCCTTCCCACAAACACTGCACTTGAAGGGTTTCTCTCTCGTGTGTTCTCTGGTGTTTTACAAGCGCCGATGACTGTGCAAATGCCTTCACGCACACACTGCACTTGAAGGGTTTCTCTCCCGTGTGTGTTCTCTGGTGTTCTACAAGAGCAGATGACTGTGCAAATGCCTTCCCACATACACTGCACTTGAAGGGTGTCTCTCCCGTGTGTGTTCTCTGGTGTGTTACAAGATGACATGAATCTGAAAACGCCTTGCCGCACAGAGTATACTTGAAGGGTTTCTCTCCTGTGTGTGTTCTCTGGTGTTTTTTAAGAGCAGATGACCATGAAAATGTCTTCCCACACACACTGCACTTGAAGGGTGTCTCTCCCGTGTGTGTTCTCTGGTGTGTTTTAAGAACAAATGAACCTGAAAATGTCTTCCCACAAACACTGCACTTGAAGGGTTTCTCTCCCGTGTGTGTTCTCTGGTGTGTTACAAGATTACATGACTGTGTAAACGCCATCCCGCACATCGTGCACCTGAAGGGTTTCTCTCCCGTGTGTGTTCTCTGGTGGTTCTGAAAAACTGATGGCCATGCAAATGCCTTGTTACACACAGTACATTTGAAGGGTTTCTCTCCCGTGTGTGTTCTTTGGTGTACTTGAAGATTTGATGAATCTGCAAACGCCTTCCCACACACACTGCACTTGAAGGGTTTCTCTCCCGTGTGTGTTCTCTGGTGTTTTTTAACAACAGATGAACATGCAAACGCCTTCCCACACACAGTGCACTTGCAGGGTTTCTCTCCTGTGTGACTCCTCTGGTGCCGTGTCAGATTTCCAGTCCGGTCCGTGCTGTATGCACGCTGGTCGCATTGTTGACTTGTCGTACCGAGCTGCGCTGAGTGCCTTTGCTCCATCAGAACAATTCTGCAGAGGAAGCGTCAGCTGCAGACAGAAAAAAAGAATATCCACACCATCTACACGTCAGGTACAGAGGAATGCACACGTAACTTACACGTCTATACTTATTAATATATTCATGATGTAATGAAAAGTTTCTCAAATTCATCAGATTTTATGAACGTGCAAACGCCTTCACGCACAGAGTGCACCTGAAGGGTTTCTCTCCACGGGCTGTTATGGCACACAATGAGAGGGAAAATGTCATAAATATGCGTGAGAGCCTTCATATCTTCAAGATGAATGTTAACTCAAAACTCTAAGCACACAATTTCGGCTGTCTGACTACAAAAGGAATATTTATGAAAGCTCAATTCGGCTGACATAGCAAAGGGTGTTGAAAACAATACTATTTGTGTTATGCAGAAATTAAGGTGTGAATCCAGGCTCAGATGTCCTTGAATGCTGGGATGAACAGATCCGACTTCAGATGAATGTGTGTGCTGTGTTCACCTCCAGTTTCCATTCTTATAAAGAGTTCCAGAGGAAAACAAAAATAAACTATTGCTTTGATATAACCTTCGTGTTCAACAAGAGTTAATAGACGTTACTGCAAACACAAACTGTACGCTGTCACTGGGTAAACAGGCGGTGGCGTGTCTAGAATCATGCCTGGCCACCTTCATCTGCTTGGCATGAATGCTTTCTCACTCCACCAAGTAATTAATTGAGGATCAACGAACATATCCGAGGCTAACTGGAGTTTGCGTGTCTCTCTCCGTGGTGAGATGTTAACTACCTCACCTGGTATACAGGAAGTCGTGGGTTCGATCCCGACCCTGACGCCTGCTGCATATTTGGAGTTTGCGCGTCACTCCGTTTAGCGTCTTTGACCGATAAGACATTGACACACGTATTCTTGTTGATTTCGGTAAAGTTACGTAGATAGAAAATAACAATAACTGATAATACAATTACATTAAATAAAGACTGCTTGTGTTCAAAACGTGAGTTTTTTTGCTTTATTAACAATTTATTTTTATTTATTTTTATTTTATTTTCTACCTATGTGACTTTACCAAAAGAACCAAGAATATTAATTCCTGCAGTCACCAAAGTTTTAAGTCAAAACATTCACACACGTTGACAAAGCCTCACCTTGTGTTGTGGGCAGGTCGCTTCTGATAACAAGAGCGGTATAGCAGCTCAAGCGGGCTTGGCCTGCTGAAAAAAATAAAAACTGCGTGAATATTTACAATAAAACAAAGTTACAAAATGGCGAGCCGGGTGAAGACAAATTAAACTTAAGCGAGATAATTAAAGTGAACGCAATCAGGCGAGGGCAGGAGGCAAGGCCCCGCGTGGCTAGGCCCCGCGTTGTAAAGTTCCAACCTAGACATCGATTCCCATGCTCGCTGCTACTCAACTGACATCCCTACGAGAGAGAGAGGCTCTACCTTGGTAAACAACAACAACCACCACCACCAACACCACAACAACCACGACCACCAACACGATAATAATTTCTCACCTCGGATTTCAGTGCAAGAGCGAAGCGATCGCTTCCTGTTATCTCGTGACGTCACGCGGCAGCAGGTAACATGACGTCACGTCCGGGGTACAAGACACTCCCCTCCCACGAGCGACTCCGTAACTAAATAAAATTATGTTAATGAGCCCGGGCCATATGTCGAGGGATGGGGGCGTGGGTGCTGAACCCTTCCCAATAAACTCGCGACGACTTTCACGAACTCATTATGTTAATGAGCCACCAGTCACTGGGCGTAGCTTTGCCCAAATAAGGATTGTACCGGAACAGATATCGGCAGTGACCAGGCAGAGGTGACGTCACGCTCAAAGGCGCGGTGGACGGGGGTGGGGTGAATACCTTGGTGACCTGACGTCACTAGCGAGGCACACCTCCCCCTGGCGTTTCACAGCGATGAGGTCATGCTGAGTGGTGACGTCACAGAGCGGGAATGGAGTTTAAGTTGATTTAGATTCATTTTCCATTGCTCCATCTCTTGAACAGAGACCCCTTGCGTGCGTGAACTCAGCAACTACAACGTGGACATTACTGTGTGTACACACACTGTGTGTGTACACTGTGTATACACTGTCTACACTGTGTGTACACTGTGTGTGTGTGCCTGTATCTTTGTGTGTGCCTGTGTGTGATACCTGATGATGATTGCTTGTGTTGCAGTCGAAACGTCGTGAGAATTTAATTGTTTTATATTTTTGTTATTTTGGTTCCCTTCTACGTGACTTTACCGAAAGAACAAATATCAGCTCTATGTTTTCAAGTAAATACATTTTGGGTAGTGAATAAATTATAGTCTAAATAAGCTACACATGACGAATTGTAGGCAATTATAGTTATAATCAAAGACATTATTTAAACAATCACGTGGTCCCTGTAGTCGCCGTTAGAGACACAAAATCTGCTTGAAAACAGTTTATCAACATATATGAATACATTGATTCGAATAAGCAGAGTTAATTTCCTATTTATGGCATGCCGTTTATGTGTCAGTTTTCGATATCAACATCACCTTATAAGAGAATAACATTTAAAATATAAGGGCACAACTGTATTCGTGATGAACGCTGCACTTTGTCGTTTTCATGCAGGGGGCGCTGTAAACCTACACGCGCCCCCTGCATGCGAACGACGGACGGGCACACCTGGCTACCCCAGTAACATTCACCACAATATGCACAGTCTGCTAAACGGCAGATGTAAAACATAACGTTGCGTCATTCACAACGCATGTTGGTGTCACGGTCAAAATTGGGGCAATTCCAAACATTATCCAGCACCCCCTGTACCAACGATGGAGGCGCAGGGACAGACGCTCGGTTACGTTGGAATCGATCTGCAGACGGCCAGCAGCTCCGTGTCGTCTCATCTCGATCCCGCGATCCCAACCAGGTGAAAGTCCGCATCGAACCGAACCCCCGGCAAAGCCGTCTACTTAACGACGAGAGAAAATTCACGCGAAATATCCTTCTCAACGAAGTCTTCCGGATGTAATATGAAATAAGCTTTTAATGAAGAAATAACAATCATCTAGTTCAAAACACAACACGATTCAAAGATTTTTCATTTTAAAACTTCAAAACGGAGCACGGGGCGCTTGCGTGAATGCGTCCTTCGTGTGCCGTAAATGTTGTGACTTTCCTGGCCTGAAGGCCCTAAAATGCTTGGACCCTTATTGGTGCACAGCGACTCAACTGCAGTGGGGCTTGCTTCAAGCGATAGGTGCAAACATCCAGACGTGAATCAGCAAAGGGCATTTCTAGTCCTGGTTGGACAAAATCTACGTCAACACGTAACACAAAACTACAATTCGTGTTGTAGAGAATGTACCTCCTCCTATACGTGTAACTTTCAAGTGGTATGCCTTGTAACTGATGAATGATCCGAGCGTGCTCCCTATTGCAAAGACGATGAGTTGCTGCAGAGGCAGACGCTTCGTGAAACACAAAAGTACCCTTTGACCTGTATCACAAGAACAACGGGTCTCACCCGAGTTCTCTATACAGGTTACTTCCAAAACACACACACACACTTTGTCCTAACATCACTTATTCAATGTTTAACCCTCAGACAAAATGTTACATGCACACGCACAATCAGGCAAGTATTCAATCTAAATTATTGACAGGCATTTGAACAAAATTGAATTACTGCAGTGAAATAGACTGCATCAGGTTACATCGTATTAACAAAAAGCTCTTTTAAAAAAAATATGCGCCGTCTACTTAACAGTGTATGTACAACGTACTATTGTCATTTTCATGCTGGCATCTCGGTCAAAATTGATAAAATTCTAAACATTACCTACAAAATAACGTAGAAGGGAATAAACCAATAAAATAAAATTCTCACGACGTTCGCAAGCAGCCGAAACGTCGTGAGAATTTTATTTTGTTTAATTTTTGTTATCTTATTATTTCCCTTCTACGTGACTTTACCGAAATAACCAAGAAGATGAATCCCTGCAGTCACGAAAGCTTTAAATCGAAACATTACCTACAAACTCCACAACTAAGATGCCACATCAACCAACGCCCCCTACTGACAGGCTCTTGTCCACATGCAGGCCGGTGCAGGGCCACCACCTTGTGGCACACAGGGGCAGCTGCTACTTGGGGATGCTCTTCGAGTGTCTGAAACGGGATACAAAACTCCGAGTTGCTGAGGCAATCTTGATTTGAAGTTTGTGACTGCAGGGATCCATACTCCTTGGTTCTTTCGGGAAAGTCACGTAGAGGCAATTAAGCAGGCACAATATAAATGCAATTGATAACATAGTGAATGCTTGGGAGCTTATTGGCTCTCGCTCCTGGTTAGAGATTAACCCAACCCACAGGTCCACAAAGACTGGCCGCTCGCTCTTACTCTGCAGGTTGAACCTAGCAACTGAGTGTTCAACTTCACATTCTTGTCATTAAAGGCCTGTGACAAAGGTGCATCTATTGGGGCAACATCGTCTCTGGCTTACACATCTACCGGGTCTCCAATTGACTTTGTATTGTCTAGGAGCAAGTCCACCCACACCTCCACTTCCACAAACTGCTGGGAGTTGCCTCGCTCTGCCTCACAGTCAGAATTCTCCTCCTGCTTCACGTTGCCTCCATCGATGTGAAGGTCCCATTTTGGAGTTGAATCTTCGTCTTCACATTTCACCTTCACTTCTTCATCTTCACCATCACTTCTTCACTCTTCACCATCACTTCTTCACATTTCACCATCACCTCTTCATATTTCACCTCGATAACTTTAAAAGTGTCCAAGCTGGGATTTTTTCCGGTTCGTGTTTCATGAGGGATGGGCTCATGGTGGCACTTTGACTTTCACAAGCTGATTTCAGACTGCACTCCTTGTGGATCTTCTGATGCGTGTGCGTTCTCTGGTGTACTTGAAGATGTGATGAATGTGCAAACGCCTTCCTGCACAGAGTGCACTTGAAGGGTTTCTCTCCTGTGTGTGTTCTCTGGTGTATTACAAGATTAGACGAACATGCAAATGCCTTCCCACACACAGTGCACTTGAAGGGTTTCTCTCCCGTGTGTGTTCTCTGGTGTTTTTTAACAACAGATGAACATGCAAACGCCTTCCCACACACAGTGCACTTGCAGGGTTTCTCTCCTGTGTGAGTTCTCTGGTGCCATGTCAAATTTCCAGTCCGATCCGTGCTGTATGCACACCGGTCGCATTGGAGCCTTGTTGGACCGACCTGCTGTGCTGACTGCCTTTGCTCCATCAGACCAGCATCAGCTGCAGACAGAAAAAAATATCCACACCATCTACACGACAGTATCGAGGCACAGAGGAATGCATATATAGTCACATGTGACTTACACGTCTATACTTATTCATATATTCAGGATGTAGTAAAAACGTTTCCCAAATTCATCACATGGCTGTTATGGCACACAATGAGAGGGCAAATGGTTATAAACATGCCTGGAAGCCCTCGTATCTTCAAAATGAATGTTCACCAAAAACTCCGAGCACACAATTTCAGCTGTCTGACTACAAAAGGAATATTTATAAGAGCTAAATTCAGCTGACATAGCAAAGCGTGTTGAAAACAATACTATTTGTGTTAGGCAGAAATGCATAAATCAACGTTCAATCGCAACTTAGAGGTGTGAATCCAGGCTCAGATGTCCTTGAATGCTGGGATGAACAGTTCCGACTTCAGCTGCATGTGTATGCTGTGTTAACCTACTGTTTTCTATTCTTATAAAGAGTTCCAGAGGAAAACAAAAGCAAACTACTGTTATGCTATAACCTCCGTGTTCAACAGAGTTAATAGACGTTACTGCAAACACAAACTGTACACTGTCACTGGGTAAACAGGCGGTGGCGTGTCTAGAATCACGCCTGGCCACCTTCATCTGCTTGGCATGAATGCTTCCTCACTCCACCAAGTAATGAATTGAGGATCAACGAACATAGCCGAGGCTAACTGGAGTTTGCGTGTCTCTCTCCGTGGTGAGATGTTAACTACCTCACCTGGTGTACAGGAAGTCGTTGGTTCTATCCCGACCCTGACGCCTGCTGTATATTTGGACTTTGCGCGTCACTCCGTTTAGCGTCTTTGACCGATAGACATTGACACACGTATTCTTGTTTATTTCGGTAAAGTTACGTAGATAGAAAATAACAATAACAGATAATACAATTACATTAAATAAAGACCACTTGTGTTGCGATCAAAACGACGTGAGTTTTTTGCTTTATTTACATTTTTTCATTTATTTTCATTTAATTTTCTATCTACGTGACTTTACCGAAAGAACCAAGAATATTAATTCCTACAGCCACCAAAGTTTTAAGTCAAAACATTCACACACGTTGACAAAGCCTCACCTTGTGTTGTTGTGGGCAGGTCGCTTCTGATAACAAGAGCGGTATAGCAGCTCAAGCGGGCTTGGCCTGCTAACAAAAAATAAAAACTGCGTGAATATTTACAATAAAACAAAGTTACAAAGTGGCGAGCCGGGTGAAGACAAATTAAACTTAAGCGAGATAATTAAAGTGAATGCAATCAGGCGAGGGAAGGAGGCAAGGCCCCGCTTGGCTAGGCCCCGCGTTGTAAAGTTCCAACCTGGACATCGATTCCCATGCTCGCTGCTACTCAACTGACATCCCTACGAGAGAGAGCGAGGCTCTACCTTGGTAAACAACAACAACAACCACCACGACGACCACCACCACCACAACGATGAGAATTTCTCACCTCGGATTTCAGTGCAAGCGCGCACACGGCAACTTCCTGTTGCCTCGCGACAGCAGGAAGTAGTATGACGTCTCTTCCCTCCCAAGAGCTGCTCTCCAACTGAATAAATTATGTTAATGACGCCGGCCCATATGTGGAGCGATGGGGCCGTGGGCGCTGAGCCCGTCGCAATAAACTCGCGACGGCTTTAACGGATACATTATGTTAATGAGCCGCTAGTCACTGGGCGTGATGAGTACTAGGTGCCTCGTTGAATGTATATGCTCTGACTTTAACATAGCTATTTCTGTGACCAGTTACAAGCTAATCACTCAGTTATTTCAATGCTAAATTATATGCTAATTCCTTTGTCAAGGGGTACCTCTGCGGATGTGTATACTTTAACTTAGCTATTTCAATGAGCCATTTCAATGCTAAATTATATGCTAATTCCTTTGTCAAGGCGCTTGGTCTTTTTCTTCTCACACAGCTTAAAGGTCGTGATCTAAGGGTACCTTCTTCCACTCCAGCGCTGTCCTCCAGACAGTCTCGTCCCTTCACCTGATGAAGGCCGCTTGTGTTGTGGCCGAAACGCCGTGATTTTTTGTTTATTTTATTATTTTATTTTCACCTACGTGACTTTACCCAATAGAACCAAAGAGTACTGGGCGTAGCTTTGCCCAAATAAGGATTGCCACTGGAACGATATCGGCAGTGACCCAAGCGGAGGTGACGTCAGGCTCAAGAGCACGGTGGACGGGGTTTGGGGTGAATACCTTGGTGACATGACGTCACTAGCGAGGTACACCTCCCCCTGGCGTTTCACGCCGATGAGGTAATGCAGAGTGGTGATGTCACAGAGTTGGAGTTTAAGTTGATTTAGATTCATTTTCCATTGCTCCCTCCCTTGGGTGCGTGAGCTCAGCAACAACGTGGACATTATTGTGTATACACTGTGTGTGTGTACACTGTGTGTGTGTACACTGTGTATGTGTACACTGTGTGTGTGTGTGTACACTCTGTGTGTGTACACTGTGTGTGTACACTGTGTCACTGTGTGTGTCACTGTGTGTCACTGTGTGTGTACACTGTGTGTGTACACTGTGTGTGTACAGTGTGTGTATGTACACTGTGTGTACGTATATACATTGTGTGTACACTGTGTGTGTACACTGTGTGTGTACACTGTGTCACTGTGTATACACTGCGTGTGTATACACTGTGTGTACACTGTGTGTATACACTGTGTGTCACTGTGTCACTGTGTGTCGCTGTGTGTGTCACTGTGTCACTGTGTGTCACTGTGCCTGGCACAAGCGTCGTGGAGACGTCACCGCCACTTAGTGGCGAATGGCGGTTGTTATGTCACTGTGTGTACACTGTGTGTGTACACTGTGTGTCACTGTGTCACTGTGTGTCACTGTGTGTGCACACTATGTGTGTCACTGTGTCACTGTGTGTGCACTGTGTGTGTGTACACTGTGTGTGTGTGTACACTGTGTATACACTGTGTGTGTACACTGTGTGTGTACACTATGTGTATACACTGTGTGTCGCTGTGTGTGTCACTGTGTCACTGTGTGTGTGTGTGTCACTGTGCCTGGCACAAGCGTCGTGGTGACGTCACCGCCACTTAGTGGCGAATGGCGGTTGTTGTGTCACTGTGTCACTGTGTGTCACTGAGTGTGTACACTGTGTGTGTACACACACAGTGTACACACACACAGTTTACACTGTGTGTCACTGTGTGTGCACTGTGACAGTGTGTACACTGCGTGTGCAGTGTCACTGTGTGCCACTGTGTGTGTGTACACTGTGCACACTGTGTGTGTATACACTGTGTATGTACCCTGTTTGTGTCCACATTGAACCAAACCCCCGGCAAGGCCATCTACTTAATGACGAGAGAAAATTCACACGGAATGTCCTTTTCAATGAAGTCTTCCAGATGTAAATTGATACAAGCTTTTAATGAGGAAATAAAATCATCTAATTCAAAACACAACACAATTCAAAGATGTTTCATTTTAAAACTTCAAAACGGAGCATGGGGTACTTGCGTGAATGCGTCCTTCGTGTGCAAATGTTGTGACTTTCCTGGCCTGAAGGCCGTCAATGTGTTGGACCCTTATTGGTGTACAGCATCTCAACAACAGCAGTGGGGTTTGCTTCAACCGATGGTTACGAACATCCAGACGTGAATCAGCAAGGAGCATTTCTAGTCCCAGTTAGACAAAATCTACGTCAACACGTAAGACAAAACTACAATTCGTGTTGTAGAGAATGTACCTCCTCCTATACGTGTAACTTTCAAGTGGTATGCCTTGTAACTGATGAATGATCCGAGCGTGCTTCCTATTTCAAAGACGATGAGTTGCTCCAGAGGCAGACGCTTCGTGAAACACAAAAGTACCCTTTGACCTGTATCACAAGAACAACGGGTCTCACCCGAGTTCTCTGTACAGGTTACTTCCAAAACACACACACACTTTGTCCTAACATCACTTATTCAATGTTTGACCCTCAGACAAAATGTTACATGCACACGCACAATCAGACAAGTATTCATTCTAAATCATTGACGGGCATATTATCAACATTGAATTACTGCAGCGAAATTGACTGCATCACGTTACATCGTATTAACAAGAAGTTATTTTACAAATACGCACCGTCTGCTTAACAGTGTATGTACAACGTACTATTGTTGCGTCATTCAAAACGAGTAGGCCGTTGCATGCTGGCATCTGGGTCACAATGTAGCAAATTCTAAACATTACGCTACAAACAATAAATCACGGCGCTCCGATGGCAACACAAGCAATCGTCATCAGGTGGGACAAGCACTTCAGCAAGAAGAAACTGCTGGAGTAGGCGCCTACTACTTCAGAAGTTTCTCTTGCGATGGTTGTCCCACCTGATGACGATTGCTTGTGTTGTGATCTAAACGCCGTGATCTGTTATGTTTCTACCCACGTGGTGACTTTACCGAAAGAACTCAACAGTGTGGATTCCTGCAGTCACGAAAGCTTGGAATCAAGATTGCCTACAAACGACACAACTGGGATGACACATCAATCATCGCCCCCTACTGACAGGCTCTTGTCCACATGCAGGCCGATGCAGGGCCACCACCTTGTGCCACACAGGGGCAGCTGCTACTTGGGGATGCTTTTCGAGTGTTTCAGACGAGGTACGACACAAAACTCCGAGTTGCTGAGGCGATTAAGCAAGCACCGTGTAAATGCAATTATTATAACATAGTGAATGCTTGGGAGCTTATTGTCTCTTGCTCCTGGTTAAAGATCTACCCAACCCACAGGTCCACAAAGACTGGCCGCCCTTACTCTGCAGGTTGAACCTAGCAACTGAGTGTCCAACTTGACGTTCTTGTCATTGAAGGCCTTTGACAAAGGTGCATCTATTGGAACGACATCATCTCAAGCTTACACATCTACCAGGTCTCCGCTTGACTTTGGATTGTCTCGGAGGAAGTCCACCCACACCTCCACTTCCACAAACTGCTGGGAGTTGCCTCGCTCTGCCTCACAGTCAGAATTCTCCTCCTGCTTTATGTTGCCTCCATCGATGTGAAGGTCCTATTTTGGATTTGAATCTTCATCTTCACATTTCACCTTCACTTCTTCGCTCTTCACCATCACTTCTTCACATTTCACCTAGATACCTTTAAAACTGTCCAAGCTGGGATTTTCTTCCGGTTCGTGTTTCATGAAGGATGGGCTAATTGCGGCACTTTGACTTTCACAAGCTGATTTCAGACTCCACTCCTTGTGGATCTTCTGATGCTTCTGTGTTCTCTGGTGTACTTGAAGGTTGGATGAATTTGCAAACATCTGCCTGCACAGAGTACACTTGAAGGGTTTCTCTCCCGTGTGTGTTCTCTGGTGTGTTACAAGAGCAACCGACTGTGAAAATGCCTTCACACACACACTGCACTTGAAGGGTTTCTCTCCCGTGTGAGTTCTCTGGTGTGCTACAAGAGCAGATGACTGCGCAAATGCCTTCACACACACACTGCACTTGAAGGGTTTCTCTCCCGTGTGTGTTTTCTGGTGTATTTTAAGAGCAGATGACTGTGAAAATACCTTGTCACACACAGTGCACTTGAAGGGTTTCTCTCCTGTGGGAGTTCTCTGGTGCTGTGTCAAATTTCCAGTCCGATCCGTGCTGTATGCACGCTGGTCGCAATGTTGACTTGTCGTACCGAGCTGCTGTGCTGAGGGCCTTTGCTCCATCAGACCAGGGTCAGATGCAGACAGAAAATAAGAATATCCACACCATCTACAAGTCAGTATCGAGGCACAGAGGAATGCATATATACAGTCACATGTGACTTACACGTCTATACTTATTAATATATTCATGAAGTAGTGAAAAAGTTTCCCAAATTCATCACAGGGCTGTTATGGCACACAATGAGAGGGCAAATGGTTATAAATATGCCTGGAAGCCCTCGTATCTTCAAAATGAATGTTAACTCAAAACTCCGAGCACACAATTTCGGCTGTCTGGCTACAAAAGGAATATTTATGAGAGCTAAATTCAGCTGGCATAGCAAAGGGTGTTGAAAACAATACCATTTGTGTTATGCATAAATTAATGTTCAATCGCAACTTAGAGGTGTGAATCCAGGCTCAGATGTCCTTAAATGCTGGGATGAACAGTTCCGACTTCAGCTGAATGTGTGTGCTGTGTTCACCTCCAGTTTCCATTCTTATAAAGAGTTCCAGAGGAAAACAAAAGTAAACTATTGTTGTGCTATAACCTCCGTGTTCAACAGAGTTAATAGACGTTACTGCAAACACAAACTGTACACTGTCACTGGGTAAACAGGCGGTGGCGTGTCTAGAATCACGCCTGGCCACCTTCATCTGCTTGGCATGAATGCTTCCTCACTCCACCAAGTAATTAATCGAGGATCAACGAACATAGCCGAGGCTGACTGGAGTTTGCGTGTCTCTCTCCGTGGTGAGATGTTAACTACCTCACCTGGTATACAGGAAGTCGTGGGTTCGATCACGACCCTGACGCCTGCTGTATATTTGGAGTTTGCGCGTCACTCCGTTTAGCGTCTTTGACCGATAGACATTGACACACGTATTCTTGTTTCTTTCGGTAAAGTTACGTAGATAGAAAATAACAATAACAGATAATACAATTACATTAAATAAAGACTACTTGTGTTGCGATCAAAACGACGTGAGTTTTTTTGCTTTATTTACAATTTTATTTAATTCATTTTTATTATGTTATTTTTATTTTATTTTCTATCTACGTGACTTTACCGAAAGAACCAAGAATATTAATTCCTGCAGTCACCAAAGTTTTAAGTCAAAACATTCACACACGGTTGACAAAGCCTCACCTTGTGTTGTTGTGGGCAGGTCGCTTCTGATAACAAGAGCGGTATAGCAGCTCAAGCGGGCTTGGCCTGCTAACAAAAGAACGAAAATAAAAACTGCGTGAATATTTACAATAAAACAAAGTTACAAAGTGGCGAGCCGGGTGAAGACAAATTAAACTTAAGCGAGATAATTAAAGTGAACGCAATCAGGCGAGGGCAGGAGGCAAGGCCCCGCGTGGCTAGGCCCCGCGTTTTAAAGTTCCAACCTGGACATCGATTCCCATGCTCGCTGCTACTCAACTTACATCCCTACGAGAGAGAGAGGCTCTACCTTGGTAAACAACAACCACAACCACCACCACAACAACCACAATCGCAATGAGAATTTCTCACCTCGGATTTCAGTGCAGGAAGCGATAGCTTCCTTTTACCTCGTGACGTCACGCGGCAGCAGGTGACGTGACGTCACATAAATTATCGAGTGAATAAATTATGTTAATGTTGCGCCCATATGTCGTGAGTGCTGAACCCGTCGCAATAAACTCGCGACGGCTTTAACGAATACATTATGTTAATGAGCCGCCAGTCACTGGGCGTAGCTTTGCCCAAATAAGGATTGGCACTGGAACGATATCGGCAGTGACCCAACCGGAGGTGACGTCATGTTCAAGAGCACGGGGGAGGAGTGAATACCTTGGTGACATGACGTCACTAGCGAGGTACACCTCCCCTTGGCGTTACACGCCGTTGAAGTAATGCTGAGAGGTGACGTCACAGAGCGGGATTGGAGTTTAAGTTGATTTAGATTCATTTTCCATTGCTCCCTCCCTTGGGTGCGTGGGCTCAGCTACAACAACAACGTGGACATTTTTCTTATTCTTAGTTTTTTCGGTAAAGTCACGTTGAAGAGAAACAACAAAATAACAAAATATATATAAAACAATAAAAAATTCTCACGACGTTTCGGTTTGCATGAAAACCGACACACCTGATGATGACCGTTTGCGTTATGGTCGAAACGTCGTGAGAATTTTTTATTGTTTTATATATATTTTGTTATTTTGTTGTTTCTCTTCAACGTGACTTTACCGAAAAAACTAAGAATATGAATTACTGCAGTCACGAAAGCTTTAAATCAAAATTTAACGTGGACATTATTGTGTATACACTGTGTGTGTGTACACTGTGTGTGTGTGTACACTGTGTGTGTATACTGTGTGTGTGTGTGTACACTATGTGTGTGTGTACACTGTGTGTGTGTATACTGTGTGTGTACACTGTGTGTGTGTGTACACTGTGTGCGTGTGTGTACACTGTGTGTGTGTGTACACTGTGTGTCCACTGTGTGTGTGTCCACTGTGTGTGTACACAATGTGTGTGTGTGTACACTGTGTGTGTGTACACTGTGTGTGTACACTGTGTGTATACACTGTGTGTGTGTACACATACAGACACAGGCCACCACTTGGCAGTCCCGGGGAGTCCTCCACCCCCCCCACCACCCTTCACCACCCCCCACCACCACCCCCCCCCCACCACCCCCCCCACCACCCTCCACCACTACCCCCACCACCACCCCCACCACCCTTCACCACCACCCCCCATCACCCTGGTGGTGGTGGTTGTTGTTGTTGTGATGTTCTGACACCAGTCAGATCAACACCTTCACAGCCACTGCTGCTGCTGCTGCTGTTTGTTTATAGGCAGAAGGTGTTCACGCCACGTCCCTTTCTCTGTGTGTACACTCTGTGTGTGTGTACACTGAGTGTGTGTAGGTGTTCACGCCACGTCCCTTTCTCTGTCACCATTTTAATTCTGGGCCAAAGAGGTCCCGCAAACAAAAGCATTTTCTGTTTAATATGTAACACAAACATAACAAACAATGAATTATATTCTTGGTTCTTTCGGTAAAGTCACGTTGAAGGGAAACAATAAAATAACAAAAAATATATAAAACAATAAAGTCTCACGACGTATCGACTGTAACACAAGTAGTCATCATCAGGTGTGAAAACCAACGGCAAGAAACATTTGAAAGAAGTGGCGGTTCGTATTTACTTATTTAGAAAACGTTAGCACCACGGAGAGCGATTTGGCAGTTTATTTAGAAGGACGAGTCCATCTATGTTCGGAAAAGAGGAGGGGGGAGACGGAAAATTAATGTATGCTGTCTGAAAGCCACTGTAAGCGTGAACAATCAATTAAGACCTGAAATGGTTTATCACATCTTTCCAATGATTGATAAGCCAGAATCCATCTTCTCGGTTGAAATTGTTTCTGTTTGTATATGTGGATAGCCTCATGAACGAATCCCTCATGGTAGCCCGATGGATTGCAAAGAACCTCCGTCTTGGAGAAATAAATGTCATGTGAGCCTACTGAATTATAACAGTGATCTGCCACGGCCGAGGTGTTGGTCCTACCGTGTTTCAGGTCTGCTTTGTGTTCACGAATGAGGTCCGAGACATGTCGTTTGGTTTCTCCAATGTAACTACTACCACAGAGGCAAATTAGTTTGTAGACACCAGGGTACTGTATGTCCGGAATCACATCTTTTACAGACGGAACCAGATCACGGATTTTATGTAATGTGTTGAATCGGACCTGGATCTTGTGTTCATTCAAGATTTTGGAGATCTTTTTTGCGATCCCCGCAATGTAGGGCAAAGTGATGGTTTTGAAAGGCTCCTCAAGAGGGTCCTTCTTCATGGTTGGAGTGATAGCTTTGCGGATTGTAGTCGGAGTAACCATTAGCCTTAAGAGCTTGGTGTACGTGCTTGAGTTCACTGGCTATGTGTTCCTGGTCAGATATGCATTGGGCTCTATGGTGCAGAGTCTTGATGAGGGAATTCTTCTGGGATGGATGGTGGTGGGAATCCGGTTTCAGCTAAGCATCCGTATGGGTAGCTTTCCCGTAGACAGAGTGGCTCATTGAACCATCAATTTTGTTTTCACCAATTCCACTTTACAGTAAAATTGTAGACACGGCACAATATATATTTCTGAATCTTTATTTTTACCAACATTTTAAAAAATATTCTCCGTTAAGGCAAAATTCTGAAATATTGGATTTTTTTACAAAGCCTTGTGAATTCACCTTGTATCTGAACAAGTTCAATTTGTGCAAATATCTTTTTTCCAAACGTAGAAATAAAAAAGACATTGCTTACAAATATCAGCTCTATGTTTTCAAGTAAATACATTTTGGGTAGTGAATAAATTATAGTCTAAATAAGCTACACATGACGAATTGTAGGCAATTACAGTTATAATCAAAGCCATTTTTAAACAATCACGTGGTCCCTGTAGTCGCCGTTAGAGACAATCTGCTTGAAACAGTTTATCAACATATATGAATAAATTGATTCAAATAAGCAGAGTTAATTTCCTATTTATGGCATGCCAGTTATGTGTCAGTTTTCGATATCAACATCACCTTATAAAAGAATAACATTTAAAATACGCACAGACAAGTATTCATTCGTAATTATTGACAGGCATATGAACAAAATTTAATTATATTCTTAGTTTTTTCGGTAAAGTCGCGTTGAAGAGAAACAACAAAATAATAAAATATATAACAATAAAAAATATATATTTTATTATTTTGTTGTTTCTCTTCAACGTGACTTTACCGAAAAAACTAAGAATATGAATTACTGCAGTCACCAAAGCTTTAAATAAAAAAAATTAATTACTTCAGTAAAATATACTGCATCAGGTTACATCGTATTAACAAGCAGCTATTTTAAAAATATGCACCGCCTGCTTAACAGTGTATGTACAACAAACTATTGTAGTGTCAATCAAAACGAGTCGGCCATTGTATGCTGGCGTCTGGGTCAAAATGTAGCAAATTCTAAACATTAGCTACAAATAATAGGTCACGGAGTTTAGATCGCAACACAAGCAATCATCATCAGGTGGGACAAGCACAGCAGTAAGAAGACAAAACTGCTGAAGTAGGCGCCTACTTCAGCGTCTTCTTCTTGCTGTGGTTGTCCCACCTGATGACGATTGCTTGTGTTGCGATCTAAACGCCGTGATCTGTTATGTTTCTACCCACGTGGTGACTTTACCGAAATAACTAGTGAGTGTGGATTCCTGCAGTCACAAAAGCTTCGAATCAAGATTGCCTACAAACTACACAACCGAGATGACACATCAATCATCGCCCCCTATTGACAGGCTCTTGTCCACATGCAGGCCGGTGCAGGGCCACCACCTTGTGCCACACAGGGGCAGCTGCTACTTCGGGATGCTCTTCGAGCGTCTCAGAGGAGGTACGACACGAAACTCCGAGTTGCCGAGGCGATTAAGCAAGCACTGTGTAAAAGCAATTATCATGAGAACACCGTGAATGCTTGGGAGCTTATTCGCTCTCGCTCCTGGTGAGAGATTGACCCAACCCACAGGTCCACAAAGACTGGCCGCTCTTACTCTGCAGGTTGAACCTAGGAGCTGAGTGTTCAACTTCACATTCTTGTCATTAAAGGCCTGTGACAAAGGTGCATCTATTGTAGCGAAATCGTCTCTGGCTTACACATCTACCGGGTCTCCACTTGACTTTGGATTGTCTCGGAGGAAGTCCACCCACACCTCCACTTCCACAAACTGCTGGGAGTTGCCTCGCTCTGCCTCACAGTCAGAATTCCTCCATCGATGTGAAGGTCCCATTTTGGAGTTTAATCTTCATCTTCACATTTCACCATCACTTCTTCGCTCTTCACCATCACTTCTTCACCTTTCACCATCACCTCTTCATATTTCACCTCGATACCTTTAAAAGTGTCCAAGTTGGGATTTTCTTCCGGTTCGTGTTTCATGAGGGATGGGCTCATGGTGGCACTTTGACTTTCACAAGCTGATTTCAGACTCCGCTCCTTGTGGATCTTCTGATGCTTTTGTGTTTTCTGGTGTACTTGAAGATGTGGTTGCTGTGCAAACGTTATCCTGCACGGAGTGCACCTGAAGGGTTTCTCTCCTGTGTGTTCTCTGGTGTACTTGAAGATTTGATGAATCTGCAAACGCCTTCCCACACACACTGCACTTGAAGGGTTTCTCTCCTGTGTGAGTTCTCTGGTGTTCTACAAGAAGAGATGAACGTGCAAACCCCTTCACGCACACACTGCAATTGAAGGGTTTCTCTCCCGTGTGTGTTCTCTGGTGTATTACAAGAGCAGATGAATATGCAAACACCTTTCCACACACACTGCACCTGAAGGGTTTCTCTCCCGTGTGTGTTCTCTTGTGTTCTACAAGATTAGATGACTGTGCAAACGCCTTCCCACAGACACTGCACTTAAAGGGTTTCTCTCCCGTGTGTGTTCTGTGGTGTTTTTTAAGAGTAGATGAATCTGAAAATGTCTTCCCACACACAGTGCATTTGAAGGGTTTCTTTCCCGTGTGTGTTCTCTGGTGTCTTTGAAGATGAGATGAATCTGAAAATGCCTTCCCACACACACTGCACTTGAAGGGTTTCTCTCCCGTGTGTGTTCTTTGGTGTATTACAAGAGCAGATGAATGTGCAAACGCCTTCCCACACACTCTGCACTTGAAGGGTTTATCTCCCGAGTGTGTTCTCTGGTGTATTACAAGAGTAGCTAAACGTGCAAACGCCTTCTCACACACACTGCACTTGAAGGGTTTCTCTCCTGTGTGAGTTCTCTCGTGCCGTGTGAAATCTCCAGTCCGATCCGTGCTGTATGCACACCGGTCGCATTGGAGCCTTGTCATACCGAGCTGCGCTGAGTGCATTTGCTCCATCAGACCAATTCTGCAGAGCAAGCGTCAGAGGAAGCGTCAGCTGCAGACAGAAAAAAATAATATCCACACCATCTACACGTCAGTATCGATGCACAGAGGAAAGCATATATACACAGTAACACGTGACTTACACGTCTATACTTATTCACATATTCATGATATAGTGGAAAAGTGTCCCAAATTCATCACACGGGCTGTTATGGCACACAATGAGAGGGAAAATGGTCATAAACATGCCTGGAAGCCCTCATATCTTCAAAATGAATGTTCACCAAAAACTCCGAGCACACAATTTCAGCTGTCTGGCTTCAAAATGAATATTTATGAAAGCTAAATTCAGCTGACGTAGCAAAGGGTGTTTAAAATAATACTATTTGTGTTATGCAGAAATGCATGAATGTTCAATCGCAACTTTGAGGTGTGAAGCCAGGCACAGATGTCCTTAAATGCTGGGATGAACAGTTCCCACTTCAGCTGAATGTGTGTGCTGTGTTAACTTCCTGTTTCCATTCTTAAAAATAGTTCCAGAGGAAAACAAAAGTAAACTATTGTTATGATATAACCTCCGTGTTCAACAGAGTTAATAGACGTTACTGCAAACACAAACTGTACACTGTCACTGGGTAAACAGGCGGTGGCGTGTCTAGAATCACGCCTGGCCACCTTCATCTGCTTGGCATGAATGCTTCCTCACTGCACCAAGTAATTGAGGATCAACGAACATAGCCGAGGCTAACTGGAGTTTGCGTGTCTCTCTCCGTGGTGAGATGTTAACTACCTCACATGGTATACAGGAAGTCGTGGGTTCGATCCCGACGCTGACGCCTGCTGTATATTTGGAGTTTGCGTCTCTACGTATAGTGTCTTTGACCGATAGACATTGACACACATATTCTTGTTTCTTTCGGTAAAGTTACGTAGACAGAAAATAACAATAACAGATAATACAATTACATTAAATAAAGACCACTTGTGTTGCAATCAAAACGTGGGGTTTTTTGCTTTATTTACTATTTTTTATGTTTATTATGTTATTTCTATTTTATTTTCTATCTACGTAACTTTACCAAAAGAACCAAGAATATTAATTCCTGCAGTCACCAAAGTTTTAAGTCAAAACATTCACACACGTTGACAAAGCCTCACCTTGTGTTGTTGTGGGCAGGTCGCTTCTGATAACAAGAGCGGTATAGCAGCTCAAGCGGGCTTGGCCTGGTAACAAAATAAAATAAAAACTGCGTGAATATTTACAATAAAACAAAGGTACAAAGTGGCGAGCCGGGTGAAGACAAATTAAACTTAAGCGAGATCATTAAAGTGAATGCAATCAGGTGAGGGCAGGAGGCAAGGCCCCGCGTGGCTAGGCCCCGCGTTGTAAAGTTCCAACCTGGACATCGATTCCCATGCTCGCTGCTACTCAACTGACATCCCTACGAGAGAGAGCGAGGCTCTACCTTGGTAAACAACAACAACCACCACCACCACAACAACAACCACAATCGCAATGAGAATTTCTCCCCTCGGATTTCAGTGCAGGAAGCGATAGCTTCCTGTTACCTCGTGACGCCACGCGGCAGCAGGTGACATGACGTCACTTCCGGAGTACGAGACACGCTCCTCCCACAATGAGCAGCTCCGTAAACAAATTAAGAGTATGATTAAATTATGTTAATGTACCATTCGATATATTGTAGGTGCTGAACCCGTCGCAATAAATTCGCGTCGGCTTCAAAGAATTACATTATGTTAATGAGCCGCCAGTCACTGGGCGTAGCTTTGCCCAAATAAGGATTGCCACTGGACCAATAACGGCAGTGACCCAAGCGGAGGTGACGTCACGTTCAAGAGCGTGGTGGACGGGGGAATACCTTGGTGACATGACGTCACTAGCGAAGTACACCTCCCCCTGGCGTTTCACGCCGATGAAGTAATGCAGGGTGGTGACGTCACAGAGCGGGATTGGAGTTTAAGTTGATTTAGATTCATTTTCCATTGCTCCCTCCCTTGGGTGCGTGAGCTCAGCAACAACAACGTGGACATTATTGTGTATACTCTGTGTGTGTGTACACTGTGTGTGTACACTGTGTGTATACACTGTGTCTGTGTATACTGTGTGTGTGTGTACTGTGTGTGTGTACACTGTGTGTGTGTACACTGTGTGTGTGTGTACACTGTGTATACACTGTGTGTGTACACTGTGTGTGTGTGTACACTGTGTGTGTACACTGTGTGTGTGTGTGTACACTGTGTGTGTGTGTGTACACTGTGTGTGTGTACAGTGTGTGTGTGTACACTTCTAGATTTAAAGCTTTCGTGACTGCAAGGATCCATACTCTTTGGTTCTATTGGGTAAAGTCACGTAGGTCAAAGACGTTGTACTGTCCCCTGACAATATCCTTGTCAGCTTCGATGTGGTCTCTTTGTACTGGGACCTGGTATCAGGTCCCAGTACCTGATACCATTGAAATAATTGAAAATTTGGTCCAACATGGACTAGACCCCGACACACCTGCACTGGTGAGGCACTGCCTCAACAATACCTACTTTACTTGGAATGGCTCCTTCTACAAACAAAATGAGGGTACCCCCATGGGATCCCCCTTATCACCAGTGATAGCCAATATTTTCATGGAGAAATTTGAATCAGACGCCATCCAGACTTCCACCCTCAGACCTTCCCTGTGGAAGAGATATGTGGATGACACTTTCGTGATTTGGCCACATGGCCTCCCAGCTCTGAACCTTTTCCTACACTACATCAATTCCAAACATCCCGCCATCAAATTCACCATGGAAGTGGAGAAAGATGGCAAGCTACCATTCTTAGATGTTCTGTTTGAGAGGAGACCTGATGGCTCATTGGGGCATTCTGTCTACAGGAAACCCACCCACACAGATTCCTACTTGAAACCTGATTCCCACCACCACCCAACCCAAAAGAATTATCTCATCAAAACTTTATACCATAGGGCTCATTGCATTTCGGACCAACACCACCTGACCAGTGAATTAAAACATGTACAACTGGTCCTCAAAAGGAATGGTTACTCTGACCGTACCATCCGCAAAGCTGTTTCTCCCTCCATACAGAAACAACCACTTGATACTCCGGTCAAAACCATCACACTACCATATATAGCAGGCATTACTAAAAAGATTTCCAAAATTCTAAACAAACACAAGATCCAGGTCCGGTTCAATACAGTACACAAAATTCGCGATCTGATCCCATCCGCGAAGGATGTCATTCCTGACTTACAGTACCCCGGGGTTTACAAATTGAGTTGTACCTGCGGTGATTGCTATATCGGGGAGACAAATTGACATGTCTCTGACCGAATTCGCGACCACAAATCAGATTTGAAACACGGCAAAACGAATTCTTTTCTGCCGTGGCTGATCACTGTTACAACGCTGTGGGGGATCACGATATAATTTTCTCCGATACCAAAGTTCTTTGCAAACCCACGGGCTTTTATCAGAGATTTGTTCATGAGGCAATTCAGATCTACAAACACAGACACAATTTCAACCGAGAGGATGGTTTCAAATTAAGCAACCATTGGAAAGATGTTCTAAATCGAACTAAACATTAAACTAATTTCAATGGTACAGTATATTTTTCAAGTAGTGGTACCCCAAACTTTCGCAGCTCTTATAAATTCCCTTTTCACACCATCAATAGGTAAACTCTCCTCCCCCCCCCCCGCGCCAAACGGCAAGTCCACCGGCACGTACAACACCTCTTTTCTAAAATCGGCCAATCAAATGCTAATTTTTATGCTAATTTCTTTCTCAGGACACCTTGTTTGCTCACACACAGTTTAAAGGTCCGCGGTCTGAGCGTGGTTGTATTTCGCTAAATTCTCCTGTTTGATTTGTACTAAGTGCGTCGGTGAATGTATATGCTCTGACTTTAACATAGCTATTTCTGTGACCAATTACAAGCTAATCACTCAGCTATTTCAATGCTAAATTCTATGCTAATTCCTTTGTCAAGTGGTGCCTCTGCGGATGTGTATACTTTAACTTAGCTATTTCAATGAGCCATTTCAATGCTAAATTCTATGCTAATTCCTTTGTCAAGGCGCTTTGTTTCTTCTCACACAGCTTAAAGGTCGTGATCTGCGCGTGGCTTTTTCCACTCCAGCGCTGTCCTCTAGACAGTCTCATCCCTTCACCTGATGAAGGCCGCTTGTGTTGTGGCCAAAACATCGTGATTTTTGTTATTTTATTTTTTACCTACGTAACTTTACCCAATAGAACCAAAGAGTATGGATCCTATCAGTCACGAAAGCTTTAAATCTAGAATAGAAATGTAATGCAATACAACAGAGACAGCCAACATAAGAGTCAACACCCCACCTGGTTGATAACGTTCTTCCAAAGATTGCTCAATTTGAAAGAGAGACAAAACACAGACACGGAGACACATAGACAGAGAGAGATAACAGAGAGACACACAGAGAGAGATACACACATACAGTGAGGGAAAAAGTATTTGATCCCCTGCTGATTTTGTACGTTTGCCCACTGACAAAGAAATGATCAGTCTATAATTTTAATGGAAGGTTTATTTGAACAGTGAGAGACAGAATAACAACAAAAGAATCCAGATAAACGCATGTCAAAAATGTTATAAATGTATTTGCATTTTAATGAGGGAAAAAAGTATTTGACCCCTCTGCAAAACATGACTTAGTACTTGGTGGCAAAACCCTTGTTGGCAATCACAGAGGTCAGACGTTTCTTGTAGTTGGCCACCAGGTTTGCACACATCTCAGGAGGGATTTTGTCCCACTCCTCTTTGCAGATCTTCTCCAAGTCATTAAGGTTTCGAGGCTGACATTTGGCAACTCGAACCTTCAGCTCCCTCCAGATTTCCTATGGGATTAAGGTCTGGAGACTGGCTAGGCCACCCCAGGACCTTAATGTGCTTCTTCTTGAGCCACTCCTGTTGCCTTGGCCGTGTGTTTTGGGACATTGTCATGCTGGAATACCCATCCACCATCCATTTTAAATGCCCTGGCTGAGGGAAGGAGGTTCTCACCCAAAATTTGACGGTGCATGGCCCCGTCCATCGTCCCTTTGATGCGGTGAAGTTGTCCTGTCCCCTTAGCAGAAAAACACCCCCAAAGCATAATGTTTCCACCTCCATGTTTGACGGTGGGGATGGTGTTCTTGGGGTCATAGGCAGCATTCCTCCTCCTCCAAACACGGCGAGTTGAGTTGATGCCAAAGAGCTCCATTTTGGTCTAATCCGACCAAAACACTTTCACCCAGTTGTCCTCTGAATCATTGAGATGTTCATTGGCAAACTTCAGACGGGCATGTATATGTGCTTTCTTGAGCAGGGGAACCTTGCATGCGCTGCAGGATTTCAGTCCTTCACGGTGAAGTGTTATCAATTGTTTTCTTGGTGACTATGGTCCCAGCTGCCTTGAGATCATTGACAAGATCCTCCCGTTTAGTTCTGGGCTGATTCCTCACCGTTCTCATGATCATTGCAACTCCACGAGGTGAGATCTGGCATGGAGCCCCAGGCCGAAGGAGATTGACAGTTTTTTTGCGTTTCTTCCATTTGCGAATAATCGCACCAACTGTTGTCACCTTCTCACCAAGCTGCTTGGCAATGGTCTTGTAGCCCATTCCAGCCTTGTGTAGGTCTACAATCTTGTCGCTGACATCCTTGGAGAGCTCTTTGGTCTTGGCCATGGTGGAGAGTTTGGGATCTGATTGATTGCTTCTGTGGACAGGTGTCTTTTATACAGGTAACAAGCTGAGATTAGGAGCACACCCTTTAAGATTATGCTCCTAATCTCAGCTCGTTACCTGTATAAAAGACACCTGGGAGCCAGACATCTTTCCGATTGAGAGGGGGTCAAATACTTATTTCCCTCATTAAAATGCAAATCAATTTATAAAATTTTTGACATGCGTTTATCTGGATTTTCTTGTTGTTATTCTGTCTCTCACTGTTCAAATAAACCTACCATTAAAATTATAGACTGATCATTTCCTTGTCAGTGGGCAAACGTACAAAATCAGCAGGGGATCAAATACTTTTTTCCCTCACTGTAGGCACAGAGAAACAACGCCTCTGTGTCGAGGCCTTAAATAGAGAGAGGGGGGCAGAGAGAGAGGGGAGGGGGTGTAGAGAAATCCGCGAGTTAATGCAAGGCCGTAGCCATGGAGTCAACATTGGGGGGGACCAAATCTACCAGGGGCTCTGGGGTCCCCACCCCCCAGGAAAAAAAAAATCTAAATTTGAAAACTAATTTCCTGACATTTCCTAAAATATTGAAAAATTTCACTAACACATGGGATGGAATGTTTTTGTTATTTGATACAATCATGTATAATATTGTATTGTATTACATTGCTCTGTTGTTTATTTTTTTTACTTTTCTTGTTTCATAGTATGTAATGGCAGAGATTAGGGATTCATAAAGTACAACGCAATCATACAAACACAAATCTACGCATTGTTATATGAAGACAAGTCCACATTTTGTGGCCAAGGTTTAGCAAGTTGTTTTTATTAACATAGCATAGCAATTATTATTTAAAAAAATATTTTTATAGCAATAAATTGGGGGAGACATTTTGAGCATGTTTAATTATTGTGGGGGGATATGTCCCCCACCAATATATATTATAATTATTACAATATATTATAATTACGGCCTTGTGTCAATGAGAGATTTGGAACTTTGGTGACTGCAGGAAATAATAATAACACGAGTACACGCAGAGAGAGAGAACACACAATAAACGCATAGCCAGGTAGATTACTTTCTTACAAAGATTGCTCAACTAAGCGAGATAATTAAAGTAAATGCAATCAGGCGAGGGCAGGAGGCAAGGCCCCGCGTGGCTAGGCCCCGCGTTGTAAAGTTCCAACCTGGACATCGATTCCCATGCTCGCTGCTACTCAACTGACATCCCTACGAGAGAGAGAGGCTCTACCTTGGTAAACAACAACAACCACCACCACAACGACCACCACAACCGCGATGAGAATTTCTCACCTCGGATTTCAGTTCACGCGCGGAGCGGCAGATTTAGCCACCTCGTGACGTCACGCGGCAGCAGGAGATGACGTCACTTGGGTGGTACAAGAACACTCCCCTTCACATTCAGTCCGAGAGATGGACCTGGCAACTACCAGACCCTGGCACGGAGGGTGAGGGAGGTGAGTGGTGGTGGTGAGTGTGGTGAGTGTGGGGTGAGGGTGGTGAGTGTGTGGTGAGTGGTGTGTGTGCTGTGTTTGGTGAGTGTGTGGTGTGTGCTGAGTTTATGGGTCTCTGTGTGATGAGTCTATGGGTCTCTGTGTGATGAGTCTATGGGTCTCTGTGTGATGATTCTATGGGTCTTCGTGTGACGATTCTATGGGTCTCTGTGTGGTTATTCTATGGATCTTTGTGTGATGAATCTATGGCCTCTCAAGCTAATTAACATTGGGACTCACCCCTTACCAAGATGGCCTCTCCAAGCTAATTAACATTGGGACTCACCACTTACCAAGATGGCCTCTACAAACTCATTACATTGGGACTCACCCCTTACTAAGATGTCCTCTCCAAGCTAATTAACACTGGGACTCACTCAAATACCAAGATGGCCTCTACAAGCTAATTATCATTGGGAATCACCCCTTACCAAGATGGTCTCTACAAGCTAATTAACATTGGGACTCACCCCTTACTAAGATGGCCTCTCCAAGATAATTAACATTGTGATTCACCAGGATGGCCTCTGCAAGGTAATTAACATTGGGACTCACCACTTACCAAGATGGCCTCTACAAACTCATTAACATTGGGACTCACCCCTTACCAAAATGGCCTCTCCAAACTAATTAACATTGTGATTCACCAGGATGGCCTCTGCAAGGTAAATAACATTGGGACTCACCACTTACCAAGATGGCCTCTACTAACTCATTAACATTGGGACTCACCCCTTACCAAGATGGCCTCTCCAAGCTAATTAACTTTGTGATTCACCAGGATGGCCTCTGCAAGGTAATTAACATTGAGACTCACCACTTACCAAGATGGCCTCTACAAACTCATTAACATTGGGACTCACCCCTTACCAAGATGGCCTCTCCAAACTAATTAACATTGTGATTCACCAGGATGGCCTCTGCAGGGTAAATAACATGGGGACTCACCACTTACCAAAATGGCCTCTACAAACTAATTAACATTGGGACTCACCCCTTACCAAGATGGCCTCTCCAAGCTAATTCACATTGTGATTCACCAGGATGGCCTCTGCAAGGTAATTAACATTGGGACTCACTCCTTACCAAGATGGCTTCGTGACGTTATACAGCCAGCAGCGGCACCTCCCCTACTACCTAGAATGACGTCACGGCCGTCCATACATTGAGTCGGGCTTAATGACGTCACGACTCTCCGAGCATTTACACCTCCCCTACTAAACATGACGTCATGACCCCTGTCAATAAAGATGACGTCATGACGTCCGTACATAAACATTGACCCCAACCCTTCCGAGCGTGGATTATTGACGTCATACAATTACTATCGACACCCCCGCCCCTGCTCGAGTGTTAATGACGTCATACAATGAACATCGACAGCCCCGCTCGAGTGTTAATGACGTCATACAATGGCCATCGACAGCCCCGCCCCACCTGGAGTCGACTTCCGCGGTTTATTCTTTGACAGCGGCCGCCTCGCTCCGCGTGGATAATTTATCTTTCATTCTTAGCGAGTCGACGGGGGAACGAAAGCAGGAGGGAAGGAGGGAGAGGGGAAGGAGGGAGGGAGGGAACGAAAGAAGGAGGAACGAGGGAACGGAGGGGGAAGGAGGGAGGGAACGAAAGAAGAAGGAACGAGGGAACGGAGGGGGAAGGAAGGAGGGAGGGAACGAAAGCAGGAGGGAAGGAGGCAGAGGGGAAGGAGGGAGGGAACGAAAGAGGGAGGGAACGAGGGAAAGAGGGAACGAGGGAACGAAGGAGGGAGGGGGAAGGAAGGAGGGAGGGGGAAGGAAACAAGGAGGAACGAGGCAAGGAATGAAATAGAGAGAACGTCAGGGGCCAGAGTGGTGGTGGTGGTGGCTGTGTTGTTGTTGTTGCTTCCGTTCGTTCCTTCGCTCGCAGCGGTGGCGAGGGAAGGAGCGAATGAAGGAGGTGGTGAGGGAATGATGAGTAGAATGAAGAGTCTTGTGATGAGTAGTGGTGGTGGTGGTAGTGGTGGTGTGAGTAGTAGTAGTGGTGGTGTGAGTAGTGGTGGTAGTGGTGGTAGTAGTGGTGGTAGTGGTGGTAGTAGTAGTGGTAGTACTAGTGGTAGTAGTGGTGGTACTAGTAGTAGTGGTGGTAGTAGTGGTGGTAGAAGTAGTAGTGGTGGTGGTAGTAGTGGTGGTAGTTGTGTGAGTAGTGGTAGTAGTAGTGATGGTACTAGTGGTAGTAGTAGTGGTAGTGGTGGTGGTACTAGTGGTAGTAGATGTGGTGGTAGCAGTCGTGTGAGTAGTGGTGTGAGGAGGCCTGTGGTGATAGTACACGGACTGAGAGATGGACCTGGCAACTACCAGACCCTGGCACGGAGGGTGAGGGAGGTGAGTGGTGGTGGTGAGTGTGTGGTGTGTGTGGTGTGTGTGGTGACTGTGGTGAGTGAGTGAGTGGTGTGTTTGTGCTGGGTTTATGGGTCTCTGTGATGAGTCTATGGGTCTCTGCGTGATGAGTCTATGGGTCTCTGTGTGATGAGTCTATGGGTCTCTGTGGTGAGTCTATGGGTCTCTGTGTGGTGAGTCTATGGGGCTCTGTGTGATGAGTCTATGGGTCTCTGTGTGGTGAGTCTATGGGTCTCTGTGTGATGAGTCCATGGGTCTCTGTGTGATGAGTCTGTGGGTCTCTGTGTGATGAGTCTGTGGGTCTCTGTGTGGTGAGTCTATAGGTCTCTGTGTGATAAGTCTATGGGTCTCTGTGTGATGAGTCTGTGGGTTTCTGTGTGATGAGTCTATGGGTCTCTGTGTGGTGAGTCTATGGGTCTCTGTGTGACGAGTCTGTGGGTCTCTGTGTGATGAGTCTGTGGGTCTCGGTGTGGTGAGTCTATGGGTCTCTGTGTGACGAGTCTATGAGTCTCTGTGTGATGAGTCTGTGGGTCTCGGTGTGGTGAGTCTATGGGTCTCTGTGTGACGAGTCTATGAGTCTCTGTGTGATGAGTCTATGGGTCTCTGTGTGGTGAGTCCATGGGTCTCTGTGTGGTGAGTCTGTGTTTCTCTGTGTGATGAGTCTGTGGGTTTCTGTGTGGTGAGTCTATGGGTCTCTGTGTGGTGAGTCTATGGGTCTCTGTGTGGCGAGTCTGTGGGTCTCTGTGTGACGAGTCTATGGGTCTCTGTGTGGTGAGTCTCTGGGTTTCTGTGTGGTGAGTCTATGGGTCTCTGTGTGACGAGTCTATGGGTCTCTGTGTGATGAGTCTCTGTGTGACGAGTCTGTGGTAGCAGCATCATCATCAGTCATAGTAGCATCCACATTCTTTGCTTCTTTCGGTCAAGTCATCACGTGGTAGGTATAAACATAACAGATCACGTGACTTTTCGATCGCAACACAAACAATCGTCATCAGGTGGGACAACCACAGCGAGACACAACAGCCGAGGGCTCCTACTCTAGAACTTGGTCCCACAGCAGATCTCTCGCCCACTACTTCAGCACTTTGTTTCTCGCTGTCGTTGTACCACTTGATGACGATTGCTTGTTGTGTTGCGATCGAAACGTCACGTGATCTGTTATGTTTCTACCTACCACGTGACGACTTTACCGACAGAACCAAAGAGTGTGGATTCCTGCAGTCACGAAAGCTTCAAATTAAAATAGTAGCATCATCAGTAGTAGTATCATCATCATTATCAGTAGTATCATCATTAGTAGTAGTATCATCACTATCAGTAGTAGCATAATCAGTAGTAGTATCATCATCATTATCAGTAGTATCATCATTAGTAGTAGTATCATCATTATCAGTAGTATCATCATTAGTAGTAGTATCATCATTATCAGTAGTATCATCATTAGTAGTAGTATCATCATTATCAGTAGTAGCATCATCAGTAGTAGTATCATCATCATTATCAGTAGTATCATCATTAGTAGTAGTAGTATCATCATTATCAGTAGTAGCATGATCAGTAGTAGTATCATAATTATCAGTAGTATCATCAGTAGTAGTATCATCAGTAGTAGCATAATCAGTAGTAGTATCATCATCATTATCAGTAGAATCATCATTAGTAGTATCATCATCATTATCAGTAGTATCATCATTAGTAGTACTATCATCATTATCAGTAGTATCATCATTAGTTGTAGTATCATTATCAGCAGGAGCATCAGCAGTAGTAGTATGATCATCATTATCAGTAGTATCATCATTAGTAGTAGTATCATCATTATCAGTAGTAGCATAATCATTAGTAGTATCATCATTATTAGTAGTATCATCATCAGTAGTAGTATCATTATCAGTAGTAGCATAATCAGTAGTAGTATCATCATCATTATCAGTAGTATCATCATTAGTAGTAGTATCATCATTATCAGTAGCATAATCAGTAGTAGTATTATCATCATTATCAGTAGTATCATCATTAGTAGTAGTATCATCATTATCAGTAGTAGCATAATCAGTAGTAGTATCATCATTATCAGTAGTATCATCATTAGTAGTAGTATCATTATCAGTAGTAGCATCATCAGTAGTAGTATCATCATTATCAGTAGTATCATTAGTAGTAGTATCATTATCAGTAGTAGCATCATCAGTAGTAGTATCATTATCAGTAGTATCATCATTAGTAGTAGTATCATCATTATCAGTAGTAGCATAATCAGTAGTAGTATCATCATTATCAGTAGTATCATCATTAGTAGTAGTATCATCATTATCAGTAGTAGCATAATCAGTAGTAGTATCATCATTATCAGTCGTATCATCATTAGTAGTAGTATCATAATTATCAGTAGTAGCATAATCAGTAGTAGTATCATTATCAGTAGCTGTCGGGTTCAGCAGCCACGCCCCATCCCTCGACATATGGCCCTGATTCATTAACATAACTTATTCAGTTACAGAGCCGCTCGTGGGAGGGGTGTGTCTCTTACCCTGGAATGGCGTCATGTTACCCGCGTGACGTCGCGAGGTAACAGGAGGCTGCCGATCCACGCTTGCACTGAAATCTGAGGTGGTGGTCTTTGTTGTTGTTATTTATCAAGGTAGAGCCTCTCTCTCTCTCGTAGGGATGTCAGTTGAGTAGCAGCGAGCATGGGAATCGATGTCCAGGTTGGAACTTTACAACGCGGGGCCTAGCCACGCGGGGCCTTGCCTCCTGCCCTCGCCTGATTGCATTCACTTTAATTATCTCGCTTAAGTTTAATTTGTCTTCACCCGGCTCGCCACTTTGTAACTTTGTTTTATTGTAAATATTCACGCAGTTTTTATTTTTTTCACCAGGCCAAGCCCGCTTGAGCTGCTATACCGCTCTTGTTATCAGAAGCGACCTGCCCACAACAACACAAGGTGAGGCTTTGTCAACGTGTGTGAATGTTTTGACTTAAAACTTTGGTGACTGCAGGAATTAATATTCTTGATTCTTTCGGTAAAGTCACGTAGATAGAAAATAAAATAAAAATAACAATAAAAAATAGTAAATAAAGCAAAAAAAACCCACGTTTTGATTGCAACACAAGTAGTCTTTATTTAATTTAATTGTATTATCTGTTATTGTTATTATCTGTTATTGTTATTTCCTATCTACGTAACTTTACTGAAAGAACCAAGAATACGTGTGTCAATGTCTATCGGTCAAAGACGCGCAAACTCCAGATATACAGCAGGCGTCAGTGTCGGGATCGAACCCACGACTTCCTGTATACCAGGTGAGGTAGTTAACATCTCACCACGGAGAGAGACACGCAAACTCCAGTTAGCCTCGGTTATGTTAATTGATCCTCGATTAATTACATGGTGGAGTGAGGAAGCATTCATGCCAAGCAGATGAAGGTGGCCAGGCGTGATTCTAGACACGCCACCGCCTGTTTACCCAGTGACAGTGTACAGTTTGTGTTTTTTAGTAACGTCTATTAACTCTGTTGAACACTGAGGTTATAGCGTAACAGTAGTTTACTTTTGTTTTCCTCTGGAACTCTTTGTAAGAATGGAAACTGGAGGTGAACACAGCACACACATGCAGCTGAAGTCGGAACTGTTCATCCCCAGCATTTAAGGACATCTGAGCCTGGATTCACACCTCTAAGTTGCGATTGAACATTAATTTATGAATTTCTGCACAACACAAATAGTATTGTTTTCAACACCCTTTGCTATGTCAGCTGAATTTAGCTCTCAGAAATATTCCTTTTGTAGCCAGACAGCTGAAATTGTGTGCTCGGAGTTTTGGGTGAACATTCATTTTGAAGATACGAAGGCTTCCAGGCATGTTTATGACCATTTGCCCTCTCATTGTGTGCCATAACAGCCCTGTGATGAATTTAGGAAACATTTTTACTACATCCTGAATATATGAATAAGTATAGACGTGTAAGTCACATGTGACTATATATGCATTCCTCTGTGCCTCGATACTGTCGTGTAGATGGTGTGGATATTATTTTTTTCTGTCTGCAGCTGACGCTTCCTCTGACGCTTCCTCCGCAGAATTGTTCTGATGGAGCAAATGCGCTCAGCGCAGCTCGGTAGGACAAGGCTCCAATGCGACCGGTGTGCATACAGCACGGATCGTACTGGAGATATGACACGGCACGAGAAAACTCACACAGGAGAGAAACCCTTCAAGTGCAGTGTGTGTTGGAAGGCATTTGCACATTCATCTAATCTTGTAGAACACCAGAGAACACACACGGGAGAGAAACCCTTCAAGTGCAGTGTGTGTGGGAAGGCATTTGCACATTCATCTACTCTTGTAACACACCAGAGAATACACACAGGAGAGAAACCCTTCAGGTGCACTCCGTGCGGGAGAGCGTTTTCGCAGCAACAACATCTTCAAGTACACCAGAAAACACAAAAGCATGAGAAGATCCACAAGGAGTGGAGTCTGAAATCAGCTTGTGAAAGTAAAAGTGCCACCATGAGCCCATCCCTCATGAAACACGAACCGGAAGAAAATCCCAGCGTGGACACTTTTAAAGTTATCGAGGTGAAATATGAAGAGGTGATGGTGAAGAGGGAAGAAGTGATGGTGAAGAGGGAAGAAGTGATGGTGAAATGTGAAGAGGTGATGGCAAAGAGCGAAGAAGTGAAGGTGAAATGTGAAGATAAAGATTCAACTCCAAAATGGGACCTTCACATCGATGGAGGCAACGTGTAGCAGGAGGTGAATTCTGACTGTGAGGCAGAGCGAGGCAACTCCCAGCAGTTTGTGGAAGTGGAGGTGTGGGTGGACTTCCTCCTAGACAATACAAAGTCAAGTGGAGACCCGGTAGATGTGTAAACTTTGTGTTTTAATAATTGTGTTATTTTATTTTATTTTGGGCACCTTTATAATATATGCCACAGGACCCGCACGAGCTTAATCCGGCACTGTCCGGGATACCGTTCCAGTGCCCAACCAGGCTGTTTAAACCACTGCGGGTGGAGTTGAGGGTGACGGTGGAGGGCGCGAAGGGGGCGAGTGATGCCGATGGGCGGCGAGGGGGTCACCCGAGAGGATGCCCAGTGGGGAGATGAAGCAATGAAATCGCTCCACGTGTCAGGCGCTGGGTGGATCACCGCACAGCGGCATCGTGGGAGGTGGCGACGGCACGGGGAGGTCTCTACCCGCCAGTGGATTGACCGTGGCTGATGATGATGACGACGACGATGGATGTGGCTCACTCAACTTTGCGACGTACGAAACGCCGGAGACGCACGGCGGTGTGCGGGGTGTTCAGCGGCACGGTGGAGCCGATGGCCTCCTTGCACCCGCTGTACAGCTGACGCACGACGTGGAGCAGGGCAGGGAGCACGCTGTCCACTATGTCCTGGCAGCTGCCGCTCAGCTGACCCATAGCCTGCACTAGGGCAGGGAGCATGCTGTCCACTATGTCCTGGCAGCTGCTGTACAGCTGACCCATAGCCTGCAGTAGGGCAGGGAGCACGCTGTCCACAATGTCCTCACTGTGGCTACTGCACACCTGACCCATAGCCTGCGGCAGGGCAGGGAGCACGCTGTCCACTATGTCCTCACTGTGGCTACTGCACAGCTGACCCGCAGCGTGCAGGAGAGGAGTCGGCGCGCTGTCCATGAGCCAGGACATCCCGGGGGGGCAGGCTGGGCCGTCCCTCTCCTGTCTGTTTGCGTGGCCGCTGGTGAACATCGGTCCCCAGGTGGCGACCGCTGCCGGTGGAGAGACGTCCTTCATGAGTCCCGAGTAGTTGTTTATGGTGGTGGTGGTGGTGGCGTTGGAGCCGTTGATGTTCGAACCCCCACGCCGAGATCCTCCGAGGAGTTCCACCATCGGCTGCATGAGCAGCAGAACCACAGTGAACACAGCCGTGAAGATCGCCACGCTGGTGGTGGTGGTGGCGAAGTTCTCCGCAGACCTCGAAGTGGAGGAGCAGCGTGGGGCGAGGTGGTTGCCTCTCCCGGAGCTGACTCCACTCTGGTCGCTCCAATGGATGCACCTTTGTCACAGGCCTTTAATGACAAGAATGTGAAGTTGAACACTCAGTTCCTAGGTTAAATCTGCATGGTGAGAGTGGCCATTCTTTGTGGACCTGTGGGTTGGGTTAATCTCTAACCAGGAGCGAGAGCCAATAAGCTCCCAAGCATTCACTCGGTTTCAATAATTACATTCTAGATTTGAAGCTTTCGTGACTGCAAGGATCCATACTCTTTGGTTCTATTCGGCAAAGTCACGTAGGTAAAAAGATAAAATAACAAAAATCACGATGTTTCGGCCACAACACACGTGGCCTTCCATCATGACAGCACGGTCCCTTCACCTGATGAAGGCCACTTGTGTTGTGGCCAAAACGTCGTGATTTTTATTATTTAATAATTCCACTTATATGGGTGCTTGCTTAATCGCCTCTGGCAATTCGGAGTTTTGTATCTCGTCTCAGACACTTGAAGAGCATCCCCAAGTAGCAGCTGCCCCTGCGTGGCACAAGGTGGTGGCCCTGCACCGGCCTGCATGTGGACAAGAGCCTGTCAGTAGGGGGCGATGATTGATGTGGCATCTTAGTTGTGGAGTTTGTAGGTAATGTTTAGAATTTGATAAATTTTGACCCAGACGCCAGCATGCAATGGCCTACTCGTTTTGAATGACACTACAATAGTTTGTTGTACATACACTGTTAAGCAAACGGTGCGTATTTTTTAAAATAGCTTCTTGTCAATGCGATGTAACCTGATGCAGTATATTTCAGTGCAGTAATTAAATTTTGTTAATATGCCTGTCAATAATTTTGAATTAATACTTGTCCGATTGTGTGCGTACATGTAACATTTTGTCTATAAGGGTCAAACATTGAATAAGTGATATTTGGACAAAGTGTGTGTTTTGGAAGTAACCTGTACCGATAACTCGGGTGAGACTCATTGTTCTTGTGATACAGGTCAAAGGGTATTTTTGTGTTTTCAGGAAGCATCTCCCTCTGGAGCAACTCATCGTCTTTGAAATAAGGAGCACACTCTGATCATTAATCAGTTACATGGCACACCGCTTAAAAGTTACACGTAGAGGAGGAGGTTCATTCTCTACAACACGAATTGCAGTTTTGTCTTACGTGATGACGTAGATTTTGTCGAACTAGGACATGAAATGCCCCTTGCTGATTCACGTCTGGATGTTCACGACCAAGGGTTGAAGCGAACCTGACCGCCTGCGGCGCCCCGCAACCATTTGCGGCCTTGGGCCAGGAAAGTCACGAAAAAAATTGCACACGAACGACGCCTCCACGCAAGCTCCCGATGCTCCGTCTTGAAGTTTGAAAATGAAACAACTTTTAATTGTATTATGTCTTGAATTGTATAATTGTATTTCTTCATTAAAAGCTTATTCATTGAAAACGACATTTCGTGTGAATTTTCTCTCGTCGTTAAGTAGACAATGGCCTTGCCGGGGGTTCGGTTCGATGCGGACTTTCACCTGGTTGGGATTGCAGGATCGAGATAAGGCGACACGGAGCTGCTGGCCGTCTGCAGATCGATTCCAACGTTATCGAGCGTCTGTCCCTGCGACTCCGTCGTTGGTACAGGGGGTGCGTGTCTCCGTTGTGGGGTTTCTGGATAATGTTTGGAATTAACCCAATTTTGACCGTGACAACAACATGCAATGTGCGTTGTGAATGACACAACGTTATGTTTTACATCTGCCGTTCAGCAGACTGCGCATATTGTGGTGAATGTTACTGGGGTAGCCAGGTGTGCCTGTCGGATTTTAACCCTGAACCTCTGCAATAAATAGAGAATGTGCTACCACATTCTTGGTTCTTTCGGTAAAGTCACGTAAATAGAAAACAAAAAAACAAGAAAATTTGAAAATAATAAATTGATGAAAAGATGCCCATTGGTCGACTGAGATGACTGTGCCCCCCACAGTGTACACACACAGAGTGTACACACACACAGTGTACACACACAGTGTACACACACACAGTGCACACACAGTGTATACACACACAGTGCACACACAGTGTACACACACAGTGTACACACACAGTGTACACACACAGTGCACACACACACAGTGCACACACACAGTGTACACACACACAGTGTACACACACTGTGTATGTGTACACACACAGTGTACACACACAGTGTACATTCACTGTACACACACACAGTGTACACACACACACAGTGTGTACATGTACACACACACAGTGTACACACACACTGTACACACACAGTGTGTACGTGTACACACACAGTGCACACACACACAGCGTGTACGTACACAGTGTGTACACACACACAGTGTGTACACAATAATTTAAGTTTATATATTTTTTGGTATACCCCTGTGAGCCATTCGGCTCTTGAATCAAGTGCAACCACCACAAACACGAACAAGAAACACATCTTAAAGTGACTTTGTGTGACTCTGAAAACAGAAAAAGAAACACATCTTAAAGTGAATAAAAAACAGCAAAATATTCCTGAAAAAAGCACCGTACACCAACGCTGTGTGCTAAAAATCCCAGTGGGATGCAATGTCCACGTTGTTGTTGTTGCTGAGTTCAAGGGAGGGAGCAATGGAAAATGAATCTAAATCAACTTAAACTCCAACCCCGGACTGAATGTGAAACCACTGGCAGGCAGTCGGTGCGCCCTCTCACACCTAAGTGGAAATTCCACACTCGCGCGGCAGGGACGAGTGTTTCAAAAACTGAACCTACTATTGAAGGCACCGCTTTGTCTGATGCCCAATTCGTGTTCGCCCCCTGGCGGACTGAATGTGAAACCACTGGCAGGCAGTCGGTGCGCCCTCTCACACCTAAGTGGAAATTCCACACTCGCGCGGCAGGGACGAGTGTTTCAAAAAGGACAAACGCCGTTGACCTCTCACCAAGTCGTTTTTTTTGTATCGACGCCGCGGAGACGACGCGCCGAGGCGATGGTTGCCCGCGACGATTGAACCGTCCACGTGACGATCGCGACGCAGTCCCCGTGTCAATCGCTGATGGATCAATTCTGGTGCGCATCGGCCTGGTGGTGTTCTGATGCGGTTGTCGATGAAACAGGTGTCTTCCGAGGAACGCCAAAGCCAGGGAGGTTGCCGTGTTTTGGGGTTTTTGAACGAGTTTTTTTTTATTCTGGACGTCCGCGCTAATAATGGTTGTGATGGGTTTTTTTTTCCTGCATGCCGCTCGTCCGGCCCGCGTGAAGCCTGGAAGAGTTTCGATTTAAAGCTTTCGTGACTGCAAGGATTCATCTTCTTTGGTTCTTTCGGTAAAGTCACCACGTAGAATGAGAATAAAATAATAAAATAACACAATGTTCATTGAAGCTCTGTCGTCCCGACAGGTTTGTTCCTTTCACCTGAAGAAGGCCACTTGTGTTGTGGCCGAAACGTCGTGAGAATTTAATTGTCATTTTATTTTATTAATTTATTATTTTATTCTCATTCTACGTGGTGACTTTACCGAAAGAACCACAGAAGATGAAGCCTGGAAGTTTGTTTGTCTGGGCGACCGTCCGCGTGGCGAGCACAGGGCTCTTTGTTTCGCCCGCTCTCCTGCAGCCTCTTGACAGGGCAATGTGGACGCCCTGAATGCGCGTGGAGTTATTCACGTCCCCGGGATCTAGTGTGCCTGCGCCGGTTGCCTTTATCTGCCAAAAGAAATCGAGCTCATCTCCTTTGGTTCTTTCGGTAAAGTCACCAACACGTAGAATGAGAATAAAATAATAAAATAACACGATAAAATTCTCACGACGTTTCGGCCGCAACGCAAGCGGCCGTCTTCAGGTGAAAGGTACAGAACTGTCGGGACGAGAGAGCTTCAATGGAGCTTTCACCTGAAGACGGCCGCTTGCGTTGTGGCCAAAACGTCGTGAGAATTTTATTGTGTTATTTTATTATTTTATTCTCATTCTACGTGGTGGTGACTTTACCGAAAGAACCAAAGAAGATGAATCCTTGCAGTCACGAAAGCTTTAAATTGAAAAATCGAGCTCAGTTAATTGCATCGTCGCACCGCAAATCGACGGCGTGCTGTAGTGTCTCCATCGTTACTATTCGCCGTGCGCCTGTAATGATTTGCTATTATGGACCCGTATCCCATGGGTGGGTGAATTAATCGCATCCTTTCAAATACTCTCCCTTGGTTTAATTCTGTTATGGAATGTTGGCCGATGGTTGGTTGAGGATAGTGATGGAATGACAGCCAAGGAATGGAATGCGGCCAATAGGATGCCCATCGAGATGACGGGATGATATCAGCTGATGAGTATCACCTGCAGGTACTGGGTGGATTAATACTTTTCGGGATCTCGGGAGATGGTGAGAGCTTTGTGAGAACCTCATCCAGCAGTAGATTGACCATGGATTCTGGTGATGTCACTGGACCACTCAGCAACTGTCGGTACAAGGCACAATCAATGTTGAAGGCCTCTTTTTATCTGTTTCACAAAGCCAAGATAATATAACACATCTGTTCCATTTTTTTATTTAAAGCTTTCATGACTGCAGGGATTCATATTCTTGGTTCTTTCAGTAAAGTCACCACGTAGAAGGGAGACAATAAAATAATGAAACAATAAAATTCTCACGACGTTTCGACTGCAACACAAGAAGCAATCATCATCAGGTGTGAAAACCACAGCAATAATCTTTTTCAAATTTTCTTGCTGTGGTGCTAGGAGCAACCCCCGGGCAGCTTTAGGAAATACTTAAATAATGCGAAATAGCACTAAATTGTTAATTTAACAACTTTTAAAGTTTACTGATGGGAAAACGGAATGGCGCTGGCTCACCACGGGGCTTACGGCGTGGTACCCGGCTACTTTTTTTTAAATTAAACTCCACGATTCGCGAGCAAGTGTGCGTCCACACAGAGACAGACAGACATACACACAGAAAAAAAATGCCTTTTATAGGTAAGAAAAGAAAAAACGATGACGAGACTCAATGTGTGAAGAACACGGGATTTATTCGGTTCACAAGTCAACGGATATAACTTCAAAACACTTTTATTGTCTGTCTCGAGACAGCGTTCCCGTGGGATTATTTCCAAGTCGACAGACGACACCTTATTTTTCCTCATCCTGGCAGACACACACACAGACACGCCTGTGTCTATGTGTGTGTGACTGTGTCTGTGAGTATGTCTGTGTGTGTCTGTGTTTCTGCGTGTGTCTGTGTGTGTCTATGTGTCTGTGTGTCTATGTGTCTCTGTGTGTGTCTGTGTGTGTCTATGTGTCTCTGCGTGTGCCTATGTGTCTCTGTGTGTGTCTGTGTCTCTGCGTGTGTCTGTGTCTCTGCGTGTGTCTATGTGTCTTGTGTGTGTCTGTGTCTATGTATCTCTGCGTGTGTCTGTCTTTGTGTGTTTGTGTATGTGTCTGTGTCTATGTGTGTCTGTGTCTCTGCGTGTGCCTATGTGTCTCTATGTGTGTCTATGTGTCTGCGTGTGTCTATGTGTCTGTGTGTGTGTCTATGTGTATGTGTGTCTACAGTGACACGCGGTGGCGGTAGTGATGGCGGTAGTGGTGGCGGCCATGTGGTGCGTGTCGAACATCTTTCACGCCGTACGTATTGTAAACATCGCCACTGGGGAGATTAAGGTGGCTGCGGGTGCTGGCGATGATTACTGGGCGCCCCCCTGCCCGCCTACGCCGCTAAACGTCGCTCGCCAGTCTGTTCCAAGCTATGGGGTAGGGGGAGCGAGATAGAGAGGGGGGGTGGTGGACCTTTGTCTTGCTGCGTGTAAATATTGTTGTGTGCGTGCGGGGTTTGTCCATGTGGTGGCGGTAATGGTGGCGGTAATGGTGAGTCGAACAAAAGCGGTGAAAGTTTGTGGGGTCGCTCCGAGCTCACCCTGTCACCCATCGCTCTCGAGCTCCCTCCTAGGGGAGGATGACGAGGTTGACGAGGTTGATGATCCTCATCGTTTGTGAATGCAGAAATAAACATCAGTTTCATTCTGACCTCCGATCCTGGTCAGCAATTGAACGTCGGGAAACCCTCGCGCCGAGGGGCCCCACCAGTGGGCGTGGCCGTGGCCCACCAGTGGGCGTGGCCGTGCCCCACCAGTGGGCGTGGCCGTGCCCCACTAGTGGGCGTGGCCGTGCCCCACCAGTGGGCGTGGCCGTGCCCCCATCACGTTGCGTGTGTAGTGACGGCAGCTACGCTCGGATTGGCTGGATAATAAAGCTTGAAACGCACAGCAAACCACGTGGCCTCTGATTTATTGGGTGACACGCGATGCGAGGAGGACAAGCAGCCTATACAAAGACAAAGGCACCCCCAGTAGCCTCAGCACACTTTTGTGGCAAGTTCTGTTGGGAGTAGCAATTAAGGGCAGCACTGTAGGGCACTCCGGGGTGGGGAGATAGGGGGGTGGACAGCATCACAGTCCATCAGCCAGCTGCAGAAACATTCCCCTCCTCCACTCACCCAGTCACCCCTCCACTCACCCCACCACTCATCTCACTCACCCCTCCATTCATCTCACTCACCCGGTCACCCCATTCACCCCCCCACTCACCCCTCCACTCACCCCACTCACCCCTCCACTCATCTCACTCACCCCTCCACTCACCCCTCCACTCATCTCACTCACCCCTCCACTCACCCCTCCACTCACTCCTCCACTCATCTCACTCACCCATCCACTCACCCCTCCACTCACCCCTCCGCTCACCCCTCCACTCATCTCACTCACCCCTCCACTCACCCCTCCACTCATCTCACTCACCCCTCCACTCACCCCTCCACTCACCCCTCCGCTCACCCCTCCGCTCACCCCTCCACTCATCTCACTCACCCCTCCACTCACCCCACTCACCCCTCCGCTCATCTCACTCACCCCTCCACTCACCCCACTCACCCCTCCACTCATCTCACTCACCCAGTCACCCACTCACCCCTCCACTTATCCCACTCACCCCTCCACTCACCCCACTCACCCCTCCACTCATCTCACTCACCCACTCACACCTCCACTCACCCCACCACTCACCCCTCCACTCATCTCACTCACTCACCCCTCCACTCACCCCTCCATTCATCTCACTCACCCAGTCACCCACTCACCCCTCCACTCACCCCACTCACCTCTCCACTCATCTCACTCACCCACTCACCCCTCCGCTCACCCCTCCACTCATCTCACTCACCCCTCCGCTCACCCCTCCGCTCACCCCTCCACTCACCCCTCCGCTCACCCCACCACTCATCTCACTCCGCTCACCGCCCAGCCCCCCAGTAGCCCGAGCTGCTGCTGCTGCTGGGGGGCGTTGTCCCCCAGCGCCACGTTGGCCCTCAGCAGGAACCTCGTGCGGTGACGCCGCCTCTCCCCCCCCCATCCCTCCCCTGCCAGCAGCGCCCTCCTGCACCACCACCTCGTCCGCCTCCTCCTCCTCCGCGTAGGCCGCTGCCAGCAGCAGCTCCGCAATGCCTCCAACCGTGTCGCCGTCCCTCAGGGCCCTCCCCGGGGTGGTCGCTCCCCTCCCCACCGCCCCCCCCGCCGCGTGGATCCGCGCCGAGCGGCGCACCGGCGTCACGAGCCGCGGCCGCGAGGGGGGGGCCGCCGGGGCTGCGGTGGAAGGGGGGGCCGTGATGTTAAGGGGGGCAGCCAGGGTGGTGGTGCAGGAGATGTGGGCGGCTGGGGTGGTGGTGGTGGTGCAGGAGATGTGGGCGACTGGGGTGGTGGTGGTGCAGGTGTGGGCGGCTGGGGTGGTGGTGGTGGTGCAGGAGGTGTGGGCGGCTGGGGTGGTGGTGGTGGTGGTGCAGGAGGTGTGGGCGGCTGGGGTGGTGGTGGTGGTGCAGGAGGTGTGGGCGGCTGGGGTGGTGGTGGTGGTGGTGCAGAAGATGTGGGCGGCTGGGGTGGTGGTGGTGCAGGAGGTGTGGGCGGCTGGGGTGGTGGTGGTGGTGCAGGAGGTGTGGGCGGCTGGGGTGGTGGTGGTGCAGGAGATGTGGGCGGCTGGGGTGGTGGTGCAGGAGGTGTGGGCGGCTGGGGTGGTGGTGGTGCAGGAGGTGTGGGCGGCTGGGGTGGTGGTGGTGGTGCAGGAGGTGTGGGCGGCTGGGGTGGTGGTGGTGCAGGAGGTGTGGGCGGCTGGGGTGGTGGTGGTGGTGCAGGAGGTGTGGGCGGCTGGGGTGGTGGTGGTGCAGGAGGTGTGGGCGGCTGGGGTGGTGGTGGTGCAGGAGGTGTGGGCGGCTGGGGTGGTGGTGGTGCAGGAGGTGTGGGCGGCTGGGGTGGTGGTGCAGGAGGTGTGGGCGGCTGGGGTGGTGGTGGTGCAGGAGGTGTGGGCGGCTGGGGTGGTGGTGGTGGTGCAGGAGGTGTGGGCGGCTGGGGTGGTGGTGGTGCAGGAGGTGTGGGCGGCTGGGGTGGTGGTGGTGGTGCAGGAGGTGTGGGCGGCTGGGGTGGTGGTGGTGCAGGAGGTGTGGGCGGCTGGGGTGGTGGTGGTGCAGGAGGTGTGGGCGGCTGGGGTGGTGGTGGTGCAGGAGGTGTGGGCGGCTGCAGTCACGAAAGCTTTAAATAAAAAATGTTCGACTTTAAATTAAAAAAAATTTCGACTAAATTAAATTAAAAACTTAAAACATTTTTCGACTCAATTAAATTAAAACAAATTAAAAAAAATTTCGACTAAATGAAATTAAAAACTTAAAACATTTTTCGACTTAAATAAATTAAAACAAATTTAAAAAAAAATTCGCCCTCAAAATCACTCGAACCTTGGGCAGCTGAGGCGCGCGAGTTCACTTCGTCCATCGTAGACATCGCCGGAGAAGTTGTTGTTGTTGTGCTGTTGTTTAGTCGTCGTTGTATAGCTGTTGTATAGTCGTTGTTTATTTGTACTTTAATGTTTAAAGTGGTAAAGTTAAATGGTTAAAGTCGCAGCCTAAGTGGAGGCCTTCGAGGCGGCCATCGACAAATTCTGAAATTTCGCGACCTTTGCCCCCTGAACTCGCCTCCGATTGGCTGCGGGAGGGGTGATACTCGCCTCTGATTGGCTGTAGGCCGAGGGAGGTGAGGGGAGGGGTGATTATGCTCGCCTTTGATTGGCTGTGGGCCGAGGAGGGAGGGGGAGTAAGGGGAAGGTGTAATGCTCGCCTCTGATTGGTTGTGGGCCGAGAGGGGTGGTCAGGGGGAGGGGTGATGCGCGCATCTGATTGGCTGTGGGCCGAAGAGGGAGGGGAGTATTCTTATCTCTGATTGGCTGCGACACAAAACTCGCCGCTGATTGGGTCTCAGGGCAGTTCGTGTTCCCGCGCTTTATTGAAACTTTCATGGACGATTCGATTCGTAGTCACGAATAAACGTTTTTCGATTCCAACACCCACCATGCCTGCACATTGCCTCTGAATCGATTCGATTCCAACATTCACCCTCCTGCACATTGCCTCTGAATCGATTCGATTCAAACACCCACCCGCCGACACGTTGCCTCTGAATCGATACGATTCCAACACCCACTCGGCACATTGCCTTTGAATCGATTCGATTCCAACAACAGACCCAGCAGGTGCCATGGGTTGACTGCTGTGCCAGGCTAGGTACAGGTCACGGGACAGACCCAGCAGGTGCCATGGGTTGACTGCTGTGCCAGGCTAGGTACAGGTCATGGGACAGACCCAGCAAGTGCCATGGGTTGACTGCTGTGCCAGGCTAGGTACAGGTCACGGGACAGACCCAGCAGGTGCCATGGGTTGACTGCTGTGCCAGGCTAGGTACAGGTCACGGGACAGACCCAGCAGCTGCCATGGGTTGACTGCTGTGCCAAGCTAGGTACAGGTTACGGGACAGACCCAGCAGCTGCCATGGGTTGCCTGCTGTGCCAGGCTAGGTACAGGTCACGGGACAGACCCAGCAGCTGCCATGGGTTGACTGCTGTGCCAGGCTAGGTACAGAGGCAGCGCGCCAAGAAATATGGCGGTCTGCTTCTTGCTGTGCGGCCGAGTTGAATGCATTGGTACATATTTGTTGTCTAAAGCACAAATATTGGAATACGTACCTGTAAGATGGTGCAAATCTTTGATCGATGTATCTGTCTCCTCTTGTTAACAACACGCTTGCGTAATGGTTAATATTCTGTTGGGGTTTTTTTTTGTCCTCCCTCCTTTACCAGCCCAGCCAACTCACTCTTTCTCTCTTCCCTGATGTGGCAACTTCTCATTATACAATTATACTTCCAAATGTGCATATATTGTCTCCCGCTTTTTATTTTCATGTGTTCCAAATAAAGACCAATTACAGTTGAAAAAAAAGGAGCGAATGAAGGTGGTGAGGGAATGATGAGCAGAATGAAGAGTCTTGTGATGAGTAGTGGTGGTGGTGGTAGTGTGAGTAGTGGTGGTGGTAGTGTGAGTAGCAGTGGTGGTGTGATTAGTAGTAGTGTGAGTAGTGGTGGTGGTGTGATTAGTAGTTGTGGTAGTGTGAGTAGTAGTGGTGGTGGTAGTGTGAGTAGTGGTAGTGTGAGTAGTGGTGGTGGTGTGAGTAGTGGTGGTGGTGTGAGTAGCAGTGGTAGTGTGAGTAGTAGTAGTGTGAGTAGTAGTAGTAGTATCTGTAGTGTGAGTAGTGGTAGTGTGATTAATAGTGGTGGTGGTGTGAGTAGCAGTGGTGGTGTGAGTAGTGGTAGTGTGAGTAGTGGTGGTGGTGGTAGTGTGATTAGTAGTGGTGGTGGTGTGAGTAGTAGTGGTGGTGTGATTAGTAGTAGTGGAAGTGTGAGTAGTGGTGGTGTGATTAGTAGTAGTGGTGGTGGTGTGAGTAGTAGTAGTGGTGGTAGTGTGATTAGTAGTGGTGGTGGTGTGAGTAGTAGTGGTGGTAATGTGAGTAGTAGTGGTGGTGGTGTGATTAGTAGTAGTGATGGTGGTGGTAGTGTGAGTAGTAGTAGTAGTGTGAGTAGTAGTGGTGGTAGTAGTGTGAGTAGTGGTAGTGGTGGTAGTGTGAGTAGCAGTGGTGGTGGTAGTGTGAGTAGTAGTAGTGGTGGTAGTAGTGTGAGTAGTAGTAGTGGTGGTAGTAGTGGTGGTACAAGTGGTAGTAGTAGTGGTGGTAGTAGTAGTGGTACTAGTGGTAGTAGTGGTGGTGGTAGTAGTGGTGGTACTAGTGGTAGTAGTGGTGGTAGTGGTGGTGGTACTAGTAGTAGTAGTGGTGGTAGTAGTGGTGGTGGTAGTGGTGTGAGTAGTGGTGTGAGGTGGTCTGCGGTGATAGTCTAAAGTCACGTTGAAGGGAAACAATAAAATAATAAAATACATATAAAACTATAAAAATTCTCACGACGTTTCGACCGTAACACAAACGGTCGTCATCAGTTCAGTTTTATTCAATTTCAGTTTATTTTGGTATAGCCCTGTGAATTCTAGATTTGAAGCTTTCGTGACTGCAAGGATCCATACTCTTTGGTTCTATTCGGTAAAGTCACGTAGGTAAAAAAATAAAACAACAAAAATCACGACGTTTCGGCCACACCTGATGAAGGCCACTTGTGTTGTGGCCGAAACGTCGTGATTTTTGTTGTTTTATTTTTTACCTACGTGGTGACTTTACCGAATAGAACCAAAGAGTGTAGTCCTGTGAGCCATCCGGCTCTTGAATCGGAGTGCAACCACAACAAACAAAAAAACTAAAACACGAACAATAAAAACATCTTACAGTGACTTTGTGTTGACTGTGCAAAACAGAAAATCCATGGAAAAAAAAAAACAGCAAAAATATTCCTGAGATAGCACCGTACACCACCAAGGCTGTGTGCAAAAAATCCCAGTGGGATGCAAGTCAAACAACAACCACAACAACAACGACCACAAAAACTTAGATTAAGGCCATCAGTACTACAACAAAACAAACATGTCCAACGAGGTTGTTGTGTGTGTGTATGCAGGGGTATATTACCACTCGGGAGACAAAGGCGGCCGGGCGTGGTGCTGGCCACCCACCCCCTCGTGTGATGTGCCGGCCTTCATCGGCGCCACTCGATAACGGCACTTCCCCCTAGAGTCTGTTAATGCTGTACAAGGGATACTTGTGTGTATCTATTATGGGGGGAGTGGTGGGTGCAGTAGCGAGACAACAGCACGATATACCCCAGCGACCCCAGTTCCATTCCCGGCTACGGCTAACACGAGTGAGGGATTCTGTTCGTCCCGGTCCTGGGTCTCCCCTGGGTCTACTCGGCTTGGGGAGACAAAGGCGGCAACCGGGAATGGAGTTGGCCACGCCACCCTTCCGTGTGCCGCGCGGGCCTTGAGATTCGCCGCCCACCCAGCAGCACGTCCCACCGGCCAATCAAGTCTGGGCCTGCAGGCGGGGGAGACGCGGTGGCTGTGGTAAGGGCTGACCCCGGTGTCTTGTGCGCATGGCCAGGATTTGCATATACCACGATCCAGAGGTGGAGCCAGGGGCTGACAGGGGGGGTGACATTCTGCGTGTAAGTGCACGACACTCGGTCTGGCGAACTCCGTGCAACTGCAATGTCAGAGCGTGTCGCCAACCGATGGCGTCCGGTTCAACAGCCCGACTCTCTCTAAATCATTCTTGAAATTAACATTTGTTGAATGTCACCCCGGGCTGAAAATCCTGGCTCCGCCCCTGCCACGATCGCCACCCGCCGAGCTTAAAGGTCAAGAAGGAATTGGCTGGAGGCCCTGTCAGGACGGGAAGATTGTGTAGCACGACGGGAGGGTGGGGTGGCTGTGGGGGATGGCAGGGTGCAAGTGGTCGCGTCACCGCCCCCGTTGGGTCGTCAAAGACATAATCACGTGACATTCTCTCCTGGTTTGTTTAAGTTTCATTTATTTTGGTGTAGCCCTGTGAGCCATTTGGCTCTTGAATCGGGTGCAACCGCAACAAACAAAAAAACAAAACATGAACAAGAAAACATCTTAAAGTGACTTTGTGTGACTGTGCAAACAGAAAATCCAGGAAAAAAAAAACATCAAAATATTCCTGAGATAGCACCGTACACCACCAACGCTGTGTGCTTTAATCCCAGTGGGATGCAAGTCAAACAACAACAACAACAACAAGAAAACTAAGATTAAGGCCATCAGTCTAACAAGGCACGCGTGTCATTGGAACACACGGGCCGTCACGGATACGCGATTGTGTTGCCGTCACGTGACACGTCCAGCACAGTCACGTTGCAGCCCCGTGTCGAGCCATTAACAAGAAAGCAACACGTCACACGATTGTGTCACTACCACACTGCCAATGCAGTAGCACCAAATAACGAGCAATTACATGCCGTAGAATCCATTGTTGTAGCGTGATCCCTGGACGAATTGCGCATTATAAATGTCAATTATTTTTTATTACAATTCCTCCATTGTAATAAGATGGTTTTTTGGGTTCTTATTTTTGTTTTTGTGTTTGTTGTGGTTGCACCCGATTCAAGAGCCGGATGGCTCACAGGGCTATACCAAAATAAACTAAACTGAACCCACGTCTACGCTCCTGGCCTTCAACACAGCGACACGAACCCTACAAGTCTTGTGGGGGGGGGGGACCTCCCTTGCAGTTTGCAGTGGCACGGCTGAGACGCTTGACTGAAAGGTACTCACTTGATGACTCCCACTAGCAAAGAAACCTCGTGTGCAATGTCTCTGAAGCATCGGGAATTAACGTAGCGTTAGCCCGGCCAACAAAAGACACAGATCCCCCCCGTGGTAATCTTTAACAGACTGTTGGGGCAAGTGCCCGTTAGCGAGCACCTCGGAAGCAGAATGTTTATTTACACTGGAGAAATCCGATGAGCTATGAAGCTCTTTTTCACAGATGTCCAGTAGGCGCACGGGGTGAGAACGTTAAAACAACACAAAGTAGAACACGTGATGGTAGTGCAAAGTACAACAATGGTCAATAAATCGCCCACACACACGCAACTAAACCATCCCCGTCCTACCAGGCAAAGCCCACTGAACTGCTATTCACTTATTTTACAGACGCGATTTGGCCTATGAGGGTCGACTGACTGAGATGACTGGCCAATGCACCGCCATTGCCCCCCACTACACACACACAGTGTGTACACACACACAGTATACAGAACAATGTCCACGTTGTTGTTGCTGAGTTCACGCACCCAAGGAAGGGGGCATTGGAAAATGATGCTAAATCAACTTAAACTCCATCCCCGCTCTGTGACGTCACCACTCAACATGACCTCATCGGCAAGAAGTGCCAGCGGGAGGTGTACCTCGCTAGTGACGTCATGTCACCAAGGTATTCACGCTCCCCCAACCCCGTCAACAGCGCTCTTGAGCGTGATGTCACTTCCGCTTGGGTCACTGCCGATATCAATCCAGTGGCAATCCTTATTTGGGCAAAGCTACGCCCAGTGACTGCGGTTCATAAACATAATGTATTCGTTGTAGCCGTCGGGTTCAGCAGCCACGCCCCATCCCTCGACATATGGCCAGTTAACATTAACATAATTTATTCAGTTACAGAGCCGCTCTTTACGGGAGGGGCGTGTCTCTTACCCCGGAAGTGACGTTGGTTACCTGCTTACACGCGTGACGTCACGAGGTAACAGGAGGCTGCCGATCCACGCTTGCACTGAAATCCGAGGTGAGAAATTCTCATGGTGGTGGTTGTTGTTGTTTACCAAGGTAGAGCCTCTCTCTCTCGTAGGGATGTCAGTTGAGTAGCAGCGAGCATGGGAATCGATGTCCAGGTTGGAACTTTACAACGCGGGGCCTAGCCACGCGGGGCCTTGCCTCCTGCCCTCGCCTGATTGCATTCAATTTTCGATTTAAAGCTTTCGTGACTGCAATGATTCATCTTCTTTGGTTCTTTCGGTAAAGTCACGTAGAATGATAATAAAATAATAAATTGATAAAATAAAATAACACAATAATATTCTCACGACGTTTCGGCCACAACACAAGCGGCCTTCATCAGGTGAAGGGGGCGAGACTGTCTGGTAGGACAGCGCTGGAGTGAAAGAGCCACGAAAGAGCCACGTTCAGATACGGCCTTTAAGCCTGGTGCTGAAATTTGAGGCTTAAAGGCCGTATCTGAACGTGGCTCTTTCACTCCAGCGCTGTCCTACCAGACAGTCTCGCCCCCTTCACCTGATGAAGGCCGCTTGTGTTGTGGCCGAAACGTCGTGAGAATATTGTGTTATTTTATCAATTTATTATTTTATTATCATTCTACGTGACTTTACCGAAAGAACCAAAGAAGATGATTGCATTCACTTTAATTATCTCGCTTAAGTTTAATTTGTCTTCACCCGGCTCGCCACTTTGTAACTTTGTTTTATTGTAAATATTCACGCAGTTTTTATTTTCGTTCTTTTGTTACCAGGCCAAGCCCGCTTGAGCTGCTATACCGCTCTTGTTATCAGAAGCGACCTGCCCACAACAACACAAGGTGAGGCTTTGTCAACGTGTGTGAATGTTTTGACTTAAAACTTTGGTGACTGCAGGCATTAATATTCTTGGTTCTTTCGGTAAAGTCACGTAGATAGAAAATAAAATAATAAAAATAAATGAAAAATAAAATTTTTAAAATAAAGCAAAAAACCCACGACGTTTCGATCGCAACACAAGTGGTCTTTATCTTATTAAATTTAATCTGTTATTTTTATTTTCTATCTACGTGACTTTACTGAAAGAACCAACAATACGTGCGTCAATGTATCTATCGGTCAAAGACGCTAAGCGCGTGCCGCTGTTGACTCTGAATGTGTGGAGGGGAACACCTTCACCACGGGGAGAGAGAGACAGAGACACGGATAGCCTCGGCTATGTTGATTGATCCTCGATTCATTACTTGGTGGAGTGAGGAAGAATTAATGCTGAGCAGATGAAGGTAGCCAGGCATGGTTCTGGTCACACCGCCACCTGTTTACTCATGGCGGTGTGTGACAGTGTCAAGTTTGTGTTTGCAGTAAAGTCTATTAACTATTGCACACGGAGGTTATATCAAAACAATAATTTATTTTTGTTTTCCTCTGGGACTCTTTATAAGAATGGAAACAGGAGGTGAACACAGCACACACATGCAGCTGAAGTCGGAACTGTTCATCCCAGCATTCAAGGACATCTGAGCCTGGATTCACACCTCTAACTTGCGATTGAACATTCATTTCTGCATTTCTGCATAACACAAATAGTATTGTTTTCAACACCCTTTGCTATGTCAGCTGAATTTAGCTCTCATAAATATTCATTTTGTAGTCAGACAGCTGAAATTGTGTGCTCGGAGTTTTGAGTTAACATTCATCTTGGAAGATATGAATGCTTCCAGGCATATTTATGACATTTGCCCTTTCATTGTGTGCCATAACAGCCCGTGGAGAGAAACCCTTCAGGTGCACTCTGTGCGAGAAGGCATTTGCACGTTCATCAAATCTGATGAATTTGAGAAAATTTTTCACTACATCATGAATATATTAATAAGTATAGACGTGTAAGTCACGTGTGCATTCCTCTGTGCCTGACGTGTAGATGGTGTGGATATTCTTTGTTTCTGTTTGCAGCTGACGCTTCCTCTGCAGATTTGGTCTGATGGAGCAAATGCACTCAGCACAGCTCGGTACGACAAGTCAACAATGCGACCAGCGTGCATACAGCACGGACCGGACTGGAAATTTGACACGGCACCAGAGAACTCGCACAGGAGAGAAACCCTTCAAATGTACTGTTTGTGGGAAGGCATTTTCATGGTCATCTGCTCTTAAAAAACACCAGAGAACACACACAGGAGAGAAACCCTTCAGGTGCACGATGTGCAGGATGGCGTTTACACAGTCATGTAATCTTGTAATACACCAGAGAACACACACGGGAGAGAAACCCTTCGAGTACAGTGTGTGGGGGAAGGCATTTTCAGATTCATTTGCTCTTAAAACACACCAGAGAACACACACGGGAGAGAAACCCTTCAAGTGCAGTGTGTGTGGGAAGGCATTTTCAGATTCATCTCATCTTCAAAGACACCAGAGAACACACACGGGAGAGAAACCCTTCAAGTGCAGTGTGTGTGGGAAGACTTTTTCAGATTCATTTGCTCTTAAAACACACCAGAGAACACACACGGGAGAGAAACCCTTCAAGTGCAGTGTGTGTGGGAGGATATTTTCACATTCATCTACTCTTAAAAAACACCAGAGAACACACACGGGAGAGAAACCCTTCAGGTGCAGTGTGTGTCGGAAGACATTTTCAGGTTCATTTGCTCTTAAAACACACCAGAGAACACACACGGGAGAGAAACCCTTCAAATGCAGTGTGTGTGGGAAGACGTTTTCAGATTCATCTACTCTTAAAACACACCAGAGAACACACACGGGAAAGAAACCCTTCAAGTGCAGTGTGTGTGTGAAGGCATTTTCACGGTCATCTGCTCTTAAAAAACACCAGAGAACACACACGGGAGAGAAACCCTTCAAATGCAGTGTGTGTGGGAAGACATTTTCACAGTCATCTGGTCTTAAAACACACCGGAGAACACACACGGGAGAGAAAGCCTTCAAGTGCAGTGTTTGTGGGAAGACATTTTCACGGTCATCTGCTCTTAAAAAACACCAGAAAACACACACGGGAGAGAAACCCTTCAAGTGCAGTGTGTGTGTGAAGGCATTTTCATGGTCATCTGCTCTTAAAACACACCAGAGAACACACACGGGAGAGAAACCCTTCAAGTGCAGTGTTTGTGGGAAGACATTTTCACGGTCATCTGCTCTTAAAACACACCAGAAAACACACACGGGAGAGAAACCCTTTCAGGTGCACTGTGTGCGGGATCGTGTTTGCACAGTCACCACATCTTCAAGTACACCAGAGAACACACACGGGAGATAAACCCTTCAAGTGCAGTGTGTGCATGAAGGCATTTGCACAGTCATCTGCTCTTGTAACACACCAGAGAACACACACGGGAGAGAAACTCTTCAAGTGCAGTGTTTGTGGGAAGGCATTTTCACGGTCATCTGCTCTTAAAAAACACCAGAGAACACACACGGGAGAGAAACCCTTCAGGTGCACTCTGTGCGGGAAGGCGTTTACAGTTTCACCAAATCTTAAAATACACGAAAGAACACACACGGGAGAGAAACCCTTCAAGTGCAGTGTGTGCGTGAAGGCGTTTGCACAGTCATATGCTCTTGTAAAACACCAGAGAACACACACGGAAGAGAAACCCTTCAAGTGTACTCTGTGCGGGAAGCCGTTTGCAGATTCATCAAATCTTCGAAGACACCAGAGAACACAAAAGCATCACAAGGGGCGGAGTCGGAGTCTGAAATCAGCTTGTGAAAGTCAAAGTGCCGCAATGAGCCCATCCCTCATGAAACACGAACCGGAAGAAAATCCCAGCTTGGACACTTTTAAAGATATGAAGGTGAAATATGAAGAGGTGATGGTGAAATGTGAAGATGAAGATTCATTTCCAGAATGGGATCTTCACATTGATGAAGGCAACGTGAAGCAGGAGGAGAATTCTGACTGTGAGTCAGAGTGAGGCAACTCCCAGCAGTTTGTGGAAGTGGAGGTGTGGGTGGACTTGCTCCTAGACAACACAAAGTCAAGTGGAGACCCGGTAGATGTGTAAGCCAGAGACGATGTCGCTACAATAGATGCACCTTTGTCACAGGCCTTTAATGACTAGAATGTGAAGTTGAACACTGTGTGGGCCCGTGGGTTGGGTAGATCTCTAACCAGGAGCAAGAGCCAATAAGCTCCCAAGCATACACTATGTTATTATAATTTATTTTACATGGAGCTTGGTTAATCGCCTCAGCAACTCGGAGTTTTGTATCTCATCTCAAACGCTCGAAGAGCATCCCCAAGTAGCAGCTGCCCCTGTGTGGCACAAGGTGGTGGCCCTGCACCGGCCTGCATGTGGACAAGAGCCTGTCAGTAGGGGGCGATGATTGATGCGTCATCTCAGTTGTGTAGTTTGTAGGTAATGTTTAGAATTTGCTACATTTTCACTCAGACGCCAGCATGCAATGGCCTACTCGTTTTGAATGACACAATTGTATGTTTTACATACACTGTGAAGCAGACTGCAACTTTTTTGTAAAAGCTTCTTGTTAATACGATGTAACGTGATGCAGTATATTTCACTGCATTAATCCAATTTTGTTAACATGCCTGTCAATAATTTAGAATGAATACTTGTCTGGTTTTGTGCATACTTGTAACATTTGATCTGTAAGGGGCAAACATTGAATAAGTGATGTTAGGACAAAGTGTGTGTGTGTTTGAAAGTAACCTGTACAGAGAACTCAGGTGAGACCCGTTGTTCTTGTGATACAGGTCAAACGGTGTTTTTGTGTTCCATGAAGCATCTGCCTCTGGAGCAACTCATCGTCTTTGAAATAGGGAGCACGCTCGGATCATTAATCAGTTACAAGGCATACCACTTAAAAGTTACACGTATAGGAGGAGGTACATTCTCTACAACACGAATTGTAATTTCGTCTACGTGTTGACGTAGATTTTGTCTAACTGGGACTAGAAATGCTCCTTGCTGATTGATGTCTGGATGTTCGTAACCATCGGTTGAAGCAAACCTCACTGCTGTTGTTGAGACACTGTGCACCAATAAGGGTCCAACACATTGACGGCCTTCAGGCCAGGAAAGTCACAACATTTGCACACGAAGGACGCATTCACGCAAGTACCCCATGCTCCGTTTTGAAGTTTTAAAATGAAACATCTTTGAATTGTGTTATGTTTTGAATTAGATAATTGTATTTCTTCATTAAAAGCTTGTATCAATTTACATCTGGAAGACTTCATTGAAAAGGACATTTCGTGTGAATTTTCTCTCGTCGTTAAGTAGATGGCCTTGCCGGGGGTTCGGTCCGATGCGGACTTTCACCTGTTTGGCTTTGCGGGATCGAGATAAGGCGACACGGAGCTGCTGGCCGTGCGAGAAGACCGCCGTCTGCAGATCGATTCCAACGTAATCGAACGTCTGTCCCTGCGCCTCCGTCGTCCATGCAGGGGGTGCGTCGGTTTGCAGCGCCCCCTGCATGAAAACAACGGAAAGTGCAGCGCTCATCACAGATAGATAAAGTTGTGCGCTTATATTTAAAATGTTCTTCTTTCATTAGGTGATGTTGAAATCGAAAAGTGTTTAGCCAGTTGATGATTTCAATCATTGATTCATTTATTATGAACCACATATCTGAACTTTTTCTGGTCCTGTTGAGCTAAAGTTGTAAAAAGTCCGTGACTATAACTTCGCTCAATATTGTAAACGTGTTTCTATTATTTAGTTATTGTTTAATACAAACTACTTCAGATAATGGGTTTCAAGATGTACTTGAATGCCACGTTCGTTGTTCCGGTGTTTAATGGCTTGGACGTCATGGCAAATGGCTTCCATCGATGTGGAAGTCAATGGTGGATGATGATTTGACATTTCGGTGTTGATTTGGAGTAGATTGTTTAACTGTTGCATACCGGGTGGTGAAATGCTTTGCCGAGTACCTTAACTGTTTGACCAAGTGAATTCATGAAGAGTTCGATACGAGTTTGAGCGTTAATATTCTTGCGGAACAACAAAGGTCGGATATTTTAAAGATTCCTGATCGTATGTTTATTGCGACAATGTTCATGGGGAACACGTGTGGAGGCGAGTTCCGGGTGAAGTCGCCCCTTACCTGGCGACCATGGTGGCTGTCCGCTGATCACTCTCGCTCCGTCACAGCTACGAGCTGTAGGGACGGGACGCTCCACCCTGGCGCTGTTTTAATTCACGGCACCAAGAGCGGAGAGCCTCATCCCTGCAGTTCCCTCGTGTTGTGCCGCATCATTTACCGTGTAACGAGGCAATGTTTTCATGAGCAGTGCGTTCCACTACACACCCACACGAGCGAACCATGTGCAACAGTGTGCGTACATACAGACACGAACAAACACGCGGGTGCACATACACACACGAGCGCTTACTTGGAAACACGGACGAGTGGAGATGCATGCACGAATGTGGTCACCACCTGGCTAGCTACACTAGTCACGTGATAACTAGTATACTAAACTATACACTACACTATACACTACACTATACACTACACTATACACTATTATACACTACACTATAAACTACACTATACACTACAATAAACACTATTATACACTACACTTTACACTACAGTACTATACACTACACTATACACTTATACACTACTATACACTACACTATCATACACTACTATACAATACACTATTATACACTACACTACTATACACTACACTATACACTACTATACACTACTATACAGTACTATACACTACACTATACACTTATACACTACACTATACACTACACTATACACTAATATACACTACACTATACACTTCTATACAATACACTACTATACACTACACTTATACACTACAATATACACTACAATATGCACTACACACTACTATACACTACACTATACACTACAATATACACTACACTATACACTACTATACACTACACTATTATACACCACACTATACACTACACACTACACTATACACTACTACACACTAGTGCTGTACTAGTCCCCAAACTGCAAAGACAAAGGCTCCCCAATGTAGACTGACGCATCCACAGACCCACACGTGGACCCACGGACTCGCACAGAAACCCACGGACTCATCGACTCCCACTGGGCGTGCGCTGTTAGCGAGCACCGGTGAGGGTCGCGATGGAACAACACCAGGGGCTGGTGTGGACAGAACCACGGCTGGCCGCTCGTCTCTCAAATTCTGATGTTAGCAGCCCCACCCACCTCACCACCTCCTTAATTATGGCTGAGTCCACCTAAGTGACGCTCGGGACTGCTTCAGGTAAGGGGCCGACCTTAAATGACGTCACGTGATTTTAGAGGATTTTTGACCCCCCGCCCCCATCGTCACAGTATGCACTGCTGTTTTCATAGCAGGTACCACCACAGCCAGTATGCACTGCTGTTATAGTATAAAAAATATAACGATACTATCATATAATGTTAACTAAACGAGCACAAATTTTTAACTAATTTAGGATGAACATTAATCTTAATGAGTATGGATAAATATACTGCATTAGCATACAGATTAAAACTAATTAGCATACCAAAATTAGCATAGGACAACCGTTGACCAATCGCTGCGCACCATCGCCGGAGACGCGCCCAGGTTTGCCTCTCGACCAATCGGATCGCTGGCCCTCCCCCCTCCCCACTTTGGCACGGGGCGACCAATCAGATCGCGGGAGGACGCTACCATTTTTAATGCCCTGCACGCTGAACGCCGCGCGCCCATGTGCGTGTGAGTGTTTAGTTTTTTTTAATTATTTTAATCATTAAAGTTCGCGAGTGTCAAGGTAAGCTACGTTGACTTTTTTTTTAAGCATTTTCTCAAGAGAACCGTTGTTTCTGCTGCTGTTGTGAAAGGCCCGGTACACCCTGAGGCCTTGCCTAGACTAGGACAGCCTTGATGTCACGTGGGTCCACACTCTTTGCTTCTTTCGGTGAAGTCACAGAGGTAGAAAATAGAATTTATTTATTATTTAATTTACTTCATACCTACGTTAAATTTCAATTTTATAATTTTTATTAAGTTAATTGAAACTTATTTTATACCTACGTATTTTTTTTGTAAATGAATGAGTTTTTATAATTTAATTAAAATGTATTTTATACTCACGTTAAATTTAATGTAAATTGTAATAAATTAAATTTTATTTCATACATACGTTAAATTAAATTGAATTTTTTTATAAATTAAATTTATTTAAATGTATTTTATACATACGTTTAATTTAATTTTTTAATAATTACATTTATTTTATACCTACGTTAAATTAAATGTTTTAATAACTAAAATGTATTTTATTTAAATTAAATTTATTTTATTTCATACCTACACATGTACAGTCATTTTAACTGTTTTGACTGCTACAAGCTAAGTGCGCCCTGGAAGCGTATTATTAAGTAATACATTTTACAATTCCTTATAGAGGAACCCCATACTAATGAACTGACTACGTATCTATATTATTAAAAGACCGCACGCAGATATCGCAAAAGCGGACCCCGTTGTCAATTATATAATTCGATGTACGTACAGCAGTTGCTGTACGTACATCATTAAAATTACACCGATTGCAACACGTCACCAAAGATAATTTGAATTTGCCCCCCGGGTCTGATCGCGTTAACTGTGCAGGTGGCGGGTCGAGAGGTGACTTGCACGTGTGTGCAGCTTGTTGAATATTGACGTGCGATGACTTGTGGAGAGGAAGAATGATGATGATGGCGATGCAAGTCTTGAAGTCTGACGTTGTTCTCCGAGTCGTGTAGCCTACCGCGTGCAACTTTGGGGATTGCTGCGTAATGTCATTTTAGTTTCCTCTGTGGAACTTTTTTATTTTGTTGATTCTAGCGATGTAACTAACGTAGGGCGGGCTTGGGAGCGGCGTTGACGATGTGTTTTGGCGTTGCACCAACCAGCACCTTTGCATTCAGAAGTTGGAGGTGCTTTGATTGTTACAGCGAGAGGTGGAATCATCACCGCCATCGTCATGGGGTTTAAGTGGGCACGGAGCCCGTCAAGGGAATGGGTAGGTAGAGGAATGGGGTTGGAGAGTGTACACAACTTGCATTTCTAGTAATTTCAACAATTTATGGGCATGCGCATCATTAACAGTATCCTGATTGATGAGCAAAACAAAATCATCAATCTATTGTCATAAATGAGTCCGAAATATCAAGTCATGCTCAAAACCGCATTCCTATTGTTATAAAAATCATTGCACCCCCATTCATGATGACAATTCCAATATGGTCATCATGATGCTCAGAATTACACTTATATTCTCAGAATCATGAACATTTATTAAAACAGCAGTGTGCTCAAAATGGTCATTTAACAATTTCAACATGTACACAATCAATTCCAAGATTCTAATCAAAGTAAGTCCTATGTATTGTGGTGTTTTCATGCTTATACATTATTGCGTGCCCCCCCCAAAAAATATACAAAAGTCTATTTTTATAATGTTTGCACAGTGTACAGTCTGGAAATTACCCACATGGCAAATTTCAAGCTTGGTGCGTGTCGGGAAGTACGCTAAACATTTTGAACAGACGCACACATTCACAACTTTGCCTTTGATATATATGGAGATTAGTAATAAATTGTTAATTTAACTACTTTCAAGTTGACTGATTCGAAATAGGAATAGCACTGGCTCACCACGGGGCTTATCGCGTGGTATCTGGGCACTTTATTTGAAACGTAAACCCCACAGTTTGTGAGTACAATTCCTCGCAAGTTGCGTCCACAGAGACAGACAGACAATGACGTTTCTAGGCAAGAGCAAGAAATGAATCTACGTGTCGAGGAGAGACGAGAGAGCCAAGAGGTCACCTCGGGAGACGGTTCGGCGCGTCAACCTTAGTCACGTGACTGAAGGAGTGTGGGCGTGCCGTGCGTGTGTGTGTACCGTGTGTGTGTGTCCCGTGTGTGTGTACTGTGTGTGTGTGCTGTGTGTGTGTGTGTACTGTGCGTGTGTGTGTACTGTGTGTGTGTGTACTGTGTGTGTGTGTACCGTGTGTGTGTAACGTGTTCGGCGGTAGTCCAGCGTGACGTCGCCTCTGCTTGGGTCACTGCCGATATCAATCCAGTGGCAATCCTTATTTGGGCAAAGCTACGCCCAGTGACTTGCGGTTCATTAACATAATGTATCCGTTAAAAGCCGTCGAGAGTGTATTGCGACGGGTTCAGCAGCCACGCCCCTTCCCTCGACATATGGGCTGGGCTCATTAACATAATTTATTCAATTACAGAGCCGCTCATTGCGGGAGGGGCGTGTCTCTTACCCCGGAAGTGACGTCATGTTACATGCTGCCGCGTGACGTCGCTAGGTAACAGGAGGCTGCCATCCGCGCTTGCACTGAAATCCGAGGTGAGAAATTCTCATCGTTGTGGTGGTGGTTGTGGTGGTGGTGGTTGTTGTTGTTGTTTACCAAGGTAGAGCCTCGCTCTCTCTCGTAGGGATGTCAGTTGAGTAGCAGCGAGCATGGGAATCGACGTCCAGGTTGGAACTTTACAACGCGGGGCCTAGCCACGCGGGGCCTTGCCTCCTGCCCTCGCCTGATTGCGTTTACTTTAATTATCTCGCTTAAGTTTAATTTGTCTTCACCCGGCTCGCCACTTTGTAACTTTGTTTTATTGTAAATATTCACGCAGTTTTTATTTTCTTTTGTTAGCAGGCCAAGCCCGCTTGAGCTGCTATATCGCTCTTGTTATCAGAAGCGACCTGCCCACAACAACACCAGGTGAGGCTTTGTCAACGTGTGTGAATGTTTTGACTTAAAACTTTGGTGACTGCAGGAATTAATATTCTTGGTTCTTTCGGTAAAGTCACGTAGATAGAAAATAAAATAAAAATAACAGATTATAAATTAAATGAAAAATAAAAAATTGAAAATAAAGCAAAAAACCCACGAGGTTTCGATCGCAACACAAGTGGTCTTTATCTTGTTGAATTTAATCTGTTATTTTTATTTTCTATCTACGTGACTTTACTGAAAGAACCAACAATACGTGCGTCTATGTATCTATCGGTCAAAGACGCTAAGCGCGTGCCGCTGTTGACTCTGAATGTGTGGAGGGGAACACCTTCACCACGGGGAGAGAGAGACAGAGACACGGATAGCCTCGGCTATGCGGATTGATCCTCGATTCATTACTTGGTGGAGTGAGGAAGAATTAATGCTGAGCAGATGAAGGTAGCCAGGCATGGTTCTGGTCACACCGCCACTTGTTTACTCATGGCAGTGTGTGACAGTGTCAAGTTTGTGTTTGCAGTAAAGTCTATTAACTCTGTTGAACACGAGGTTATATCAAAACAATAGTTTATTTTAGTTTTCCTCTGGAACTTTATACGAATGGAAACAGGAGGTGAACACAGCACACACATTCAGCTGAAGTCGGAACTGTTCATCCCAGCATTCAAGGACATATGAGCCTGGACTCACACCTGAGTTGCGATTGAACGTTAATTTATGCATTTCTGCACAACACAAATAGTATTGTTTTCAACACCCTTTGCTATGTCAGCTGAATTTAGCTTTCATAAATATTCATTTTGTAGTCAGACAGCCAAATTTGTGTGCTTAGAGTTTTGAGTTAACATTCATCTTGAAGATATGAAGGCTTCCAGGCATATTAATGATATTTTCCCTCTCACTGTGTGCCATAACAGCCCGTGGAGAGAAACCCTTCAGGTGCAGTGTGTGCGTGAAGGCGTTTGCACGTTCATCAAATCTGATGAATTTGGGAAACTTTTTCACTACATCATGAATATATTAATAAGTATAGACGTGTAAGTCACGTGTGCATTCCTCTGTGCCTGACGTGTAGATGGTGTGGATATTCTTTTTTTCTGTCTGCAGCTGACGCTTCCTCTGCAGAATTGGTCTGATGGAGCAAAGGCATTCAGCGCAGCTCGGTACGACAAGTCAACAATGCGACCAGCGTGCATACAGCACGGACCGGACTGGAAATCTGACACGGCACCAGAGAAGTCACACAGGAGAGAAACCCTTCAAATGTACTGTGTGTAACAAGGCATTTGCATGGCCATCAGTTCTTCAGAACCACCAGAGAACACACACGGGAGAGAAACCCTTCAGGTGCACGATGTGCGGGATGGCATTTGCACAGTCATGTAATCTTGTAACACACCAGAGAACACACACGGGAGAGAAACCCTTCAAGTGCAGTGTGTGTGGGAAGGCATTTTCACATTTATCTACTCTTAAAAAACACCAGAGAACACACACAGGAGAGAAACCCTTCAAGTGCAGTGTGTGTGGGAAGACATTTTCAGATTTATCTACTCTTAAAAAACACCAGAGAACACACACAGGAGAGAAACCCTTCAAGTGCAGTGTGTGTGGGAAGACATTTGCAGATTCATTTGCTCTTAAAACACACCAGAGAACACACGGGAGAGAAACCCTTCAAGTGCAGTGTGTGTGGGAAGGCATTTTCACATTTATCTACTCTTAAAAAACACCAGAGAACACACACAGGAGAGAAACCCTTCAAGTGCAGTGTGTGTGGGAAGACATTTTCAGATTCATTTGCTCTTAAAACACACCAGAGAACACACGGGAGAGAAACCCTTCAAGTGCAGTGTGTGTGGGAAGGCATTTTCACATTTATCTACTCTTAAAAAACACCAGAGAACACACACAGGAGAGAAACCCTTCAAGTGCAGTGTGTGTGGGAAGACATTTTCAGATTCATCTGCTCTTAAAACACACCAGAGAACACACAGGAGAGAAACCCTTCAAGTGCACTGTGTGTGGGAAGGCATTTGCACAGTCATCTGCTCTTAAAAAACACCAGAGAACACACACGAGAGAGAAACCCTTCAAGTGCACTGTGTGTGGGAAGGCATTTGCACAGGCATCTGCTCTTAAAAAACACCAGAGAACACACACGGGAGAGAAACTCTTCAAGTGCACTGTGTGTCGGAAGACATTTTCAGATTCATCTGCTCTTAAAACACACCAGAGAACCCACACGGGAGAGAAACCCTTCAAGTGCACTGTATGTGGGAAGGCATTTGTACAGTCATTTGCTCTTAAAACACACCAGAGAACACACACGGGAGAGAAACCCTTCAGGTGCAGTGTGTGTGGGAAGACATTTTCACAGTCATCTGCTCTTAAAACACACCAGAGTACACACACGGGAGAGAACCCCTTCAAGTGCAGTGTGTGTGGGAAGGCATTTTCACAGTCATCTGCTCTTTAAACACACCAGAGAACACAGAAGCATCAGAAGATCCACAAGGAGTGCAGTCTGAAATCAGCTTGTGAAAGTCAAAGTGCCGCAATGAGCCCATCCCTCATGAAACACGAACCGGAAGAAAATCCCAGCTTGGACACTTTTAAAGGTATCGAGGTGAAATGTGAAGAAGTGATGGTGAAGAGGGAAGAAGTGAAGGTAAAATGTGAAGATGAAGATTCAACTCCAAAATGGGACCTTCACATCGATGGAGGCAACGTAAAGCAGGAGGAGAATTCTGACTGAGGCAGAGCGAGGCAACTCTCAGCAGTTTGTGGAAGTGGAGGTGTGGGTGGACTTCCTCCGAGACAATACAAAGTCAAGTGGAGACCCGATAGATGTGTGAGCTTGAGATGATGTCGCTCCAATAGATGCACCTCTGTCACAGGCCTTTAATGACAGTAACGTGAAGTTGGACACTCAGTTGCTAGGTTCAACCTGCAGAGTAAGAGCGGCCAGTCTTTGTAGACTTGTGGGTTGGGTAGATCTTTAACCAGGAGCGAGAGACAATAAGCCCCCAAGCATTCACTATGTTATCATAATTGCATTTACACGGTGCTTGCCTTATCGCCTCGACAACTCGGAGTTTTATGTCGTACCTCGTCTGAAACACTCGAAGAGCATCCCCAAGTAGCAGCTGCCCCTGTGTGGCACAAGGTGGTGGCCCTGCACCAGCCTGCATGTGGACAAGAGCCTGTCAGTAGGGGGCGATGATTGATGCGTCATCTCAGTTGTGTAGTTGGTAGGCAATCTTGATTCGAAGCTTTCGTGACTGCAGGAATCCACACTCTTGAGTTATTTTGGTAAAGTGACCACGTGGGTAGAAACATAACAGATCACGGCGTTTAGATCGCAACACGAACAATCGTCATCAGGTGGGACAACCACAGCAAGAGAAACTGCTGAAGTAGTAGGCGCCTACTCCAGCAGTTTCTACTTATTGCTGTTGTGCTTGTCCCACCTGATGACGATTGCTTGTGTTGCCATCGAAACGCCGTGATCTATTATTTGTAGCGTAATGTTTTAAATTTGCTACATTTTGACCCAGACGCCAGCATGCAACGGCCTACTCGTTTTGAATGACGCAACAATAGTACGTTGTACATACACTGTTAAGCAGACGGTGCGTATTTGTAAAATAGCTTCTTGTTAATACGATGTAACGTGATGCAGTCAATTTCGCTGCAGTAATTCGATGTTGTTAATATGCCCGTCAATGATTTAGAATGAATACTTGTCTGATTGTGCTTGTACATGTATCATTTTATTTGAGGGTCAAACATTGAATAAGTGATGTTAGGACAAAGTGTGTGTGTGTGTTTTGGAAGTAACCTGTACAGAGAACTCAGGTGAGACCCGTTGTTCTTGTGATACAGGTCAAAGGGTACTTTTGTGTTTCACGAAGCGTCTGCCTCTGGAGCAACTCATTGTCTTTGAAATAGGGAGCACGCTCGGATCATTCATCAGTTACAAGGCATACCACTTGAAAGTTACACGTATAGGAGGAGGTACATTCTCTACAACACGAATTATCTGGATGTTCGTACCTATCGGTTGAAGCAAACCCCACTGCTGTTGTTGAGACGCTGTGCACCAATAAGGGTCCAACACATTGACGGCCTTCAGGCCAGGAAAGTCACAACATTTCCGGCACACGAAGGACGCATTCACGCAAGTACCGGTGCTCCGTTTTGAAGTTTTAAAATGAAACATCTTTGAATCATGTTGTGTTTTGAATTAAATTATTTTATTTCTTCATTAAAAGCTTGTATCAATTTACATCTGGAAGACTTCATTGAAAAGGACATTTCGTGTGAATTTTCTCTCGTCATTAAGTAGATGGCCTTGCCGGGGGTTCGGTTCAATGCGGACACAAACAGTGTACACACACAGTATACACACACACAGTGTACATACACTACACACACACAGTGTATACACAGTGTACACACACACAATGTACACACACACACAGTGTGTGTACACTGTGTGTGTGTACACACACAGTGTACACACACACAGTTTACACACACAATGTACACACAATGTACACACAGTGTACACACACAGTGTACACACACAGTGTACACACACAATGTACACATACAGTGTACACACAGTGTACACACACACAGTGTACACACACTGTACATACACAGTGTTCACACACTGTACACACACAGTGTATACACTGTACACACACACAATGTACACACACACAGTGTACACATACACAGTGTAGACACACACACAGTGTACACACAGTTTACACACACAATGTACACACATAGTGTACACACACAGTGACGAGTGTCGCTGTCTTCCTGCTGTCTCACAGCTGCCGTGACGAGTGTCGCTGTCTTCCTGCTGTCTCACAGCTGCCGTGACGAGTGTCGCTGTCTTCCTGCTGTCTCCACAGCTGCCGTGACGAGTGTCGCTGTCTTCCTGCTGTCTCAAAGCTGCCGTGACGAGTGTCGCTGTCTTCCTGCTGTCTCTACAGCTGCGGTGACGAGTGTCGCTGTCTTCCTGCTGTCTCACAGCTGCCGTGACGAGTGTCGCTGTCTTCCTGCTGTCTCCACAGCTGCCCGTGACGAGTGTCGCTGTCTTCCTGCTGTCTCAAAGCTGCCGTGACGTGTGTCGCTGTCTTCCTGCTGTCTCCACAGCTGCCGTGATGATTGTCGCTGTCTTCCTGCTGTCTCTACAGCTGCGGTGACGAGTGTCGCTGTCTTCCTGCTGTCTCCACAGCTGTTGTGACGAGTGTCGCTGTCTTCCTGCTGTCTCCACAGCTGCCGTGACGAGTGTCGCTGTCTTCCTGCTATCTCCACAGCTGCCGTGATGATTGTCGCTGTCTTCTTGCTGTCTCTACAGCTGCCGTGACGAGTGTCGCTGTCTTCCTGCTGTCTCCACAGCTGCCGTGACGAGTGTCGCTGTCTTCCTGCTGTCTCACAGCTGCTGTGATGAGTGTCGCTGTCTTCCTGCTGTCTCCACAGCTGCCGTGATGAGTGCCGGTGACTCCAGGTTGTCTCTGGCCACTGCCGTGATGAGTGCCAGTGACTCCAGGTTGTCTCTGGCCGCTGCTGGAGCTCACAGGAACATTCTGGTGAGTCGCTTTTAGGGGGGGCTCACCGGTGCTCTGTGTACTACTATACACTGTACACTACTATACACTGTACGCTATACTATACACTACGCTATACTATACACTGTACACTATACACTGCACACTACACTGTACACTATACTATACACTGTACACTATACTATACACTGTACGCTATACACTGTACACTATACTATACACAACTATACACTACATTACTATACACTACACAACTATACACTATACACAACTATACACTACATTACTATACACTACACAACTATACACTGTACACTATACACAAATATACACTACAATTACTATACACTACACTACTATGCACTACATTACTATACACTACACTACTATACACTCACTATACCCTACACTACTATAAACTACAGTACTATACGCTACTATACACTATGCACTACTATACACTACAATGTAATATACACTACTATACACTACAATCGGTCCTGGGCCTCCCCTAGGTTGACTCAAAAGAGTAGCTGGTGTAGCGGTGTGTCGTAGTAAACAAAGCCACTGGGGAGACAAAGGCGGTTCGGCGTGGTGCTGGCCACCCACCCCCTCATGTGCCACAGTGCCGGCAGCCTTGATAGGTGCTTCTCTTCGCTAACAGCACTTGCCCCTATAGCCTGCCGTGGCTACACGGGGGACCTTTGTGTCTGTGTGAGTGATGACATGTGGCTCCGTGATGCCTCTGTCCGCTGGGATGCAGCTGAAGCCGGTGCCTGCGATGCTTCGTCTGCTGCAGTCGGTCGGTGTCGAGGGCGACACATTCACGTGGGAGCAGGTGGGTCCCATCACGACCACCAACACCATCATCATCTGCGTGGCTAGGAGATGTTGACTACCTCGCCTGGTGAACAGGAGGTCGTGGGTCCCACCATCATCATTATCAGGGTGGCTAGGAGATGTTGACTACCTCGCCTGGTGTACAGGAGGTCGTGGATTCCATCGCGACCCTGACACCTGCTGTATAATTTGGATTTGCAGGATTATCACACATGGCTACGTGCGGTGCGAAAGAAGTTCAACATAGTACAGACGTTACACTCACCCACCCACTCACCCAACCACTCGTCCACCCACTCATTCACTGACCTACTCACTCAGCCACCCACTCACCCAACCACTCACCCACTCCATTTACCCACACACTAACACTCACTCATCCAACCACTCACTCATCCACTCACTCACCCAACCACTCACTCTACTCACCCTCTAACCCATCCACTCACCCTCTAACCCATCCACTCACTGACTAGTCCATCTCTTCCGCCCATGCCACTAAATCACTGATCCACCCACCCACTCACTGATTCTCTCACTGATCCACACACCCACTCACTGACCTACTCACTCACCTACCCACCCACTCACCCACTCAATCACTCAACCACCCACTCACTCACCTACCCACCCACTCACCCACTCAATCACTCAACCACCCACTCACTAACTCATCCACTCACTCACCCACTCACTCACCCACCCACCTACTCACCCACTCAGTCACCCACTCGTGTGTGTGCATGCATGCGTGTGTGTGTGCATGTGTGTATGTGTGTGCGTCCCATGTAGGCGCACCACTACGTGGGACAATACATCAAGCGGAGACAACTTTACGATGTAGAGAGGCCGTACCTGGTGAGGTGTGGCGGGGACCCCCTGGGGGAGGTGTTTGGTGTGGATGGATTCTCACTCAGAGATCCCAGGTGAGGGAGATACAAAGAGGGTGGAGAGAGAGTGGGTGGGTGAGTGAGTGTGGGTGAGTGGATGAGTTATTTAGTGAGTGAGTGAGTGGGAAGGCTAGTGGGGGAGTGAATTATTGAGTGGATGGGTGAGCTGTTTAGTGAGTGGGCGAGTGATTGAGTGGGTGAATATTCTTTGGTTCTTTCACTAAAGTCACGTAGATAGAAAAATTATAATAAAAAAAGTGAAATAAAAATAAACAAGCACAAGAGAGAGAGGGGTGGAGAGAGAGAGAGAGGGGCGGGAGATAGAGCCTGCATCCAAACCCAGCCTGGATCTCCCTGTCTCTCTCTTCCAGACACTCGGTGGCAGCGCTGTTTGTGAAGTCATTCTCCATAGTGACGGCCGACAGCAGGCGAGGTGAAGTTCCCCTCCCTCCTCCTCACTCCCTCCCTCCTTCTCACTCCCTCCCCGGGTTCATAGCGCGACGTAGCACTAACTACTACTACACTACCGCTACCCATATACAGTCACACACTCACTCACACACTCACACATTCACTCACTCACTCTCTTCTTTTTCTTTCCCTTCAGCCGGTGTCAACGTCACCACCACGTCCACCACTTCCTCTCCATCTTGCGCTCCAACCGGTGGTGGTGCTGTTGGTGTGGTGGTGGTGGTGGTGTGGGTGGTGGTGTGGGTGGTTGTGGTGGTGGTAGTGGTGTGGGTGGTGGTGGCGGTGGTGTGGGTGGTGGTTGTGATGGTGGTGGTGTGGGTGGTGGTGGTGTTGGTGTAGTTGGTGGTGTTGGTGTGGGTGGTGGTGTTGGTGTGGGTGGTGGTGGCAGTGGTGGTGGCGGTGGTGTGGGTGGTGGTGTTGGTGTGGGTGATGGTGGTGGTGTGGGTGGTGGTGTTGGTGTGGGTGGTAGTGTTGGTGTTGTTGGTGTGGTTGGTGGTGTGGGTGGTGCTGGTGGTGTGGGTGGTGCTGGTGGTGTGGGTGGTGCTGGTGGTGTTGTCGTGGGTGAGTGCGTGGTGTGCCGGAGTGAGCCGCGTAGCTGCACGTTAGTTCACGGCGACAGCGGTCACCTTGCCACGTGCCGCTGCTGCGCCTTGGAGCTGCAGCGGCGTGGCATGGCCTGCCCACTCTGCCGCACGGAGATCCACTCTGTGGTGCACACGTTCCTGTCCTGACACGACACACACACAGACACACACAGACACACACACAGACACAACAACAACCGCCATTCGCCACTAAGTGGCGGTGACGTCACCACGACGCTTGTGCCAGGCTATGTGTACCCTGAGGCAACGTGAAGTGCAGAACGTCCGCTGGCAGGTCACAGGGCAGACCCAGGTGCCACGGGTCGACTGACTGAGATGACTGGCTGATGCACCACCTGTGCCCCCTACTGTGCCAACCTGCTGTGCTTTAGCCACCCGGCGCTCCGCTCGTTCTGAGCATCGCTCCTCCGCCCTCCATTGTTGTTGGAGTGCGACTACCTCTAACTGCCCAGTAGCATCCTTCACGAGCCTCCTCCACAGAGGCCGATCTTGACACCGCTGGTACCAGTCATCGGCAAGTCCACTCAGCTCCACGTCCTCCTGTACCACATCACTCCATCTCTTCTCTAACCCGTGCCGCACCCGCTTAGCCCCCTCAATCCGGCCGAACAAAAGCTGTTTCGGCATGCGGTGGCAGGGCATGCGGGCTACATGACCCAGCCATCGCAGCCTTGCCCGCTGGAGGAGCTCACCGATGGGACCTTGCCCAGATCTTTCAAGGATTTGTGAGCTCCTCACACAATCCAGTCTGGTTAAACCCAGGATGGATCGTAGGCAGGCCAGCCTAAATGTTTCTAACCGGCGAAGATGTTCCATTAGGGGGGTCCACGTTTCGCAAGCGTAGAGAAGGGAGGGAATGACCGTGGCCGAGAGGACCTGAAGCTTAGTGCGGAGCGACAGACCAGGTAGCTTCCACACAGCGTGACGCAACCGATGAAAAGATATTGCCGCTCGACTGATTCGGAGTGAGACCTCTGCTGTTAAACTGGAGCCAATCATAAGCACACTTTCCAGGTATGGGAAACTCTCCACTCTCTCCACAACTGCCCCATCACCGATTGGGAGTTGTGGGGGTGGAGTGTCCGATGGTACAAAATACACAGACATACACACACAGACACACACACACACAGACATGCACAACAATAACAACAACTGCCATTCGCGTCACCACGACGCTTGTGCCAGGACATGTGCCCCTTGAGGCCACGTGAAGTGTCGAACGACCGCTGGCAGGAGGTCACGGGGCAGACCCAGGTGCCACGGGTCGACTGACTGAGATAAGATACACACACAGAGACACACAGAGAGACAGATACACAGACACAGATACACACAGACACACAGACACACATAGACACAGATACACAGAGAGAGAGAGAGAGACAGATAGATACACAGAGAGCGTTTGTTAATTTATGTCTCCTTAAGGACAATTTAATGTTCATGTTTTTACCTCAGAATGTAAAAAAAATGTTCCTCGTAATGTTCAAAATATTTTTTTGTCTACCTCAGAATGTTTATAAAAAAATTAACCTCAGAATGTTATTTTTTTACCTCAATGTAAAAAAGATTTGCTTTTACCTCAGAATATAAAAAATGTTTACCTCAATGTGAAATTCTATTTTTTTACCTCACTCGCACTCTTGAATGCGTTTATTGCCGTTTAATATATTAAACTTTTGCACATTTTACCTCATCGTTTCCTGGCATCACTTTACGAGTTCACCGTGTGTGCACTGTGTGTGTGGGGAGCGTTGGTGCGGCAAAGCAAACCCCTCCAGTGAAGGCCCCCTGTGTGGCATCTAACAGAGTGTAGGGGCAAGTGTCTCTTAGCAGCTCGCAGCAGCTGCGACCACCGTCACGACAAAATTATCTTACATCCACGTCCACCCTCTGTGAATATTCACACGCACGTGGGAGACGCGCTAACCCATCCCTAGCGATCCGAGTGGTGCGTCTTAAGAGTGCGAGGATTATTCTCCTGGCCGCTCTAACGCCGTTCCCACTCGACGAGCGACCTGACGGAGCTGCTTTCACTTGGTGCAGGGCAGGCCGCTCGCGTGGATCAAGATTGGCACAGCAGCTCAGTGGGGGGCTCCCTTACACCCTGGTGGCAATACACTTAGTTTAGTTTTACTTAGGTCTCTGTTAGTGTGGGTCTCTCTGGGTATCTGTGTGGGTCTCTATGGGTCTCTGTGGGTCTCTGTGGGTATGGGTCTCTGTGGGTCTGTGTGGGTCTCTATGAGTATGGGTCTCTGTGGGCCTGTGTGGGTCTCTATGAGTGTGGGTCTCTGTGAGTCTATGTGGGTCTCTGTGAGTATGTGTGGGTCTCTATGAGTATGGGTCTCTGTGAGTGTGTGTGGGTCTCTATGGGTCTCTGTGGGTCTATGTGGGTCTCTATGAGTATGGGTCTCTGTGGGTGTCTGTGTGGGTCTCTATGAGTATGGGTCTCTGTGGGTGTCTCTGTGGGTCTGTGTGGGTCTCTATGAGTATGGGTCTGTGGGTCTATGTGAGTGTGGGTGTCTGTGGGTCTCTGTGAGTCTATGTGGGTCTCTATGAGTCTCTTTGGGTGTCTGTGGGTCTCTATGAGTCTCTGTGGGTGTCTCTGTGGGTCTCTATGAGTCTCTGTGGGTGTCTCTGTGGGTTTCTATGAGTCTCTGTGGGTGTCTCTGTGGGTCTGTGTGGATCTCTGTGAGTCTGTGTGGGTCTCTATGAGTATGGGTCTCTATGAGTCTCTGTGGGTCTCTGTGAGTATGGGTCTCTATGAGTCTGTGAGTCTGTGTGGGTCTCTGTGGGTCTCTGTGGGTCTCTATGAGTCTCTATGGGTCTGTGTGGGTCTCTATGAGTATGGGTCTCTGTGAGTATGGGTCTCTGTGGGTCTCTATGGGTCTGTGTGGGTCTTTCCCCCCCCCCCCCCCTTTATCCCCTGGCCGTCGCCTCCCCCACGGGTGCGGCCACGCCCACACCTCATCCAATCAGGAGTCTCTGGCTCACGGATGACGCGTCACCTCCGGCTTCCGGCGCTCAGCAGCACTTCCGGGAGCGTGGAGAGTCCTGGGAGTCGGCGGCTGCGTCACGTGACGACTCCCACGTGGCTGCGTGCTGCCCGCTCCGTCCGTAGTTACCGTGAAAGACTTGAGACTTGCTGTATTTAGACTATATCGTGACATATTGAGGCGTTTAAACAATCACGGTTTGTTACTTGAACGATTTCCCTTCCCGCCGTGTAATAATGGACAGTGTTTGGTAAGACTTTGTTTTGTTTTTCATCATAACGGGACACATTTTTTACATTATTCCACATGCATAGCGGGGGGTAGGGTGTGAGCTTGAGACGTTTGGAAGCCGGTTTAGCATGAGCACTTTTAAGATTTCGTCAATAATGCAATCGGTGTTGCTCAAGCAAATGCATTATGAAGTTTGCACACGTGTCAATAACAAATTGCATTTATTTTTTACACATGGGAAAATGTGTTCATTTTTTTTTTGCAAAAAATTGCAAATGTAGTTTCTTTTCCAAGTGTTGTGAAAATTCTGCCTTTATTCTTAATGCTCTGTTGAGCACGAAGTGCCCGTGGCGTAACCTGTGGTAATCTCCATATATATGAAAGGCAAAGTTGTGATTGTGTGTGTTGTCTGTACTTCTCCACATGCAACAAACTGGAAATTTGCCATGTGGGTACTTTCCAGACTGTACACCATGCACAAATTATGAAAATACACTTTTGTATAATTTTTTTAGGGGGGGGGGGGGCTCAATAATGTATTTATTTTTTGCACGGCAAGTGAGCTGTGACGTCAAATCTGTCACGTGACCACTTGTGTGCACCCAGCACGTGCCTGTCCGAGTAATAAACTCCACTTGTGTGTACCCAGCACGTGCCTTCCCGAGTAATAAACTCCACTTGTGAACACTTGTGTGTACCCAGCACGTGCCTGCCCAAGTAATAAACTCCACTTGTGTGTACCCAGCACGTGCCTGCCCGAGTAATAAACTCCACACGTGAACACTTGTGTGTACCCAGCACGTGCCTGCCCGAGTAATAAACTCCACACGTGAACACTTGTGTGTGTACCCAGCACGTGCCTGTCCGAGTAATAAACTCCACTCGTGAACACTTGTGTGCACCCATCACGTGCCTGTCCAAGTAATAAACTCCACTCGTGAACACTTGTGTGAACCCAGCACGTGCCTGTCCGAGTAATAAACTCCACTCGTTAACACTTGTGTGTACCCAGCACGTGCCTGTCCGAGTAATAAACTCCACTCGTGAACACTTGTGTGAACCCAGCACGTGCCTGTCCAAGTAATAAACTCCACACGTGAACACTTGTGTGTACCCAGCACGTGCCTGACCAAGTAATAAACTCCTGAGCACAGGGCGCGAGCGACTAACCAAGACATGGACAGAAGCGAGTGGTGGCAAGGCGAGTTGGCAGACGACGTCTACCGCGTCCTTCGAGAGAAGGTATCCGCCTCTCTCATTAATAGGCCTCCTACACGCAGACGCAAATCCCACGGACTGATTTACACGGCTTGTACGTTTGAGTGCTCGACTCGCAGTGGGAAAGTTGCAAGTTCAATCCTGGCCAGCGGGTCGACCCGGCCCCCTATCTCTCCGGGGACTATAACACGAGCGATACGGTACCTTGTGGAAGAATAAAAATGGCTGTGCTTTGGAGGTACGGATCTCCACACCTTATGGTTTTTTTTCATCATAGGCTGAGGACTACCGAATGAGTTCTTCGCCATCTTTCACTCGCTTGAACAGGGAGACAATTTGGCCCGTGGCTTTTGTCACTCTTGGTTTGCGTGACAGCGAAAATTAACTGCTATGGCCGACCGTAACCGGGCACGTCGCCTCCTTAGACCCCCAGAATAATCTATTATCGTTTCAAAACACCTCTTGACCTCTTGACCCAACTCTACAGCGTCCCAACTGCTCTCCCAACCCCGTGTCCTCTGTTTTTTCCCCCTCGCAGGAGCTGTCGCTGCCTCGGTTTTGCGCACGCTCGCCCAAGCTGCACCTCCGTCGCCACTTCGTCGACCTCCTGGCAACTCTGAGCGAGCAGCTGCAGCTGGGTGTGGCCACGCACCACCTGGCCATCGCGATGTTAGACGTGTTCATGGACCGCCACGACATCACCGTCCTCTGCCTCTACACCTGCTCAATCTGCTACCTCATTATAGCAGGTCGGTCAATCGCTCACGTGCCCACCCACCCACCCGATCACCCGATCACTCGCTCATCTCTCGCTCGTACGCTTGGTCGCTTGGTCGCTTGCTCACCGTCGGCATGCGTGTCTCTGACACCCTGCGCAGCCAAGTTCGAGGAGATGGATGAGCAGGTGCCGCGACTGGACTGGGTGAACCGGCTGGAGGTGATGACCAAGCAAGGGCTAAGTCTGTCCAAGGAGGAATTGCAGCAGACGGAGGTAGCTGCATGCCCCTATTAATTCGGCATGCAATGTTTCACCCCAGAACCGTTCCATGCATTGTCATGATTGAAGGTCACGATTTGATTCAAGAAACCAATTGTTTCGTCTTGTTACTTTACAATCTTACTCTGTGGGTCTGTCGGTAAAGTCACGTAGATGGAAAAATAATTTTAAAAAATCACGACGTTTCGATGGCACCACAAGCAGTTGTCCTCAGGTGATTGCTTGTGTTGCGATCGAAACGTCAAAGACCCAAAGAGTATGAACACATCATCTCTGTTTCATGCCAACTAATTATTCTGTAAACAATTTGAATGTACAGCCCGAATTTGAATATAGAAGCGTGTCTTCTTACTAGATAACAGGAAGGCAAAAGCTGCAGAATAACATTACCACAGCAGACCTGACGAATGAACGTGGAGTGGTGCAGGAAATTCTCCCTTCCTATGGTGGGGCTCAGTCTCTCCGTAAAACAATCACCCCGTGACGATTTGCTTGCGTTGCGATCGAAACGTCGTGATATTTTTTGTGAATTTTTCAATCTACGTGGCTTTACCGAAAGACCCAAAAGAATATGATGGTCTTCTTTGGTTCTTTCGGTAAAGTCACGTAGAATGAGAATAAAATAATAACTTGATAAAATAAATAACACAATAATGAGAATATTATTGTGTTATTTTATCAATGTATTATTTTATTCTCATTCTACGTGGTGACTTTACCGAAAGAACCAAAGAAGATGAATCCTTGCAGTCACGAAAGCTTTAAATCGAAATTTAATATGATGGTCATTGCATTTACCCGTGCAGACGAAGGGCCGAGTTGACTCCTTGACCAGACATTTGAACTGTTTTGCGAGCCACGCACCAAATAAACCCTCCAGGCAACACGCAACAGCGTGGCGGACTGAATGCTTCACGGAGTGGTGGCAGCTGTGCCGTGCCAGCCCACTCTCCCGTCTGCCTCCCCCCTGCACAGTTCCTGCTGCTGTGTACACTCGACTGGAACCTGTGCACGCCCACAGCGGCGCACTTCGTGGACTACTTCCTGTGGCTGTCGCGGCATGAGGACGCCCCGGCTGGAGGCTCGTCCTACCGGCACGCGTACACCATCAAGTACACGGCCCACTTCCTTCAGCTCGCCCTGCAAGGTGCTCGCAGAGCTGTAGAGGAGCGCTTCGTAGGCACCGGCCTTGCAGCGCTAAGGTGACCGGCGACAGAAGGGGCAGTGCCTGAAACGTCACCGAATATATATTTTTTTCCAACGTCGGAATGTTGATATTCTTAGCTCTTTCGGTAAAGTCACGTTGAAGGGAAACAATAAAATAATTAAATATATAAACAATAAAAATTCTCACGACGTTTCGACCATAACACAAACGGTCGTCATCAGGTGTGTCGGTTTGCATTAATTTATGTATTTTAAAACGGGGTGTTTATTTAAAAAAACGTCAGCGCCACGCGCAGCGATTTAGCAGTTTATTTAGAAGGACGAGTCCATCTATGTTCTGAAAAGAGGAGGGGGGAGACGAAAAATTAATGTATGCTGTCTGAAAGCCACCGTAAGCGTGAACAGGTCTTAATTGATTGTTCACGCTTACGGTGGCTTTCAGACAACATACATTAATGTTTCGTCTCCCCCCTCCTCTTTTCAGAACATAGATGGACTCGTCCTTCTAAACAAACTGCCAAATCGCTGCCCGTAGTGCTAACGTTTGTATAAATAAATAAATAAACACACACAAATACCGTTAATAAAATAAACAATTTAATGCGAACCGACACTTCTTTCAAATGTTTCTTGCCGTTGCTTTTCACACCTGATGATGACCGTTTGTGTTATGGTCGAAACGTCGTGAGAATTTTTATTGTTTTATATATATTTTATTATTTTATTGTTTCACTTCAATGTGACTTTACCGAAAGAGGTAAGAATATGAATTACTGCAGTCACAAAAGCTTTAAATCAAAATTTTAGTCGGAATGTTTGTTCAAATGTTCAGGGTGCCGTTGGCCCAACGTTCCTCATTCACTGGGTGCTTGTGCGTTTAAGCGTCTGTGTGTGTGCCTGCCTGTCATTCCTGTGTGCAGGGTAGAGGTGGCGTAGCGGTTAGCGCTACGCTGCAGCTACGACCCTGGACACCCTGGTCCCTCGCCCGCTCATGGCTATCACCGGTGACGATTATCTGAACCGGTCCTGGGCCTCCCCTAGGTCGACTCGGCCTCAAATGAGTAACTCATTGCGGTGTGTAAACATCGCCAGCACTGGGGAGACAAAGGCGGCCGGGCGTGGTGCTGGCCACCCACCCCCTCGTGTGCCACAGTGCCGACCTTCATAGGTGCTGCTACTCGCTAGCAGCACTTGCCCCAACAGTCTGTTAAGGCTAAACGGAGGGTTTTTGTCTTTGTTTGTGTGTATGCAGACCACGTATTCCTGAGTTTCCGTCCATCCGTGGTGGCGGCTGCAAGCATAGCATTGGCCCGTATAGAAGTGAAGCTGCCCTCTGCGTGGACTCTGTACATGCAACACTTCACTGGCCTTGCCTGGGAGATGATCCTGCCATGCGTGGAGCAGCTAATTTGGTGATTTGCACGACAAAACAACACAAAGCTCTCCTAAGTGACCGTTTAAGAGACCTATTAAGGCTGAGTTGTGGCTCACGAGGCAGCAACGTGCTCTTTTCTCTCCACAATTTTTGTTTACAAACCAATACCGGTTACCCGTTAAAGCCGAATTTACCCAAGGAAAATTGAATACAGGTTATGCGTCGCTGCCCGAACCATCACTGCTGCCCAAACCATCACTGCTTTAAGATTAACTGTTAGTCAAAGTGAAAGTTGTCTCCCAGGTCAAATGAGCGATGTCGGTGGGACCGAGGTAGTCGTGTCGATTCAACATTCACACAGTGGAGGCCAGTATCTCCAGAGGACAAATACTGTTGTCAAGTTGGCATGACGAGAGACTACTAAAAACAACGAGTATGCCATTTTCTTTGGTTCTTTCGGTAAAGTCACCGCCACGTAGAGTGAGAAAGTAATAAAATAAAATAATAAAATTCTCACGACGTTTCGGCCACAATGCAAGCGGCCGTCTTCAGGTGAATGGTACAGACCTGTTTGCGTTGTGGCCGAAACGTCGTGAGAATTTTATTGTGTTATTTTATTATTTTATTCTCATTCTACGTGGTGACTTTACCGAAAGAACCAAAGACGATTAATCCTTGCAGTCACGAAAGCTTCAAATCGAAAAGAGTATGCCATTGTGCAACAGATGGCAAATATTTTAAGCAATATCCATTACGACTAAATGAAGCTGATATGTGGATTCCTGTGCGTGCGAATTTCACGTCCTAGTCCATCACGGATGCCCTGAGACTCGGTGAGGCGCTCCAGCATTACCCATGGTGCCTTGTGACTCATTGGTAGATGGGCCCTTATGGTTGAGGTTTCTCATCACCTTGCTGAATTAAATAAGCAGATGAACGCTAAACGATTAGACATTCCTCTGGTGCTGTTGCTGGCTTCTTAGTATTTTGGGCCTGTGCTTAGCAACCGTTATTTAAACATAACAACATTAAGTTGCACACTCTTAATTTTTAGAGATTGGAGAGTATGGTTTTCAGATTTTGCCCCAGGGTTGTTTCCACTTATGTTATATTGAGGACAAACTACTACAAACGACAGTACTATGCAGTGGTGTTAATTACTGCAGTACATCCTAGATGTTTTTATTGATGTTAAATTATTATATTGCTGTCAAGGGCACGGTGTGATATTGGGTTCAAGGATCACAAGATGGGCGTGAACCTAACATGATTAGACCCACAGGCATGGACCTGTGTGTGTCAAGATGGGCTTGAACCTAACATGATTAGACCCACAGGTATGGACCTGTGTGTGTCAAGATGGGCTTGAACCTAACATGATTAGACCCACATGCATGGACCTGTGTGTGTCAAGATGGGCTTGAACCTAACATGATTAGACACACAGGCATGGACCTGTGTGTGTCAAGATGGGCTTGAACCTAACATGATTAGATCCACAGGCATGGACCTGTGTGTGTCAAGATGGGCTTGAAGCTAACATGATTAGACCCACAGGCATGGACCTGTGTGTGTCAAGATGGGCTTGAACCTAACATGATGAGACACATAGGCATGGACCTGTGTGTGTCAAGATGGGCTTGAACCTAACATGATTAGACACACACAGGCATGGACCTGTGTGTCTGTTCTAACTCTACGTCCTCCCCCTGTGTTCGAACTCTTCAGTAAATACAACTTCAACAGGAAGCAGGTCATGGAGCTTCAGGAAAATCCTGCTGTCCACTCTGAGCAGCCCTCCCACTCAGCCTCAGCCATACCACGTGTGCCTCTTCACCAGTCAACTCTACAGCAGCAGCAGCAGCAGCAGCCACAGCCACTACAGCAGCAGCAGCAACAGCAGCAGCCACAGCAGCAGCAACAGCAGCAGCCACAACAACAGCAGCAGCCACAGCAGCAGCAGCAACAGCAGCAACAGCAACAGCAGCAGCAACAGCAGCAACAACAGCAGCAGCAGCAACAGCAGCAACAGCAGCAGCCACAGCAGCAGCCACAGCAGCAGCAACAACAGCAACAAATGATGCAGCAGCAGCAACAGCAGCAGCAACAGCAGCAGCAGCAGAAACCACAGCAGCAGCAGCGACAACAACAACAGCAGCAGGAGCAGCAGCAGCAGGAGGAGCAGCAGCAGCCACAGCAGCAGCCACAGCAACAGCCACAGTAGCTGCAGCAGCAGCCACAGCAACAACAACAACAGCAGCAGCAACAGCAGCAGCCACAGCAGCAGCAGCCACAGCAGCAGCAGCAACAACAGCAGCAGGAGGAGCAGCATCTGGTGCCCAAGTCGGTGCAGACGCCACCTGTGGAGGTGGGTCAGGAGATGGAGTCGTCGTCGCCGCCGCTGCCGCCGCCGTTCAGCAAAGAGACCCTTGGCAACATTTGGGATGACCACGTTTTGGCCGCGCAAGCCGTGTGTCAGCAGGAACCTGGCCATCGAGCCGCACAACAGATAGATCGGCAGGCTGTGCGGCGATTGCTGTTGCGTTTTCGGCAGGGCACCGATTTCAGGAATGCAGAACATGGAGCGAGTTGTCGGTCAAAGCTGAGCTCGTCAGAGCTTTGGTCGGCAAGCTGTGGGGGTGGGGGGTGTTCAAGGAGGCTGTAGATTACCGGCAACGAAAGCGTCGCAGAATCTTTGCGACGGTTGCAAATTTCTATTAATGAGGCGTCGTGCCGCACGCAATCCTGTGAATATCGCAAACCGACTTCCGCTGGTCAAGAGGCCAGCCGAACGCCGACAAATAGTGGGTCGGCCTGCAGTTAAAAGCCACGCTGTTGGGGCCCGGCTCCGCTCTGGCCATTTTATGTTTGGCCATGAATTCAAATGGCCAAAGAGACATAGTAAGAAAATATCTTCAAGCCTAAGTGAGCATTGGTTGATGCTTATTTTCACGGGAGTTTCTCAGCCAATGAAGGTATTTTTTAAGGACACGTCTGTGAAGCGATCGTTGCCGTTCCACAAAGCGGTACTTACTGCGTCAATCCCGGAGGAATAATTGGTCGCGAAAGCCTGCGTGTTAAACTGGAATAATTGTAGAATCTACCTCTTGTGTGGGAATTGAACTGGCAACTATCTGGTTATAGGTTGGACACTTTTATCACTGCGCTACACTGAACAACATTACCAAATACACTGAACATAATGTGCCATCTGTTTAGCCATTAAAATAAAAAATAACCATGCATGGAATTTGTACCAATCTCATGTCTCTGTTTCGGGGCATAGTGTTAGCCCAAAGCCACCCAGACACTTCCATTAAACAGTGCGAACTGTGTCTGCTACTTGTTTTTATATATTGCGACCTTATAACTTATGCACCTCTTAGAAAGAATGTGTATTAATGAAATTACGTGTAATTGTAGGGATGGCAGAGTCAGGTTCGAAGTTTTCTGCATCGACATGTGAAAGATGCTGCTACGGACAGGTGTAATGCTGTAATTTCATTGTGGATAATTATGTACACTTTAAATGGGCACATTTAATCCTGTGTGTGACTGGGTGACAGCATTTAGGTTCAGAATTATCTCTTGCATGTGAGACAAGGGAATCATTCATTGTATTAGACTATTATTAATTTAGAAAAAAATGTTTCTGATAAAACTGTCTTCCTACTCAAACGATCATGGCAAGATATTCGTATTTGTGGTCCTGATCCAGTGTTGGTAATTCCTCTAATATCACCAACAAAGAGTATTTAAACCTGTAATTGACGAAAAAATCCGATCATAACAGCGCAGGTTGTAAAATCATGTTTTACTTGCAAATAAACACGAACGGTTTCTTCTTAAGCAGTGCATTGTGGTTCTCTTACCTTTGGTCACTGTCAAAATAAATCTGAGCAAATCTGACCGACTGTCAGGTAGCACCAATACAGAGATGGGTAACTCTAGGCCCATTTAGTCATTGATCAGACTCATCAGTGTGGTATCATCACCAATACAGAGATGGGTAGCTCTAGGCCCATGTAGTCATTGATCAGACTCATCAGTGTGGTATCATCACCAATACAGAGATGGGTAACTCTAGGCCCATTTAGTCATTGATCAGACTTATCAGTGTGGTATCATCACCAATACAGAGATGGGTAACTCTAGGCCCATGTAGTCATTGATCAGACTCATCAGTGTGGTATCATCACCAATACAGAGATGGGTAACTCTAGGCCCATGTAGTCATTTATCAGACTCATCAGTGTGGTATCACCAATACAGAGATGGGTAAATCTAGGCCCATGTAGTCATTGATCAGACTCATCAGTGTGGTATCATCACCAATACAAAGATGGGTAACTCTAGGCCCATGTAGTCATTGATCAGATTCATCAGTGTGGTATCATCACCAATGCTCACTGCAGTAAAGACTGCCTCTGGCAAGTGTTGTATATATAGGTGTTATGAAAATTGATGAAAATAATGAAAATTAAATGAAATTTGAGATTTGCATAATTTATCCGAAATCATGTTAATTAGTGTAATTATGTGCATAAATTATGCTGATTCGAGAGATAATCGTATTAATTTATGCGAGTGGGCGTGGTTATGATAATGCAGGTCGTTATGGATTATCAGGTCGAGCCTCGGTGACTAGGATTGTGTTATGAATTTGAATGACGCAATTAATCGTATGCAGTGACGCAGGCGTTGTGAGCGTGAATGAGAGAGAGTCGATTCGACTCTGCTCTTTAATTCCGTATTATCGATAAGGATACGATTACTCTCGATTGAACATTACGAATTATGTGTGTTATGGATTATGTGGTGATAGTGTGCTTATGATAGGTCCCCAGGATTCAGATCTCATACGCAGAACAATATTATGCAGAATTTCGGGAAGAATCACACACAAACCTTCTGCTTTAATCAATTTTATTTCTAGCTAACTTTAATTTTTGGATAATATGAAAAACTCAATCTCGGGATTTTGGAATTTCAACACAGCGTTAACACGATACCATCACGATTGCGTTGTTTCACCTCGATAGCGGCACCTGTGGTTAATTCCCGACGCGTAACGCAATCGATCGGTTGTTGAGAGAGAGATTAAAAACATGCGAACTATTCTATCAAACCTTAACTTTATAATATGCAAACTCGTATGCTTGAATTGTTACACAACACGGCACTTGGTCTTTGATTCGTATCCAATCCTTAATACATTCTGATATGCGAAGTTATTATGCTTGAAATCGTCAGCACAGTACCACGTTGATGTTCGTTCATTGATTCATAACGATTATGAATTTAAAGCGTTCGACTGTAATACTTCTAATTGCCTTATCAACACCACTCGATGGCCACAATGCTTCGTTACTTGAATTGTCACACAAAACAGCATTCGGTCACTGATCATGCGCGGCCCTTAATGCAATTGTTGTCACGTTGTTAACAATAGGATGACTGATTATTATGCAACGCTACTCGTTGACAGGGCACTCCAACCAGTATTATTCTTGGAGGCACAAATATGCGTTTGAATTCGTTATTTCATTCGTGGATACCGGCAAGGTTATGCAGAAAGACAAATATTAACGAACGACTCAAGTATTCCTAATCAACTTCTCAACGCGACTCAATGGGTGGCGATGTTTCCTTTTGAGATCCTTATCTCGGGCCAATCTTTTAATTGATTGTGGCCAGACCCCTGACAGGGAACCGGTTGAACAAGCTCTCTATCCCCGCGAGCGGCGCTCCGTGGTGAGGAGCCAAGAATTAATCCTTGTTAATGGGTCAGTTGGTAATTTATGCGGTTAGAAGTACAGCCCCAGCACAATATTACAGAGAAAAATTATGAACACTCTTAAAAACGATGGATTATTCACTCGGTCGTTGCGATGTTTCCACAATCACGGATGGTTCAATGGCTTGAGGTTTTTAGGCTTTGTTAATGACCCGTGTGTGTGTGTGTTGAATGGTGTGAGTGGTGAAAGAGTAGGCCAATGTTCAGAATCGATTCTTTGCGTCAAGCAGACGTCTGGTTTGTGTGTAGTGGGGGGCAGTGTATCATACGTATCAGTTGATTCTTCTTTCAGTAGTTGGTTCGGACTCGACGGACGTTGGTGAACGAGTAGATGCGTTGTTGTAGCTGAGATGACCGTCTGGTAGACGGCGTTAGAAGCACGCCCGCAGCGGCGCGCTGGTGCTCCGTCGTCGGCGGTTGTAGATTGCAGGCTCACGATTCGCTCGTGGTGGCGCTGGCCGCTAACAGCGGCAGCGGGTCGCCAATTGGCGACACTCGCCAATTCGGCGAGTTGTAGAGACGTTTCCGGCGTCGGTGATGGCTGCTCTCCTGCTGAGATGAGTTGAGCGGGTCTTCTGCTGAGATGAGTAGAGATGAGTCTTCTTCTGTTGAGCTGAGTTGAGATGAGTCTTCTTCTGTTGAGCTGAGTTGAGATGAGTCTTCTTCTGTTGAGCTGCCCCCGAGGGCTGATGAGTTGGTTTCAATGCTGAAACGGCTCCTTTTTATGCCAAAAATCTCTCCCCTTCTCGGCTCCCCCTCACGAGGTGGAGCTATCTTTGATCTGATCGTATGTCGGTGGGGGGGGTTCGTGTGTCGGTGGTGGGGGGGGTTCGTGTGTCAGTGTGTATGTTTGTGTGTGTGTCATTTATGACATGGCCCTGTTCGGGTCTTTCCTCAAGTCATAAACATCAAGACAACAGACACCTCGATTCATCTCGGTGGCGTCTGGTTGTCTGATCCCTCCACCCAGAGAGAGGGGCGGGTTCCCCCCCCCCTTTTCCGTTCGCGTTCCGACGCACAAAGAAATGGTTAAGATTTTTTTTTTAAGTTTAACATTTCACATCACAGTTGGTATCTTATCATACACAGTTATGATCCTGCTTGTGATTCATAGTATTTGATTTATTTCCAAGTGAAGATGCTCTTCCGAGCGTATGCATTTTATCACGTGCTGCAGGGAAAGACAAAGGTGGTCGGGAGAGACAAAGGTGGTCGGGAGCACCTCTTTATACTTTCGACTTATTTTTCTCAAATACCATTTGGTCCCATGTTCGCCAAGACTCGTGTTTGTAACTACGTCTTCCCGACACCTCTCGGTTTTACCGAGGTTCGAATTGTTATGATGGAATTATTAAAAAGAAAAATAATTATCATCCTGAGTTTAAGAGGTCCATTTCTTGATTGTTGGAATCCATATCCCTTGGTTCTGTAAGGTTCTATAATGGAATGTCGTGTAAGGTTAACACGTTGTTATTATTAATATTATTTTGCAATTTTCTTTAAAACTTTCTTTGCCTGGTTGCCGTGTGTGGGGTGGGTGTGTCTCCTCATCAAACCCGGCTGGCTTTTCCAGATGGCCCCTTGTGATAAGGTGTAATTCCTGCTTCTCCGCGCTGTGAGAGAGACAAAGGTGGTCGGGGTTGCTTGGAATATTGTTTAAACTCTTTCGCAAGTTTGCTCGTTGTCTCATTCCTTCTCGATAACCTTTGATGTGACTCGGTATTCTTGCTCCAAGCTTTGTTTTAACAGTAAAAGTATTAAAGGTGAAAATCATTTAATAGCGAATTAATCATTGGATAATAATTCACTGATGTGTCTGGTGGCCTGTTCTTAATTGGAGTGAGCGTTAGGCTCGCTACTTTTATCTTATTCTTGTTGTTGCCTTTTAATTTTTTTGTTGCTTTACTGGAAAATAAGGAAAAGAATATGTATACGATTTACCCTGTTGGCGTCTGGTGTCTGCTCTCTTGGTGTTCTGACCTCGGAGGGACCTTTCCTAAGGGGCCCATCAAACTCTTGTTCATCTGGAGATTTTCGCCGATAGCTGTTACATCCTCGCCTTGAGAGTTTTATTATTTCTTTATTCTTTAATGGTCTGTTTATGACCGACATCTGGTTTTTCGTGTTTCTGGCTTACTGGTTTGATTCATTAAAAAAAAAAAATATATTGTTTGTCACGAAAGAAAGGAAAAAGAAATCTAGGTGTATGCATCCGTAAATATTCTTATGGATATTAATTGTGGAAAAAGGGCCGTATACAACATTCCGCCCTTTTAAAAATGATCGGTGGTCTGCCACCGGTTATTTTTAATATTAAAGAAAAATGCCTTTTTCCACCATGAACTATCGATTGTCTTCAAGTTTGTGATTTTTCCTTACAACGCGCGCGTACGTGTCACAACTTAGCATGATTACATTTGAAATAAGAAAATAAAAGAACAGGAAAAAGAGAAATTAAGGCAACATGTTACATCGGGTCTTATCAATTATTGCTTTGATTTTTGTTTCAGTTCCTGGGAAACACTGGATAGCGGTTTCGAGCCCGGTGGTACACCGTTTCCCTCCTGGCATCTCTTTGTTTAATGTTTACCAAGTTATTGGCAACCTTACTGCCACGTTTGGTCAAAAGTACAGAATAATTTTTCTCATGACCAGGTATTTTCGAGTAACCTGTGACCTTTCCATGCAACATCATCACATCGTCGTTTTGGTTCATCGTCGGTATGGCTTTAGCCAAATGAGCACGGTTCCTTGGTTCGTATCGGTAATTTTTTTTATCCCTCGCCTTCCCTGTGGGTTTATGTGGCGTGAAGCCATGTCGAGCGCCACCAGGATTAGTACACAACACGAGTTTCCGTGCTCGACTGTTGGGGTCATTTGCCTTCTCCGCAGCCATGTGCAGATTTGCTGACTCCGTACCACGATCCGATTCCGTGCCTCGATTCGATTCCATGTTTTTGCGTGTGCTGGATTTCCACACATTCCCCAATCCATCATGGATTTTTGTCTCCGTAACGCGTTTCCCTGGCACTTTTACTGTACTCTCACGCAATTTTGCGACACAATTGATCGCGTTTCCATTTACCAAACAAGCATGTTTCTCCTCCCGATCCTGTTGGTTATCATTTCCTGTTAGATCACGCTTCATGGTTAATTTTCCTTGTTCAATAGGTGTGTTCACCACGGGAGCGACTCTTGCGTTCCCCACCACATCAAAGCGTGTGCATGGCGCATTTAGTTTTCCACAATCATGGTTCCCCTCTTGGTTCTGTTTGTAACCTCCAGCCTGCTTGATTTTTTCCAAGGGCTGTGATTTTTTTTTCAGATCAGCGGACACCTCTTTCCCTGTCATTTTCCTCTCAACCAGTGTGAGCGATTTATCACGTGCCCATGTCACCCTCTTTGTTACAGCCAAGCCATGTGTGCCCCTTGTGTATCGTGGAATGGGGAATCGGCGTGATTCTGCTCTTGGCCTATACACGCCGTGATTCTCGCGATTATGTGTCTTTGTGTGTCGTGGCCGCCCATTCTCTATGTGCCACTGTCGACCGTAATTGTTATCTCGCCATCTGTGTGGGTAATTTTGGCCGGCTGTGTGCCGCTGCATTGGGTGAAGATATGGTCCTGCTCTTTGCTTCCACCCGTGGCGATTGTCGCAAATACGCGTCTCTGCACGCTGCGAACGCTCTCGGTCTGTGTGCCGTGGAATTGAGCACTGGTCTGACTTTGCTCGTGGTCTCCACACGTTGCGATTCTCGCAAATACGCGTCCCTGCATGCTGCGATCGCTCCTGGTCTGCGTGCCATTGTCTCGTGTAATTGTTATTTGACCACCCGTGTATGTAATTATGTTGGTAATCCGTGGGTGCTTTTTGTTTTCTGCACTGTGGGCCTGCGTGCATCAAATGCCTCACATGTTTTTTATTTTCGTCTGATAGGCTGGTTGCCTTGTCCCGTTCACTGTGTGCTGTGAAATCATTGTTTTTAGCCCGGTACAGCCAAGCCATGTGTGCCCGATCCACTATGTGGTCTAAGGAGGCTGTCTCTGGATTCAAGACCATTCCCACAATTTCTGTAATCTCTGGACTCAAAGATCCAAAAAACATAATTTTGAACCTTTTGTCACCTTCGTGATACTGATCCACATCGCCCGCATAGTACGCTCTTTTAAATCGCATGAGGTAATCCCGAGGATCCTCGTCTGCACACTGGGTCATAGATTTTGCAGCGTTAAATCCCTCAGACAGTGTTAAATATTCTCCAAACTTCCGAATCACTGCCAGGCTCAGCTTTTTAAAATCGTTCCGAACCTCGTATGGTAGCGACTTTACCCATGATATGGACTGTCCATGCAAGCTGCGTTTCAGCAAACTCGCTTTTTCATCCGTTTTCCTCAGACCCCTGATCATTGCTTCTGCTTCTACCGTTGCGATGTGAGTGTGAATGTCCCTGTTCTTATTGTGTGGATCAAAATAGGGAATTCTGACGAGAGCTTTGTCCATCAATTTCAGAGTGTTACTACTGAACGAGTATTCGGAAAGTTGATCATCGTCATCCGAGTCAGATTCGGATGAGTCATTAACATCACGGTGGCGTTGCTTAACATGATTTTTGTAGTGTATTTTGCGCCTGTAACGTGGGTCAACTTTGCTCGGTGACTCCTGTTTTCCCCATGGCTCATACTTATGTGGTTTTTGTGGGGTGTTTGATTTATATTTGTCTGGTGCGTCGTGCCTGTCGCGATGTTTGTGTCGGCCGTCTGTGCGTGGTGTGCGTTTTCCTGGAGAGTTGCCTCGGAGCTTCGGCTCCGCCCTTTCTCGCGTTATTAGTACATAATCTCCTGGTGATTTAGTTTTGATATTCTGTCTCACTCTGACTTCGGGGTTATCAGTCCCACCTGTTTCTTTTCCGAAATTTTCCTCATCCCATAATCTCTGTTTGTCTGTCTGTGCGAGAGGGTCTGAGTTCAGCGTAGCTATTCCTGATGTTTTTACATCGTGTTCGCTTTTCTCCCATTTTATCCAGTTCTTAAGCAGTGTCCCAATGTCATCAATACAGCTCCCCTTCCATGTGTCTCCCTGATTTGTTTGCTCTGTAGCAGATCGGCCTGACCTTTTTGGTACAAGTTCCCAATATCCCGCAATCCACTCAAAAATTACTCTTAATACGAGCATCTCTGGAATTTCACTTCAGAGTGCATATCAAAACAGTTGTATCCAGAATGCATCAGTTCGACTCCTGTGACTCTGGTATTCCCTTCAGAGTACGTATAAACAATTGTATCACAGGATATGGTCAGTTTGACTCGAGCAAATAATCTTACTTCAATTGTCTTTGTTATACCCTGCTACTCTGGAATTTCCCTTCAGAGTGCGTTTTTTTGTTTGCTTTACACCCGTTACAGTCACAGGGCAACGTTAGATCATAAAACCTTGGTTAATACAACAGTGATTTGTTCCTTAATTCAAGCATAAACTGTCTGCGAGAGATCCCGGACGACGCGCCCAATATGTTGTATATATAGGTGTTATGAAAATTGATGAAAATAATGAAAATTAAATGAAATTTGAGATTTGCATAATTTATCCGAAATCATGTTAATTAGTGTAATTATGTGCATAAATTATGCTGATTCGAGAGATAATCGTATTAATTTATGCGAGTGGGCGTGGTTATGATAATGCAGGTCGTTATGGATTATCAGGTCGAGCCTCGGTGATTAGGATTGTGTTATGAATTTGAATGACGCAATTAATCGTATGCAGTGACGCAGGCGTTGTGAGCGTGAATGAGAGAGAGTCGATTCGACTCTGCTCTTTAATTCCGTATTATCGATAAGGATACGATTACTCTCGATTGAACATTACGAATTATGTGTGTTATGGATTATGTGGTGATAGTGTGCTTATGATAGGTCCCCAGGATTCAGATCTCATACGCAGAACAATATTATGCAGAATTTCGGGAAGAATCACACACAAACCTTCTGCTTTAATCAATTTTATTTCTAGCTAACTTTAATTTTTGGATAATATGAAAAACTCAATCTCGGGATTTTGGAATTTCAACACAGCGTTAACACGATACCATCACGATTGCGTTGTTTCACCTCGATAGCGGCACCTGTGGTTAATTCCCGACGCGTAACGCAATCGATCGGTTGTTGAGAGAGAGATTAAAAACATGCGAACTATTCTATCAAACCTTAACTTTATAATATGCAAACTCGTATGCTTGAATTGTTACACAACACGGCACTTGGTCTTTGATTCGTATCCAATCCTTAATACATTCTGATATGCGAAGTTATTATGCTTGAAATCGTCAGCACAGTACCACGTTGATGTTCGTTCATTGATTCATAACGATTATGAATTTAAAGCGTTCGACTGTAATACTTCTAATTGCCTTATCAACACCACTCGATGGCCACAATGCTTCGTTACTTGAATTGTCACACAAAACAGCATTCGGTCACTGATCATGCGCGGCCCTTAATGCAATTATTGTCACGTTGTTAACAATAGGATGACTGATTATTATGCAACGCTACTCGTTGACAGGGCACTCCAACCAGTATTATTCTTGGAGGCACAAATATGCGTTTGAATTCGTTATTTCATTCGTGGATACCGGCAAGGTTATGCAGAAAGACAAATATTAACGAACGACTCAAGTATTCCTAATCAACTTCTCAACGCGACTCAATGGGTGGCGATGTTTCCTTTTGAGATCCTTATCTCAGGCCAATCTTTTAATTGATTGTGGCCAGACCCCTGACAGGGAACCGGTTGAACAAGCTCTCTATCCCCGCGAGCGGCGCTCCGTGGTGAGGAGCCAAGAATTAATCCTTGTTAATGGGTCAGTTGGTAATTTATGCGGTTAGAAGTACAGCCCCAGCACAATATTACAGAGAAAAATTATGAACACTCTTAAAAACGATGGATTATTCACTCGGTCGTTGCGATGTTTCCACAATCACGGATGGTTCAATGGCTTGAGGTTTTTAGGCTTTGTTAATGACCCGTGTGTGTGTGTGTTGAATGGTGTGAGTGGTGAAAGTGTAGGCCAATGTTCAGAATCGATTCTTTGCGTCAAGCAGACGTCTGGTTTGTGTGTAGTGGGGGGCAGTGTATCATACGTATCAGTTGATTCTTCTTTCAGTAGTTGGTTCGGACTCGACGGACGTTGGTGAACGAGTAGATGCGTTGTTGTAGCTGAGATGACCGTCTGGTAGACGGCGTTAGAAGCACGCCCGCAGCGGCGCGCTGGTGCTCCGTCGTCGGCGGTTGTAGATTGCAGGCTCACGATTCGCTCGTGGTGGCGCTGGCCGCTAACAGCGGCAGCGGGTCGCCAATTGGCGACACTCGCCAATTCGGCGAGTTGTAGAGACGTTTCCGGCGTCGGTGATGGCTGCTCTCCTGCTGAGATGAGTTGAGCGGGTCTTCTGCTGAGATGAGTAGAGATGAGTCTTCTTCTGTTGAGCTGAGTTGAGATGAGTCTTCTTCTGTTGAGCTGAGTTGAGATGAGTCTTCTTCTGTTGAGCTGCCCCCGAGGGCTGATGAGTTGGTTTCAATGCTGAAACGGCTCCTTTTTATGCCAAAAATCTCTCCCCTTCTCGGCTCCCCCTCACGAGGTGGAGCTATCTTTGATCTGATCGTATGTCGGTGGGGGGGGTTCGTGTGTCGGTGGTGGGGGGGGTTCGTGTGTCAGTGTGTATGTTTGTGTGTGTGTCATTTATGACATGGCCCTGTTCGGGTCTTTCCTCAAGCCATAAACATCAAGACAACAGACACCTCGATTCATCTCGGTGGCGTCTGGTTGTCTGATCCCTCCACCCAGAGAGAGGGGCGGGTTCCCCCCCCCCTTTTCCGTTCGCGTTCCGACGCACAAAGAAATGGTTAAGATTTTTTTTTTAAGTTTAACATTTCACATCACAGTTGGTATCTTATCATACACAGTTATGATCCTGCTTGTGATTCATAGTATTTGATTTATTTCCAAGTGAAGATGCTCTTCCGAGCGTATGCATTTTATCACGTGCTGCAGGGAAAGACAAAGGTGGTCGGGAGAGACAAAGGTGGTCGGGAGCACCTCTTTATACTTTCGACTTATTTTTCTCAAATACCATTTGGTCCCATGTTCGCCAAGACTCGTGTTTGTAACTACGTCTTCCCGACACCTCTCGGTTTTACCGAGGTTCGAATTGTTATGATGGAATTATTAAAAAGAAAAATAATTATCATCCTGAGTTTAAGAGGTCCATTTCTTGATTGTTGGAATCCATATCCCTTGGTTCTGTAAGGTTCTATAATGGAATGTCGTGTAAGGTTAACACGTTGTTATTATTAATATTATTTTGCAATTTTCTTTAAAACTTTCTTTGCCTGGTTGCCGTGTGTGGGGTGGGTGTGTCTCCTCATCAAACCCGGCTGGCTTTTCCAGATGGCCCCTTGTGATAAGGTGTAATTCCTGCTTCTCCGCGCTGTGAGAGAGACAAAGGTGGTCGGGGTTGCTTGGAATATTGTTTAAACTCTTTCGCAAGTTTGCTCGTTGTCTCATTCCTTCTCGATAACCTTTGATGTGACTCGGTATTCTTGCTCCAAGCTTTGTTTTAACAGTAAAAGTATTAAAGGTGAAAATCATTTGATAGCGAATTAATCATTGGATAATAATTCACTGATGTGTCTGGTGGCCTGTTCTTAATTGGAGTGAGCGTTAGGCTCGCTACTTTTATCTTATTCTTGTTGCCTTTTAATTTTTTTGTTGCTTTACTGGAAAATAAGGAAAAGAATATGTATATGATTTACCCTGTTGGCGTCTGGTGTCTGCTCTCTTGGTGTTCTGACCTCGGAGGGACCTTTCCTAAGGGGCCCATCAAACTCTTGTTCATCTGGAGATTTTCGCCGATAGCTGTTACATCCTCGCCTTGAGAGTTTTATTATTTCTTTATTCTTTAATGGTCTGTTTATGACCGACATCTGGTTTTTCGTGTTTCTGGCTTACTGGTTTGATTCATTAAAAAAAATATATATTGTTTGTCACGAAAGAAAGGAAAAATAAATCTAGGTGTATGCATCCGTAAATATTCTTATGGATATTAATTGTGGAAAAAGGGCCGTATACAACACAAGCCACACATGTAGAGTTACCACTTTCACACCGCGGGGTCAATTAGCTGGGCTAATTCAAAGCTGCTTGAGAAAAATACAATACAAACTCAGCGTCTGATGTCACACTACTGCTAAGGCAAGATGAGCCCATCATAATAGTAACACTGTGTATGTACACCATGTTAATCACACTGTGTGTGTACACCATGTTAACCACACTGTGTGTACACCTATGTTAATCACAGTGTGTGTGTACACCATGTTAATCACACTGTGTGTGTACACCATGTTAATCACACTGTGTGTGTACATCTATGTTAACCAAATGCCAACGTTGGCTCAACGTTGCATGGTTACTGGGTTTGAATTAAAATGTTGTGTTCTCGATGGAGTAATTTCTTCCCCTTCTAAATTTTTCAACGCTTTTACCGAACTTGATTCCCCTGTTTGTCGTGGTCAAATTCTTGTAATAAAAATGTAGTCTACTTCCTGTCGTCCAATCAATCACACATGTTGCACGCGGTGACGATGCATAGCCTGTATTAAAATCGGCATCAATTCATCAATTCATTGCCTCCTTTCCAGCAATTAAAAATAAGATTTATGGACGGCATCTTGAAAAAATTTGCGCAGGTGGGAAAAACGCCGCGGTCCCTAAACTGCGGAATCGTCTCGCGCGACGAGCAGGCGCCACGTGTCTGAGGCGCGCCTGCTTCGTGCACGTGTTAACGAGTTACGGACAGCATAACACACACACAAAAAAAAGTAGCACGTTGAAGATTAATTTATAAAGTAATCAATCAATTAAGCGGCTCTTTTAAAGCAATTACAATTTTTTTTGTATGGACGGATTATTTAATTTGATGTTTTTTTTTGGCTAGGTCAATGAAACGCCGCGGTCCCTAAAGTGTGGAATCGCCTCGCTGGGGAAGCAGGCGCCACGTCCTTCTCTCACGGCGGTGAGTTATAAACTATTTATTGTTGTTATTATTATTGTTATTATTATTGTTAATCTTTAAAGCTTGTGATCAAAACGTCGTCCACTTCCCGTTGTCCACTCGACTTCTTCTTCTTCTTTACCTTTTAGCGCACTTTAAAATAAGAAAGCGTTGTTTAATAATAAAACGTTGTTGTTGTTATTGTGTGTAAGGCGTTTCCAGGGTAGTCCTCGACTTACGACGGAGTTGCGTTACAGCGACCAACACCGTAACTCGGAAATATCGTCCTTAGCCTAGCCGGGAGTCTTACAGAATGGTGATTATTTAGCAAAAACAGATAATTTACAGTAGTACTGTATAAACTATATACCGTATGTATTTATTACAATACTGTATTGCTATAACAACTTTAAACATGCATTGAACGTAACGTATCGTATGTTGTACTGTACTCGCCAAGATTCGTACCTCGCGCGCCGCTGCGTTTGCCTGCCGCGCGAAATTTAAAAGATTTTAACAATTTTGTCTTATCGTAAGATTGTAAGATCGAAATAGCGTAAGTCGGGGATCGTCGTAAGTCGGGGATCGTCGTAAGTCGGGGACCTCGTGTGCTTCCCTGCAGGCTGTCACCACCACGTGTGTTGTCACCACGTGTGATGTCACCACCTCGTGTGATGTCACCTCGTGTGATGTCACCACCACGTGTGATGTCACCACCACGTGTGATATCACCACCACGTGTGTTGTCACCACCACGTGTGTTGTCACCACCTCGTGTGATGTCACCACCACGTGTGATGTCACCACCACGTGTGATGTCACCACCACGTGTGATGTCACCACCACGTGTGTTGTCACCACCACGTGTGATGTCACCACCACGTGTGTTGTCACCACCACGTGTGTTGTCACCTCGTGTGATGTCACCACCACGTGTGATGTCACCACCACGTGTGTTGTCACCACCACGTGTGTTGTCACCACCACGTGTGTTGTCACCACCTCGTGTGATGTCACCACCACGTGTGATGTCACCACCACGTGTGTTGTCACCACCTCGTGTGATGTCACCACCACGTGTGTTGTCATCATCTCGTGTGCTGTCACCACCTCGTGTGATGTCACCACCACGTGTGTTGTCACCACCACGTGTGTTGTCACCACCACGTGTGTTGTCACCACCACGTGTGTTGTCACCACCACGTGTGATGTCACCACGTGTGATGTCACCACGTGTGTTGTCACCACCACGTGTGTTGTCACCACCACGTGTGTTGTCACCACCATGTGTGATGTCACTACGTGTGATGTCACCACGTGTGTTGTCACCACCACGTGTGTTGTCACCACCACGTGTGATGTCACCACCACGTGTGTTGTCACCACCACGTGTGATGTCACCACCACGTGTGTTGTCACCACCACGTGTGTTGTCACCACCACGTGTGTTGTCACCACCACGTGTGATGTCACCACCACGTGTGGTGTCACCACCACGTGTGGTGTCACCACCACGTGTGGTGTCACCACCTCGTGTGCTGTCACCACCACGTGTGATGTCACCACCACGTGTGATGTCACCACGTGTGTTGTCACCTCGTGTGCTGTCACCTATTAATAAACTCCGCGTTCAAATCCAATTAAAATTAGTTTTATACATTTGTGGCGGCCCATTGTAAAACGTCAACACACTGAGATGTCTCAGAATATTGAAGTCAGCAACCCCCCCCCCAAAGTCAAAATCCTGGCTCCTAGCCCACTGACCCTCCTCCACCTACAACAAGTGGAGATCCGTTTATACAGCAGAGTTGCAAATCATTCATTAAGGTGGAGAAATAGTTCACGTGTGGAGTTAACGGGGAATAAAAATAGCAGATTATATATGTGTGTGTGTAGACCAGGCGTCTCAATGTCATACTGTGGCCACGAGAATAATACAGAACTGGGTTACTTGTTTACCAATACTGAGTTATATATTAACATTGTTTACCAATACTGAGTTAATATATTACCATTGTTTACCAATGCTGAGTTATATATTATCATTGTTTACCAATACTGAGTTATATATTAACATTGTTTACCAATGCTGAGTTATATATTAACATTGTTTACCAATACTGAGTTATATATTATCATTGTTTACCAATACTGAGGTATATATTAACATTGTTTACCAATACTGAGTTATATATTAACATTGTTTACCAATACTGAGTTATATATTAACATTGTTTACCAATACTGAGTTATCTATTAACATTGTTTACCAATACTGAGTTATATATTAACATTGTTTACCAATACTGAGTTATATATTAACATTGTTTACCAGTACTGAGTTATATATTAACATTGTTTACCAATACTGAGTTAATATATTATCATTGTTTACCAATGCTGAGTTATATATTAACATTGTTTACCAATGCTGAGTTATATATTATCATTGTTTATCAATACTTAGTTATATATTAACATTGTTTAACAATACTGAGTTATATATTAACATTGTTTACCAATACTGAGTTATATATTATCATTGTTTACCAATACTGAGTTATATATTAACATTGTTTACCAGTACTGAGTTATATATTAACATTGTTTACTAATACTGAGTTAATATATTATCATTGCTAACCAATGCTGAGTTATATATTAACATTGTTTACCAATGCTGAGTTATATATTATCATTGTTTACCAATACTGAGTTATATATTAACATTGTTTACCAATGGTGAGTTATATATTAACATTGTTTACCAATACTGAGTTATATATTAACATTTTTTACCAATGCTGAGTTATATATTAACATTGTTTACCAATACTGAGTTATCTATTAACATTGGTTACCAACACTGAGTTATATATTAACATTGTTTACCAATACTGAGTTATCTATTAACATTGGTTACCAATACTGAGTTATATATTAACATTGTTTACCAATGCTGAGTTATATATTAACATTGTTTACCAATACTGAGTTGTATATTTACATTGTTTACCAATGCTGAGTTATATATTAACATTGTTTACCAATGCTGAGTTGTATATTTACATTGTTTACCAATGCTGAGTTATATATTAACATTGTTTACCAATGCTGAGTTATATATTAACATTGTTTACCAATACTGAGTTATCTATTAACATTGTTTACCAATGCTGAGTTATCTATTAACATTGTTTACCAATACTGAGTTATCTATTAACATTGTTTACCAATGCTGAGTTATCTATTAACATTGTTTACCAATACTGAGTTATATATTATCATTGTTTACCAATACTGAGTTATATATTAACATTCTTTACCAATACTGAGTTATATATTAACATTGTTTACCAATACTGAATTATCTATTAACATTGTTTACCAATACTGAGTTATATATTAACATTGTTTACCAATGCTGAGTTATGTATTAACATTGTTTACCAATGCTGAGTTATATATTAACATTCTTTACCAATACTGAGTTATATATTAACATTGTTTACCAATACTGAGTTATCTATTAGCATTGTTTACCAATACTGAGTTATCTATTAACATTGTTTACCAATGGTGAGTTATATATTAACATTGTTTACCAATACTGAGTTATATATTAACATTTTTTACCAATGTTGAGTTATATATTAACATTGTTTACCAATACTGAGTTATCTATTAACATTGGTTACCAACACTGAGTTATATATTAACATTGTTTACCAATGCTGAGTTATATATTAACATTGTTTACCAATACTGAGTTATATATTAACATTGTTTACCAATGCTGAATTATCTATTAACATTGTTTACCAATACTGAGTTGTATATTTACATTGTTTACCAATGCTGAGTTATATATTAACATTGTTTACCAATGCTGAGTTATATATTAACATTGTTTACCAATGCTGAGTTATATATTAACATTGTTTACCAATACTGAGTTATATATTAACATTGTTTACCAATACTGAGTTATCTATTAACATTGTTTACCAATACTGAGTTATCTATTAACATTGTTTACCAATACTGAGTTATATATTATCATTGTTTACCAATACTGAGTTATATATTAACATTCTTTACCAATACTGAGTTATATATTAATATTGTTTACCAATACTGAGTTATATATTAACATTGTTTACCAATACTGAGTTATATATTAACATTGTTTACCAATACTGAATTATCTATTAACATTGTTTACCAATACTGAGTTATATATTAACATTGTTTACCAATGCTGAGTTATGTATTAACATTGTTTACCAATGCTGAGTTATATATTAACATTCTTTACCAATACTGAGTTATATATTAACATTGTTTACCAATACTGAGTTATCTATTAGCATTGTTTACCAATACTGAGTTATCTATTAACATTGTTTACCAATACTGAGTTATCTATTAACATTGTTTACCAATACTGAGTTATATATTAACATTGTTTACCAATACTGAGTTATATATTAACATTGTTTACCAATACTGAGTTATATATTAACATTGTTTACCAATACTGAGTTATCTATTAACATTGTTTACCAATACTGAGTTATATATTAACATTGTTTACCAATACTGAGTTATCTATTAACATTGTTTACCAATACTGAGTTATATATTAACATTGTTTACCAATGCTTAGTTATATATTAACATTGTTTACCAATGCTGAGTTATATATTAACATTGTTTACCAATGCTGAGTTATATATTAACATTGTTTACCAATACTGAGTTATATATTAACATTGTTTACCAATACTGAGTTATCTATTAACATTGTTTACCAATACTGAGTTATCTATTAACATTGTTTACCAATACTGAGTTATATATTAACATTGTTTACCAATACTGAGTCATATATAACATTGTTTACCAATACTGAGTTATATATTAACATTGTTTACCAATACTGAGTTATCTATTAACATTGTTTACCAATACTGAGTTATATATTAACATTGTTTACCAATACTGAGTTATATATAACATTGTTTACCAATACTGAGTTATATATTAACATTGTTTGCCAATACTGAGTTATCTATTAACATTGTTTACCAATACTGAGTTATCTATTAACATTGTTTACCAATACTGAGTTATATATTAATATTGTTTACCAATACTGAGTTATCTATTAACATTGTTTACCAATACTAAGTTATATATTAACATTGTATACCAATACTGAGTTATATATTAACATTGTTTACCACTACTGAGTTATCTATTAACATTGTTTACCAATACTGAGTTATCTATTAACATTGTTTACCAATACTGAGTTATATATTAACATTGTTTACCAATACTGAGTTATATATTAACATTGTTTACCAATACTGAGTTATATATTAACATTGTTTACCAATACTGAGTTATATATTAACATTCTTTACCAATACTGAGTTATATATTAATATTGTTTACCAATACTGAGTTATATATTAACATTGTTTACCAATACTGAGTTATATATTAACATTGTTTACCAATACTGAATTATCTATTAACATTGTTTACCAATACTGAGTTATATATTAACATTGTTTACCAATGCTGAGTTATGTATTAACATTCTTTACCAATACTGAGTTATATATTAACATTGTTTACCAATACTGAGTTATCTATAAGCATTGTTTACCAATACTGAGTTATCTATTAACATTGTTTACCAATGGTGAGTTATATATTAACATTGTTTACCAATACTGAGTTATATTTTAACATTTTTTACCAATGCTGAGTTATCTATTAACATTGGTTACCAACACTGAGTTATATATTAACATTGTTTACCAATGCTGAGTTATATATTAACATTGTTTACCAATACTGAGTTATATATTAACATTGTTTACCAATGCTGAATTATCTATTAACATTGTTTACCAATACTGAGTTGTATATTTACATTGTTTACCAATGCTGAGTTATATATTAACATTGTTTACCAATGCTGAGTTATATATTAACATTGTTTACCAATGCTGAGTTATATATTAACATTGTTTACCAATACTGAGTTATATATTAACATTGTTTACCAATACTGAGTTATCTATTAACATTGTTTACCAATACTGAGTTATCTATTAACATTGTTTACCAATACTGAGTTATATATTATCATTGTTTACCAATACTGAGTTATATATTAACATTCTTTACCAATACTGAGTTATATATTAATATTGTTTACCAATACTGAGTTATATATTAACATTGTTTACCAATACTGAGTTATATATTAACATTGTTTACCAATACTGAATTATCTATTAACATTGTTTACCAATACTGAGTTATATATTAACATTGTTTACCAATGCTGAGTTATGTATTAACATTGTTTACCAATGCTGAGTTATATATTAACATTCTTTACCAATACTGAGTTATATATTAACATTGTTTACCAATACTGAGTTATCTATTAGCATTGTTTACCAATACTGAGTTATCTATTAACATTGTTTACCAATACTGAGTTATCTATTAACATTGTTTACCAATACTGAGTTATATATTAACATTGTTTACCAATACTGAGTTATATATTAACATTGTTTACCAATACTGAGTTATATATTAACATTGTTTACCAATACTGAGTTATCTATTAACATTGTTTACCAATACTGAGTTATATATTAACATTGTTTACCAATACTGAGTTATCTATTAACATTGTTTACCAATACTGAGTTATATATTAACATTGTTTACCAATGCTTAGTTATATATTAACATTGTTTACCAATGCTGAGTTATATATTAACATTGTTTACCAATGCTGAGTTATATATTAACATTGTTTACCAATACTGAGTTATATATTAACATTGTTTACCAATACTGAGTTATCTATTAACATTGTTTACCAATACTGAGTTATCTATTAACATTGTTTACCAATACTGAGTTATATATTAACATTGTTTACCAATACTGAGTCATATATAACATTGTTTACCAATACTGAGTTATATATTAACATTGTTTACCAATACTGAGTTATCTATTAACATTGTTTACTAATACTGAGATATATATTAACATTGTTTACCAATACTGAGTTATATATAACATTGTTTACCAATACTGAGTTATATATTAACATTGTTTGCCAATACTGAGTTATCTATTAACATTGTTTACCAATACTGAGTTATCTATTAACATTGTTTACCAATACTGAGTTATATATTAATATTGTTTACCAATACTGAGTTATCTATTAACATTGTTTACCAATACTAAGTTATATATTAACATTGTATACCAATACTGAGTTATATATTAACATTGTTTACCACTACTGAGTTATCTATTAACATTGTTTACCAATACTGAGTTATCTATTAACATTGTTTACCAATACTGAGTTATATATTAACATTGTTTACCAATACTGAGTTATATATTAACATTGTTTACCAATACTGAGTTATCTATTAACATTGTTTACCAATACTGAGTTATCTATTAACATTGTTTACAAATACTGAGTTATATATTAACATCGTTTACCAATACTGAGTTATTTATTAACATTGTTTACCAATACTGAGTTATATATAACATTGATTACCAATACTGAGTTATATATAACATTGTTTACCAATACTGAGTTATCTATTAACATTGTTTTACCAATGCTGAGTTATATATTAACATTGTTTACCAATACTGAGTTATATATTAACATTGTTTACAAATACTGATTTATCTATTAACATTGTTTACCAATACTGAGTTATCTTTTAACATTGTTTACCAATACGAAGTTATATATTAACATTGTTTACCAATACTGAGTTATATATTAACATTGTTTACCACTACTGAGTTATCTATTAACATTGTTTACCAATACTGAGTTATCGATTAACATTGTTTACCAATACTGAGTTATATATTAATATTGTTTACCAATACTGAGTTATATATTAACGTTGTTTACCAATACTGAGTTATCTATTAACATTGTTTACCAATACTGAGTTATCTATTAACATTGTTTACCAATACTGAGTTATATATTAACATTGTTTACCAATACTGAGTTATATATTAACATTGTTTACCAATACTGAGTTATATATTAACATTGTTTACCAATACTGAGTTATCTATTAACATGGTTTACCAATACTGAGTTATATATTAACATTCTTTACCAATACTGAGTTATATATTAACATTCTTTACCAATGCTGAGTTATCTATTAACATTGTTTTGCCAATGCTGAGTTATATATTAACATTGTTTACCAATGCTGAGTTATATATTAACATTGTTTACCAATACTGAGTTATCTATTAAGATTGTTTACCAATACTGAGTTATCTATTAACATTGTTTACCAATACTAAGTTATATATTAACATTGTTTACCAATACTGAGTTATATATTAACATTGTTTACCAATGCTGAGTTATATATTAACATTGTTTACCAATACTGAGTTATCTATTAACATGGTTTACCAATACTGAGTTATATATTAACATTGTTTACCAATACTGAGTTATCTATTAACATTGGTTACCAATACTGAGTTATATATTAACATTGTTTACCAATACTGAGTTATATATTAACATTGTTTACCAATACTGAGTTATATATTAACATTGTTTACCAATACTGAGTTATCTATTAACATTGTTTACCAATACTGAGTTATCTATTAACATTGTTTACCAATACTGAGTTATATATTAACATTGTTTACCAATACTGAGTTATATATTAACATTCTTTACCAATACTGAGTTATATATTAACATTGTTTACCAATGCTGAGTTATATATTAACATTGTTTACCAATACTGAGTTATATATTAACATTGTTTACCAATGCTGAATTATCTATTAACATTGTTTACCAATACTGAGTTGTATATTTACATTGTTTACCAATGCTGAGTTATATATTAACATTGTTTACCAATGCTGAGTTATATATTAACATTGTTTACCAATACTGAGTTATATATTAACATTGTTTACCAATACTGAGTTATATATTAACATTGTTTACCAATACTGAGTTATCTATTAACATTGTTTACCAATACTGAGTTATCTATTAACATTGTTTACCAATACTGAGTTATATATTAACATTGTTTACCAATACTGAGTTATATATTAACATTCTTTACCAATACTGAGTTATATATTAACATTGTTTACCAATGCTGAGTTATATATTAACATTGTTTACCAATACTGAGTTATATATTAACATTGTTTACCAATGCTGAATTATCTATTAACATTGTTTACCAATACTGAGTTGTATATTTACATTGTTTACCAATGCTGAGTTATATATTAACATTGTTTACCAATGCTGAGTTATATATTAACATTGTTTACCAATGCTGAGTTATATATTAACATTGTTTACCAATACTGAGTTATATATTAACATTGTTTACCAATACTGAGTTATCTATTAACATTGTTTACCAATACTGAGTTATCTATTAACATTGTTTACCAATACTGAGTTATATATTATCATTGTTTTCCAATACTGAGTTATATATTAACATTCTTTACCAATACTGAGTTATATATTAATATTGTTTACCAATACTGAGTTATATATTAACATTGTTTACCAATACTGAGTTATATATTAACATTGTTTACCAATACTGAATTATCTATTAACATTGTTTACCAATACTGAGTTATATATTAACATTGTTTACCAATGCTGAGTTATGTATTAACATTGTTTACCAATGCTGAGTTATATATTAACATTCTTTACCAATACTGAGTTATATATTAACATTGTTTACCAATACTGAGTTATCTATTAGCATTGTTTACCAATACTGAGTTATCTATTAACATTGTTTACCAATACTGAGTTATCTATTAACATTGTTTACCAATACTGAGTTATATATTAACATTGTTTACCAATACTGAGTTATATATTAACATTGTTTACCAATACTGAGTTATATATTAACATTGTTTACCAATACTGAGTTATCTATTAACATTGTTTAACAATACTGAGTTATATATTAACATTGTTTACCAATACTGAGTTATCTATTAACATTGTTTACCAATACTGAGTTATATATTAACATTGTTTACCAATGCTTAGTTATATATTAACATTGTTTACCAATGCTGAGCTATATATTAACATTGTTTACCAATGCTGAGTTATATATTAACATTGTTTACCAATACTGAGTTATATATTAACATTGTTTACCAATACTGAGTTATCTATTAACATTGTTTACCAATACTGAGTTATCTATTAACATTGTTTACCAATACTGAGTTATATATTAACATTGTTTACCAATACTGAGTCATATATAACATTGTTTACCAATACTGAGTTATATATTAACATTGTTTACCAATACTGAGTTATCTATTAACATTGTTTACCAATACTGAGTTATATATTAACATTGTTTACCAATACTGAGTTATATATAACATTGTTTACCAATACTGAGTTATATATTAACATTGTTTACCAATACTGAGTTATCTATTAACATTGTTTACCAATACTGAGTTATCTATTAACAATGTTTACCAATACTGAGTTATATATTAACATTGTTTACCAATACTGAGTTATCTATTAACATTGTTTACCAATACTAAGTTATATATTAACATTGTATACCAATACTGAGTTATATATTAACATTGTTTACCACTACTGAGTTATCTATTAACATTGTTTACCAATACTGAGTTATCTATTAACATTGTTTACCAATACTGAGTTATATATTAACATTGTTTACCAATACTGAGTTATATATTAACATTGTTTACCAATACTGAGTTATATATTAACATTGTTTACCAATACTGAGTTATCTATTAACATTGTTTACCAATACTGAGTTATATATTAACATTGTTTACCAATACTGAGTTATATAACATTGTTTACCAATACTGAGTTATATATTAACATTGTTTACCAATACTGAGTTATATATTAACATCGTTTACCAATACTGAGTTATTTATTAACATTGTTTACCAATACTGAGTTATGTATAACATTGATTACCAATACTGAGTTATATATAACATTGTTTACCAATACTGAGTTATCTATTAACATTGTTTTACCAATGCTGAGTTTTATATTAACATTGTTTAACAATACTGAGTTATATATTAACATTGTTTACAAATACTGATTTATCTATTAACATTGTTTGCCAATACTGAGTTATCTTTTAACATTGTTTACCAATACGAAGTTATATATTAACATTGTTTACCAATACTGAGTTATATATTAATATTGTTTACCAATACTGAGTTATCTATTAACATTGTTTACCAATACTGAGTTATATATTAATATTGTTTACCAATACTGAGTTATCTATTAACATTGTTTACCAATACTAAGTTATATATTAACATTGTATACCAATACTGAGTTATATATTAACATTGTTTACCACTACTGAGTTATCTATTAACATTGTTTACCAATACTGAGTTATCTATTAACATTGTTTACCAATACTGAGTTATATATTAACATTGTTTACCAATACTGAGTTATATATTAACATTGTTTACCAATACTGAGTTATATATTAACATTGTTTACCAATACTGAGTTATCTATTAACATTGTTTACCAATACTGAGTTATATATTAACATTGTTTACCAATACTGAGTTATTTATTAACATTGTTTACCAATACTGAGTTATATATAACATTGATTACCAATACTGAGTTATATATAACATTGTTTACCAATACTGAGTTATCTATTAACATTGTTTTACCAATTCTGAGTTATATATTAACATTGTTTACCAATACTGAGTTATATATTAACATTGTTTACAAATACTGATTTATCTATTAACATTGTTTACCAATACTGAGTTATCTTTTAACATTGTTTACCAATACGAAGTTATATATTAACATTGTTTACCAATACTGAGTTATATATTAACATTGTTTACCACTACTGAGTTATCTATTAACATTGTTTACCAATACTGAGTTATCGATTAACATTGTTTACCAATACTGAGTTATATATTAACATTGTTTACCAATACTGAGTTATCTATTAACATTGTTTACCAATACTGAGTTATCTATTAACATTGTTTACCAATTCTGAGTTATATATTAACATTGTTTACCAATACTGAGTTATATATTAACATTGTTTACCAATACTGAGTTATATATTAACATTGTTTACCAATACTGAGTTATCTATTAACATGGTTTACCAATACTGAGTTATATATTAACATTCTTTACCAATACTGAGTTATATATTAACATTCTTTACCAATACTGAGTTATCTATTAACATTGTTTTGCCAATGCTGAGTTATATATTAACATTGTTTACCAATGCTGAGTTATATATTAACATTGTTTACCAATACTGAGTTATCTATTAAGATTGTTTACCAATACTGAGTTATCTATTAACATTGTTTACCAATACTGAGTTATATATTAACATTGTTTACCAATACTGAGTTATATATTAACATTCTTTACCAATGTATTGTTTACCAATACATTGGTAAACAATTAACATTGTTTACCAATGCTGAATTATCTATTAACATTGTTTACCAATACTGAGTTGTATATTTACATTGTTTACCAATGCTGAGTTATATATTAACATTGTTTACCAATGCTGAGTTATATATTAACATTGTTTACCAATGCTGAGTTATATATTAACATTGTTTACCAATACTGAGTTATATATTAACATTGTTTACCAATACTGAGTTATCTATTAACATTGTTTACCAATACTGAGTTATCTATTAACATTGTTTACCAATACTGAGTTATATATTATCATTGTTTTCCAATACTGAGTTATATATTAACATTCTTTACCAATACTGAGTTATCTATTAACATTGTTTACCAATACTGAGTTATATATTATCATTGTTTTCCAATACTGAGTTATATATTAACATTCTTTACCAATACTGAGTTATATATTAATATTGTTTACCAATACTGAGTTATATATTAACATTGTTTACCAATACTGAGTTATATATTAACATTGTTTACCAATACTGAATTATCTATTAACATTGTTTACCAATACTGAGTTATATATTAACATTGTTTACCAATGCTGAGTTATGTATTAACATTGTTTACCAATGCTGAGTTATATATTAACATTCTTTACCAATACTGAGTTATATATTAACATTGTTTACCAATACTGAGTTATCTATTAGCATTGTTTACCAATACTGAGTTATCTATTAACATTGTTTACCAATACTGAGTTATCTATTAACATTGTTTACCAATACTGAGTTATATATTAACATTGTTTACCAATACTGAGTTATATATTAACATTGTTTACCAATACTGAGTTATATATTAACATTGTTTACCAATACTGAGTTATCTATTAACATTGTTTAACAATACTGAGTTATATATTAACATTGTTTACCAATACTGAGTTATCTATTAACATTGTTTACCAATACTGAGTTATATATTAACATTGTTTACCAATGCTTAGTTATATATTAACATTGTTTACCAATGCTGAGCTATATATTAACATTGTTTACCAATGCTGAGTTATATATTAACATTGTTTACCAATACTGAGTTATATATTAACATTGTTTACCAATACTGAGTTATCTATTAACATTGTTTACCAATACTGAGTTATCTATTAACATTGTTTACCAATACTGAGTTATATATTAACATTGTTTACCAATACTGAGTCATATATAACATTGTTTACCAATACTGAGTTATATATTAACATTGTTTACCAATACTGAGTTATCTATTAACATTGTTTACCAATACTGAGTTATATATTAACATTGTTTACCAATACTGAGTTATATATAACATTGTTTACCAATACTGAGTTATATATTAACATTGTTTACCAATACTGAGTTATCTATTAACATTGTTTACCAATACTGAGTTATCTATTAACAATGTTTACCAATACTGAGTTATATATTAACATTGTTTACCAATACTGAGTTATCTATTAACATTGTTTACCAATACTAAGTTATATATTAACATTGTATACCAATACTGAGTTATATATTAACATTGTTTACCACTACTGAGTTATCTATTAACATTGTTTACCAATACTGAGTTATCTATTAACATTGTTTACCAATACTGAGTTATATATTAACATTGTTTACCAATACTGAGTTATATATTAACATTGTTTACCAATACTGAGTTATATATTAACATTGTTTACCAATACTGAGTTATCTTTTAACATTGTTTACCAATACTGAGTTATATATTAACATTGTTTACCAATACTGAGTTATATAACATTGTTTACCAATACTGAGTTATCTATTAACATTGTTTTACCAATGCTGAGTTTTATATTAACATTGTTTAACAATACTGAGTTATATATTAACATTGTTTACAAATACTGATTTATCTATTAACATTGTTTGCCAATACTGAGTTATCTTTTAACATTGTTTACCAATACGAAGTTATATATTAACATTGTTTACCAATACTGAGTTATATATTAATATTGTTTACCAATACTGAGTTATCTATTAACATTGTTTACCAATACTGAGTTATATATTAATATTGTTTACCAATACTGAGTTATCTATTAACATTGTTTACCAATACTAAGTTATATATTAACATTGTATACCAATACTGAGTTATATATTAACATTGTTTACCACTACTGAGTTATCTATTAACATTGTTTACCAATACTGAGTTATCTATTAACATTGTTTACCAATACTGAGTTATATATTAACATTGTTTACCAATACTGAGTTATATATTAACATTGTTTACCAATACTGAGTTATATATTAACATTGTTTACCAATACTGAGTTATCTATTAACATTGTTTACCAATACTGAGTTATATATTAACATTGTTTACCAATACTGAGTTATTTATTAACATTGTTTACCAATACTGAGTTATATATAACATTGATTACCAATACTGAGTTATATATAACATTGTTTACCAATACTGAGTTATCTATTAACATTGTTTTACCAATGCTGAGTTATATATTAACATTGTTTACCAATACTGAGTTATATATTAACATTGTTTACAAATACTGATTTATCTATTAACATTGTTTACCAATACTGAGTTATCTTTTAACATTGTTTACCAATACGAAGTTATATATTAACATTGTTTACCAATACTGAGTTATATATTAACATTGTTTACCACTACTGAGTTATCTATTAACATTGTTTACCAATACTGAGTTATCGATTAACATTGTTTACCAATACTGAGTTATATATTAACATTGTTTACCAATACTGAGTTATCTATTAACATTGTTTACCAATACTGAGTTATCTATTAACATTGTTTACCAATTCTGAGTTATATATTAACATTGTTTACCAATACTGAGTTATATATTAACATTGTTTACCAATACTGAGTTATATATTAACATTGTTTACCAATACTGAGTTATCTATTAACATGGTTTACCAATACTGAGTTATATATTAACATTCTTTACCAATACTGAGTTATATATTAACATTCTTTACCAATACTGAGTTATCTATTAACATTGTTTTGCCAATGCTGAGTTATATATTAACATTGTTTACCAATGCTGAGTTATATATTAACATTGTTTACCAATACTGAGTTATCTATTAAGATTGTTTACCAATACTGAGTTATCTATTAACATTGTTTACCAATACTAAGTTATATATTAACATTGTTTACCAATACTGAGTTATATATTAACATTGTTTACCAATACTGAGTTATATATTAACATTGTTTACCAATACTGAGTTATCTATTAACATGGTTTACCAATACTGAGTTATATATTAACATTGTTTACCAATACTGAGTTATCTATTAACATTGGTTACCAATACTGAGTTATATATTAACATTGTTTACCAATACTGAGTTATATATTAACATTGTTTACCAATACTGAGTTATATATTAACATTGTTTACCAATACTGAGTTATATATTAACATTGTTTACCAATACTGAGTTATCTATTAACATTGTTTACCAATACTGAGTTATGTATTAACATTGTTTACCAATACTGAGTTATATATTAACATTCTTTACCAATACTGAGTTATATATTAACATTGTTTACCAATGCTGAGTTATATATTAACATTGTTTACCAATACTGAGTTATATATTAACATTGTTTACCAATGCTGAATTATCTATTAACATTGTTTACCAATACTGAGTTGTATATTTACATTGTTTACCAATGCTGAGTTATATATTAACATTGTTTACCAATGCTGAGTTATATATTAACATTGTTTACCAATGCTGAGTTATATATTAACATTGTTTACCAATACTGAGTTATATATTAACATTGTTTACCAATACTGAGTTATCTATTAACATTGTTTACCAATACTGAGTTATCTATTAACATTGTTTACCAATACTGAGTTATATATTATCATTGTTTACCAATACTGAGTTATATATTAACATTCTTTACCAATACTGAGTTATATATTAATATTGTTTACCAATACTGAGTTATATATTAACATTGTTTATCAATACTGAGTTATATATTAACATTGTTTACCAATACTGAATTATCTATTAACATTGTTTACCAATACTGAGTTATATATTAACATTGTTTACCAATGCTGAGTTATGTATTAACATTGTTTACCAATGCTGAGTTATATATTAACATTCTTTACCAATAATGAGTTATATATTAACATTGTTTACCAATACTGAGTTATCTATTAGCATTGTTTACCAATACTGAGTTATCTATTAACATTGTTTACCAATACTGAGTTATCTATTAACATTGTTTACCAATACTGAGTTATATATTAACATTGTTTACCAATACTGAGTTATATATTAACATTGTTTACCAATACTGAGTTATATATTAACATTGTTTACCAATACTGAGTTATCTATTAACATTGTTTACCAATACTGAGTTATATATTAACATTGTTTACCAATACTGAGTTATCTATTAACATTGTTTACCAATACTGAGTTATATATTAACATTGTTTACCAATGCTTAGTTATATATTAACATTGTTTACCAATGCTGAGCTATATATTAACATTGTTTACCAATGCTGAGTTATATATTAACATTGTTTACCAATACTGAGTTATATATTAACATTGTTTACCAATACTGAGTTATCTATTAACATTGTTTACCAATACTGAGTTATCTATTAACATTGTTTACCAATACTGAGTTATATATTAACATTGTTTACCAATACTGAGTCATATATAACATTGTTTACCAATACTGAGTTATATATTAACATTGTTTACCAATACTGAGTTATCTATTAACATTGTTTACCAATACTGAGTTATATATTAACATTGTTTACCAATACTGAGTTATATATAACATTGTTTACCAATACTGAGTTATATATTAACATTGTTTACCAATACTGAGTTATCTATTAACATTGTTTACCAATACTGAGTTATCTATTAACATTGTTTACCAATTCTGAGTTATATATTAACATTGTTTACAAATACTGAGTTATCTATTAACATTGTTTACCAATACTAAGTTATATATTAACATTGTATACCAATACTGAGTTATATATTAACATTGTTTACCACTACTGAGTTATCTATTAACATTGTTTACCAATACTGAGTTATCTATTAACATTGTTTACCAATACTGAGTTATATATTAACATTGTTTACCAATACTGAGTTATGTAACATTGTTTACCAATACTGAGTTATATATTAACATTGTTTACCAATACTGAGTTATATATTAACATCGTTTACCAATACTGAGTTATTTATTAACATTGTTTACCAATACTGAGTTATGTATAACATTGATTACCAATACTGAGTTATATATAACATTGTTTACCAATACTGAGTTATCTATTAACATTGTTTTACCAATGCTGAGTTATATATTAACATTGTTTACCAATACTGAGTTATATATTAACATTGTTTACAAATACTGATTTATCTATTAACATTGTTTGCCAATACTGAGTTATCTTTTAACATTGTTTACCAATACGAAGTTATATATTAACATTGTTTACCAATACTGAGTTATATATTAACATTGTTTACCAATACTGAGTTATATATTAACATTGTTTACCACTACTGAGTTATCTATTAACATTGTTTACCAATACTGAGTTATCTATTAACATTGTTTACCAATACTGAGTTATATATTAACATTGTTTACCAATACTGAGTTATATATTAACATTGTTTGCCAATACTGAGTTATATATTAACATTGTTTACCAATACTGATTTATCTATTAACATGGTTTACCAATACTGAGTTATATATTAACATTGTTTACCAGTACTGAGTTATATATTAACATTCTTTACCAATACTGAGTTATCTATTAACATTGTTTTACCAATGCTGAGTTATATATTAACATTGTTTACCAATGCTGAGTTATATATTAACATTGTTTACCAATACTGAGTTATCTATTAAGATTGTTTACCAATACTGAGTTATATATAACATTGATTACCAATACTGAGTTATATATAACATTGTTTACCAATACTGAGTTATCTATTAACATTGTTTTACCAATGCTGAGTTATATATTAACATTGTTTACCAATACTGAGTTATATATTAACATTGTTTACAAATACTGATTTATCTATTAACATTGTTTACCAATACTGAGTTATCTTTTAACATTGTTTACCAATACAAAGTTATATATTAACAATGTTTACCAATACTGAGTTATCGATTAACATTGTTTACCAATACTGAGTTATATATTAACATTGTTTACCAATACTGAGTTATATATTAACATTGTTTACCAATACTGAGTTATATATTAACATTGTTTACCACTACTGAGTTATCTATTAACATTGTTTACCAATACTGAGTTATCTATTAACATTGTTTACCAATACTGAGTTATATATTAACATTGTTTACCAATACTGAGTTATATATTAACATTGTTTACCAATACTGAGTTATATATTAACATTGTTTACCAATACTGAGTTATCTATTAACATGGTTTACCAATACTGAGTTATATATTAACATTCTTTACCAATACTGAGTTATATATTAACATTCTTTACCAATATTGAGTTATCTATTAACATTGTTTTGCCAATGCTGAGTTATATATTAACATTGTTTACCAATGCTGAGTTATATATTAACATTGTTTACCAATACTGAGTTATCTATTAAGATTGTTTACCAATACTGAGTTATCTATTAACATTGTTTACCAATACTAAGTTATATATTAACTTTGTTTACCAATACTGAGTTATATATTAACATTGTTTACCAATACTGAGTTATATATTAACATTGTTTACCAATACTGAGTTATCTATTAACATGGTTTACCAATACTGAGTTATATATTAACATTGTTTACCAATACTGAGTTATCTATTAACATTGGTTACCAATACTGAGTTATCTATTAACATTGTTTACCAATACTGAGTTATATATTAACATTGTTTACCAATACTGAGTTATATATTAACATTGTTTACCAATACTGAGTTATATATTAACATTGTTTACCAATACTGAGTTATCTATTAACATTGTTTACCAATGCTGAGTTATATATTAACATTGTTTACCAATACTGAGTTATATATTAACATTGTTTACCAATGCTGAATTATCTATTAACATTGTTTACCAATACTGAGTTGTATATTTACATTGTTTACCAATGCTGAGTTATATATTAACATTGTTTACCAATGCTGAGTTATATATTAACATTGTTTACCAATGCTGAGTTATATATTAACATTGTTTACCAATACTGAGTTATATATTAACATTGTTTACCAATGCTGAGTTATATATTAACATTGTTTACCAATACTGAGTTATCTATTAAGATTGTTTACCAATACTGAGTTATCTATTAACATTGTTTACCAATACTAAGTTATATATTAACATTGTTTACCAATACTGAGTTATATATTAACATTGTTTACCAATACTGAGTTATATATTAACATTGTTTACCAATACTGAGTTATCTATTAACATGGTTTACCAATACTGAGTTATATATTAACATTGTTTACCAATACTGAGTTATCTATTAACATTGGTTACCAATACTGAGTTATATATTAACATTGTTTACCAATACTGAGTTATATATTAAGATTGTTTACCAATACTGAGTTATATATTAACATTGTTTACCAATACTGAGTTATCTATTAACATTGTTTACCAATACTGAGTTATCTATTAACATTGTTTACCAATACTGAGTTATATATTAACATTGTTTACCAATACTGAGTTATATATTAACATTCTTTACCAATACTGAGTTATATATTAACATTGTTTACCAATGCTGAGTTATATATTAACATTGTTTACCAATACTGAGTTATATATTAACATTGTTTACCAATGCTGAATTATCTATTAACATTGTTTACCAATACTGAGTTGTATATTTACATTGTTTACCAATGCTGAGTTATATATTAACATTGTTTACCAATGTTGAGTTATATATTAACATTGTTTACCAATGCTGAGTTATATATTAACATTGTTTACCAATGCTGAGTTATATATTAACATTGTTTACCAATACTGAGTAACAAATTAACATTGTTTACCAATACTGAGTTATCTATTAACATTGTTTACCAATACTGAGTTATATATTATCATTGTTTACCAATACTGAGTTATATATTAACATTCTTTACCAATACTGAGTTATATATTAATATTGTTTACCAATACTGAGTTATATATTAACATTGTTTACCAATACTGAGTTATATATTAACATTGTTTACCAATACTGAATTATCTATTAACATTGTTTACCAATACTGAGTTATATATTAACATTGTTTACCAATGCTGAGTTATGTATTAACATTGTTTACCAATGCTGAGTTATATATTAACATTCTTTACCAATACTGAGTTATATATTAACATTGTTTACCAATACTGAGTTATCTATTAGCATTGTTTACCAATACTGAGTTATCTATTAACATTGTTTACCAATACTGAGTTATCTATTAACATTGTTTACCAATACTGAGTTATCTATTAACATTGTTTACCAATACTGAGTTATATATTAACATTGTTTACCAATACTGAGTTATATATTAACATTGTTTACCAATACTGAGTTATCTATTAACATTGTTTACCAATACTGAGTTATATATTAACATTGTTTACCAATACTGAGTTATCTATTAACATTGTTTACCAATACTGAGTTATATATTAACATTGTTTACCAATGCTTAGTTATATATTAACATTGTTTACCAATGCTGAGCTATATATTAACATTGTTTACCAATGCTGAGTTATATATTAACATTGTTTACCAATACTGAGTTATATATTAACATTGTTTACCAATACTGAGTTATCTATTAACATTGTTTACCAATACTGAGTTATCTATTAACATTGTTTACCAATACTGAGTTATATATTAACATTGTTTACCAATACTGAGTCATATATAACATTGTTTACCAATACTGAGTTATATATTAACATTGTTTACCAATACTGAGTTATCTATTAACATTGTTTACCAATACTGAGTTATATATTAACATTGTTTACCAATACTGAGTTATATATAACATTGTTTACCAATACTGAGTTATATATTAACATTGTTTACCAATACTGAGTTATCTATTAACATTGTTTACCAATACTGAGTTATCTATTAACATTGTTTACCAATACTGAGTTATATATTAACATTGTTTACCAATACTGAGTTATCTATTAACATTGTTTACCAATACTAAGTTATATATTAACATTGTATACCAATACTGAGTTATATATTAACATTGTTTACCACTACTGAGTTATCTATTAACATTGTTTACCAATACTGAGTTATCTATTAACATTGTTTACCAATACTGAGTTATATATTAACATTGTTTACCAATACTGAGTTATATAACATTGTTTACCAATACTGAGTTATATATTAACATTGTTTACCAATACTGAGTTATATATTAACATCGTTTACCAATACTGAGTTATTTATTAACATTGTTTACCAATACTGAGTTATGTATAACATTGATTACCAATACTGAGTTATATATAACATTGTTTACCAATACTGAGTTATCTATTAACATTGTTTTACCAATGCTGAGTTATATATTAACATTGTTTACCAATACTGAGTTATATATTAACATTGTTTACAAATACTGATTTATCTATTAACATTGTTTGCCAATACTGAGTTATCTTTTAACATTGTTTACCAATACGAAGTTATATATTAACATTGTTTACCAATACTGAGTTATATATTAACATTGTTTACCAATACTGAGTTATATATTAACATTGTTTACCAATACTGAGTTATCTATTAACATGGTTTACCAATACTGAGTTATATATTAACATTGTTTACCAATACTGAGTTATCTATTAACATTGGTTACCAATACTGAGTTATATATTAACATTGTTTACCAATACTGAGTTATATATTAACATTGTTTACCAATACTGAGTTATATATTAACATTGTTTACCAATACTGAGTTATCTATTAACATTGTTTACCAATACTGAGTTATCTATTAACATTGTTTACCAATACTGAGTTATATATTAACATTGTTTACCAATACTGAGTTATATATTAACATTCTTTACCAATACTGAGTTATATATTAACATTGTTTACCAATGCTGAGTTATATATTAACATTGTTTACCAATACTGAGTTATATATTAACATTGTTTACCAATGCTGAATTATCTATTAACATTGTTTACCAATACTGAGTTGTATATTTACATTGTTTACCAATGCTGAGTTATATATTAACATTGTTTACCAATGCTGAGTTATATATTAACATTGTTTACCAATGCTGAGTTATATATTAACATTGTTTACCAATGCTGAGTTATATATTAACATTGTTTACCAATACTGAGTAACAAATTAACATTGTTTACCAATACTGAGTTATCTATTAACATTGTTTACCAATACTGAGTTATATATTATCATTGTTTACCAATACTGAGTTATATATTAACATTCTTTACCAATACTGAGTTATATATTAATATTGTTTACCAATACTGAGTTATATATTAACATTGTTTACCAATACTGAGTTATATATTAACATTGTTTACCAATACTGAATTATCTATTAACATTGTTTACCAATACTGAGTTATATATTAACATTGTTTACCAATGCTGAGTTATGTATTAACATTGTTTACCAATGCTGAGTTATATATTAACATTCTTTACCAATACTGAGTTATATATTAACATTGTTTACCAATACTGAGTTATCTATTAGCATTGTTTACCAATACTGAGTTATCTATTAACATTGTTTACCAATACTGAGTTATCTATTAACATTGTTTACCAATACTGAGTTATATATTAACATTGTTTACCAATACTGAGTTATATATTAACATTGTTTACCAATACTGAGTTATATATTAACATTGTTTACCAATACTGAGTTATCTATTAACATTGTTTACCAATACTGAGTTATATATTAACATTGTTTACCAATACTGAGTTATCTATTAACATTGTTTACCAATACTGAGTTATATATTAACATTGTTTACCAATGCTTAGTTATATATTAACATTGTTTACCAATGCTGAGCTATATATTAACATTGTTTACCAATGCTGAGTTATATATTAACATTGTTTACCAATACTGAGTTATATATTAACATTGTTTACCAATACTGAGTTATCTATTAACATTGTTTACCAATACTGAGTTATCTATTAACATTGTTTACCAATACTGAGTTATATATTAACATTGTTTACCAATACTGAGTCATATATAACATTGTTTACCAATACTGAGTTATATATTAACATTGTTTACCAATACTGAGTTATCTATTAACATTGTTTACCAATACTGAGTTATATATTAACATTGTTTACCAATACTGAGTTATATATAACATTGTTTACCAATACTGAGTTATATATTAACATTGTTTACCAATACTGAGTTATCTATTAACATTGTTTACCAATACTGAGTTATCTATTAACATTGTTTACCAATACTGAGTTATATATTAACATTGTTTACCAATACTGAGTTATATATTAACATTGTTTACCAATACTGAGTTATCTATTAACATTGTTTACCAATACTAAGTTATATATTAACATTGTATACCAATACTGAGTTATATATTAACATTGTTTACCACTACTGAGTTATCTATTAACATTGTTTACCAATACTGAGTTATCTATTAACATTGTTTACCAATACTGAGTTATATATTAACATTGTTTACCAATACTGAGTTATATAACATTGTTTACCAATACTGAGTTATATATTAACATTGTTTACCAATACTGAGTTATATATTAACATCGTTTACCAATACTGAGTTATTTATTAACATTGTTTACCAATACTGAGTTATGTATAACATTGATTACCAATACTGAGTTATCTATTAACATTGTTTTACCAATGCTGAGTTATATATTAACATTGTTTACCAATACTGAGTTATATATTAACATTGTTTACAAATACTGATTTATCTATTAACATTGTTTGCCAATACTGAGTTATCTTTTAACATTGTTTACCAATACGAAGTTATATATTAACATTGTTTACCAATACTGAGTTATATATTAACATTGTTTACCAATACTGAGTTATATATTAACATTGTTTACCACTACTGAGTTATCTATTAACATTGTTTACCAATACTGAGTTATCTATTAACATTGTTTACCAATACTGAGTTATATATTAACATTGTTTACCAATACTGAGTTATATATTAACATTGTTTGCCAATCCTGAGTTATATATTAACATTGTTTACCAATACTGATTTATCTATTAACATGGTTTACCAATACTGAGTTATATATTAACATTGTTTACCAGTACTGAGTTATATATTAACATTCTTTACCAATACTGAGTTATCTATTAACATTGTTTTACCAATGGTGAGTTATATATTAACATTGTTTACCAATGCTGAGTTATATATTAACATTGTTTACCAATACTGAGTTATCTATTAAGATTGTTTACCAATACTGAGTTATATATAACATTGATTACCAATACTGAGTTATATATAACATTGTTTACCAATACTGAGTTATCTATTAACATTGTTTTACCAATGCTGAGTTATATATTAACATTGTTTACCAATACTGAGTTATATATTAACATTGTTTACAAATACTGATTTATCTATTAACATTGTTTACCAATACTGAGTTATCTTTTAACATTGTTTACCAATACAAAGTTATATATTAACAATGTTTACCAATACTGAGTTATCGATTAACATTGTTTACCAATACTGAGTTATATATTAACATTGTTTACCAATACTGAGTTATATATTAACATTGTTTACCAATACTGAGTTATATATTAACATTGTTTACCACTACTGAGTTATCTATTAACATTCTTTACCAATACTGAGTTATCTATTAACATTGTTTACCAATACTGAGTTATATATTAACATTGTTTACCAATACTGAGTTATATATTAACATTGTTTACCAATACTGAGTTATATATTAACATTGTTTACCAATACTGAGTTATCTATTAACATGGTTTACCAATACTGAGTTATATATTAACATTCTTTACCAATACTGAGTTATATATTAACATTCTTTACCAATATTGAGTTATCTATTAACATTGTTTTGCCAATGCTGAGTTATATATTAACATTGTTTACCAATGCTGAGTTATATATTAACATTGTTTACCAATACTGAGTTATCTATTAAGATTGTTTACCAATACTGAGTTATCTATTAACATTGTTTACCAATACTAAGTTATATATTAACTTTGTTTACCAATACTGAGTTATATATTAACATTGTTTACCAATGCTGAGTTATATATTAACATTGTTTACCAATACTGAGTTATATATTAACATTGTTTACCAATGCTGAATTATCTATTAACATTGTTTACCAATACTGAGTTGTATATTTACATTGTTTACCAATGCTGAGTTATATATTAACATTGTTTACCAATGCTGAGTTATATATTAACATTGTTTACCAATGCTGAGTTATATATTAACATTGTTTACCAATACTGAGTTATATATTAACATTGTTTACCAATACTGAGTTATCTATTAACATTGTTTACCAATACTGAGTTATCTATTAACATTGTTTACCAATACTGAGTTATATATTATCATTGTTTACCAATACTGAGTTATATATTAACATTCTTTACCAATACTGAGTTATATATTAATATTGTTTACCAATACTGAGTTATATATTAACATTGTTTACCAATACTGAGTTATATATTAACATTGTTTACCAATACTGAATTATCTATTAACATTGTTTACCAATACTGAGTTATATATTAACATTGTTTACCAATGCTGAGTTATGTATTAACATTGTTTACCAATGCTGAGTTATATATTAACATTCTTTACCAATACTGAGTTATATATTAACATTGTTTACCAATACTGAGTTATCTATTAGCATTGTTTACCAATACGAAGTTATATATTAACATTGTTTACCAATACTGAGTTATCTATTAAGATTGTTTACCAATACTGAGTTATCTATTAACATTGTTTACCAATACTAAGTTATATATTAACTTTGTTTACCAATACTGAGTTATATATTAACATTGTTTACCAATACTGAGTTATATATTAACATTGTTTACCAATACTGAGTTATCTATTAACATTGTTTACCAATACTGAGTTATCTATTAACATTGGTTACCAATACTGAGTTATCTATTAACATTGTTTACCAATACTGAGTTATATATTAACATTGTTTACCAATACTGAGTTATATATTAACATTGTTTACCAATACTGAGTTATATATTAACATTGTTTACCAATACTGAGTTATCTATTAACATTGTTTACCAATGCTGAGTTATATATTAACATTGTTTACCAATACTGAGTTATATATTAACATTGTTTACCAATGCTGAATTATCTATTAACATTGTTTACCAATACTGAGTTGTATATTTACATTGTTTACCAATGCTGAGTTATATATTAACATTGTTTACCAATGCTGAGTTATATATTAACATTGTTTACCAATGCTGAGTTATATATTAACATTGTTTACCAATACTGAGTTATATATTAACATTGTTTACCAATACTGAGTTATATATTAACATTGTTTACCACTACTGAGTTATCTATTAACATTGTTTACCAATACTGAGTTATCTATTAACATTGTTTACCAATACTGAGTTATATATTAACATTGTTTACCAATACTGAGTTATATAACATTGTTTACCAATACTGAGTTATATATTAACATTGTTTACCAATACTGAGTTATATATTAACATCGTTTACCAATACTGAGTTATTTATTAACATTGTTTACCAATACTGAGTTATGTATAACATTGATTACCAATACTGAGTTATCTATTAACATTGTTTTACCAATGCTGAGTTATATATTAACATTGTTTACCAATACTGAGTTATATATTAACATTGTTTACAAATACTGATTTATCTATTAACATTGTTTGCCAATACTGAGTTATCTTTTAACATTGTTTACCAATACGAAGTTATATATTAACATTGTTTACCAATACTGAGTTATATATTAACATTGTTTACCAATACTGAGTTATATATTAACATTGTTTACCACTACTGAGTTATCTATTAACATTGTTTACCAATACTGAGTTATCTATTAACATTGTTTACCAATACTGAGTTATATATTAACATTGTTTACCAATACTGAGTTATATATTAACATTGTTTGCCAATCCTGAGTTATATATTAACATTGTTTACCAATACTGATTTATCTATTAACATGGTTTACCAATACTGAGTTATATATTAACATTGTTTACCAGTACTGAGTTATATATTAACATTCTTTACCAATACTGAGTTATCTATTAACATTGTTTTACCAATGGTGAGTTATATATTAACATTGTTTACCAATGCTGAGTTATATATTAACATTGTTTACCAATACTGAGTTATCTATTAAGATTGTTTACCAATACTGAGTTATATATAACATTGATTACCAATACTGAGTTATATATAACATTGTTTACCAATACTGAGTTATCTATTAACATTGTTTTACCAATGCTGAGTTATATATTAACATTGTTTACCAATACTGAGTTATATATTAACATTGTTTACAAATACTGATTTATCTATTAACATTGTTTACCAATACTGAGTTATCTTTTAACATTGTTTACCAATACAAAGTTATATATTAACAATGTTTACCAATACTGAGTTATCGATTAACATTGTTTACCAATACTGAGTTATATATTAACATTGTTTACCAATACTGAGTTATATATTAACATTGTTTACCAATACTGAGTTATATATTAACATTGTTTACCACTACTGAGTTATCTATTAACATTCTTTACCAATACTGAGTTATCTATTAACATTGTTTACCAATACTGAGTTATATATTAACATTGTTTACCAATACTGAGTTATATATTAACATTGTTTACCAATACTGAGTTATATATTAACATTGTTTACCAATACTGAGTTATCTATTAACATGGTTTACCAATACTGAGTTATATATTAACATTCTTTACCAATACTGAGTTATATATTAACATTCTTTACCAATATTGAGTTATCTATTAACATTGTTTTGCCAATGCTGAGTTATATATTAACATTGTTTACCAATGCTGAGTTATATATTAACATTGTTTACCAATACTGAGTTATCTATTAAGATTGTTTACCAATACTGAGTTATCTATTAACATTGTTTACCAATACTAAGTTATATATTAACTTTGTTTACCAATACTGAGTTATATATTAACATTGTTTACCAATACTGAGTTATATATTAACATTGTTTACCAATACTGAGTTATCTATTAACATGGTTTACCAATACTGAGTTATATATTAACATTGTTTACCAATACTGAGTTATATATTAACATTGTTTACCAATACTGAGTTATCTATTAACATGGTTTACCAATACTGAGTTATATATTAACATTGTTTACCAATACTGAGTTATCTATTAACATTGGTTACCAATACTGAGTTATCTATTAACATTGTTTACCAATACTGAGTTATATATTAACATTGTTTACCAATACTGAGTTATATATTAACATTGTTTACCAATACTGGGTTATATATTAACATTGTTTACCAATACTGAGTTATCTATTAACATTGTTTACCAATGCTGAGTTATATATTAACATTGTTTACCAATACTGAGTTATATATTAACATTGTTTACCAATGCTGAATTATCTATTAACATTGTTTACCAATACTGAGTTGTATATTTACATTGTTTACCAATGCTGAGTTATATATTAACATTGTTTACCAATGCTGAGTTATATATTAACATTGTTTACCAATGCTGAGTTATATATTAACATTGTTTACCAATACTGAGTTATATATTAACATTGTTTACCAATACTGAGTTATCTATTAACATTGTTTACCAATACTGAGTTATCTATTAACATTGTTTACCAATACTGAGTTATATATTATCATTGTTTACCAATACTGAGTTATATATTAACATTCTTTACCAATACTGAGTTATATATTAATATTGTTTACCAATACTGAGTTATATATTAACATTGTTTACCAATACTGAGTTATATATTAACATTGTTTACCAATACTGAATTATCTATTAACATTGTTTACCAATACTGAGTTATATATTAACATTGTTTACCAATGCTGAGTTATGTATTAACATTGTTTACCAATGCTGAGTTATATATTAACATTCTTTACCAATACTGAGTTATATATTAACATTGTTTACCAATACTGAGTTATCTATTAGCATTGTTTACCAATACGAAGTTATATATTAACATTGTTTACCAATACTGAGTTATCTATTAAGATTGTTTACCAATACTGAGTTATCTATTAACATTGTTTACCAATACTAAGTTATATATTAACTTTGTTTACCAATACTGAGTTATATATTAACATTGTTTACCAATACTGAGTTATATATTAACATTGTTTACCAATACTGAGTTATCTATTAACATTGTTTACCAATACTGAGTTATCTATTAACATTGGTTACCAATACTGAGTTATCTATTAACATTGTTTACCAATACTGAGTTATATATTAACATTGTTTACCAATACTGAGTTATATATTAACATTGTTTACCAATACTGAGTTATATATTAACATTGTTTACCAATACTGAGTTATCTATTAACATTGTTTACCAATGCTGAGTTATATATTAACATTGTTTACCAATACTGAGTTATATATTAACATTGTTTACCAATGCTGAATTATCTATTAACATTGTTTACCAATACTGAGTTGTATATTTACATTGTTTACCAATGCTGAGTTATATATTAACATTGTTTACCAATGCTGAGTTATATATTAACATTGTTTACCAATGCTGAGTTATATATTAACATTGTTTACCAATACTGAGTTATATATTAACATTGTTTACCAATACTGAGTTATCTATTAACATTGTTTACCAATACTGAGTTATCTATTAACATTGTTTACCAATACTGAGTTATATATTATCATTGTTTACCAATACTGAGTTATATATTAACATTCTTTACCAATACTGAGTTATATATTAATATTGTTTACCAATACTGAGTTATATATTAACATTGTTTACCAATACTGAGTTATATATTAACATTGTTTACCAATACTGAATTATCTATTAACATTGTTTACCAATACTGAGTTATATATTAACATTGTTTACCAATGCTGAGTTATGTATTAACATTGTTTACCAATGCTGAGTTATATATTAACATTCTTTACCAATACTGAGTTATATATTAACATTGTTTACCAATACTGAGTTATCTATTAACATGGTTTACCAATACTGAGTTATATATTAACATTGTTTACCAATACTGAGTTATATATTAACATTGATTACCAATACTGAGTTATCTATTAACATTGTTTACCAATACTGAGTTATATATTAACATTGTTTACCAATATTGAGTTATCTATTAACATTGGTTACCAATACTGAGTTATCTATTAACATTGTTTACCAATACTGAGTTATATATTAACATTGTTTACCAATACTGAGTTATATATTAACATTGTTTACCAATACTGAGTTATATATTAACATTGTTTACCAATACTGAGTTATCTATTAACATTGTTTACCAATGCTGAGTTATATATTAACATTGTTTACCAATACTGAGTTATATATTAACATTGTTTACCAATGCTGAATGATCTATTAACATTGTTTACCAATACTGAGTTGTATATTTACATTGTTTACCAATGCTGAGTTATATATTAACATTGTTTACCAATGCTGAGTTATATATTAACATTGTTTACCAATGCTGAGTTATATATTAACATTGTTTACCAATACTGAGTTATATATTAACATTGTTTACCAATACTGAGTTATCTATTAACATTGTTTACCAATACTGAGTTATCTATTAACATTGTTTACCAATACTGAGTTATATATTATCATTGTTTACCAATACTGAGTTATATATTAACATTCTTTACCAATACTGAGTTATATATTAATATTGTTTACCAATACTGAGTTATATATTAACATTGTTTACCAATACTGAGTTATATATTAACATTGTTTACCAATACTGAATTATCTATTAACATTGTTTACCAATACTGAGTTATATATTAACATTGTTTACCAATGCTGAGTTATGTATTAACATTGTTTACCAATGCTGAGTTATATATTAACATTCTTTACCAATACTGAGTTATATATTAACATTGTTTACCAATACTGAGTTATCTATTAGCATTGTTTACCAATACTGAGTTATCTATTAACATTGTTTACCAATACTGAGTTATCTATTAACATTGTTTACCAATACTGAGTTATATATTAACATTGTTTACCAATACTGAGTTATATATTAACATTGTTTACCAATACTGAGTTATATATTAACATTGTTTACCAATACTGAGTTATATATTAACATTGTTTACCAATACTGAGTTATCTATTAACATTGTTTACCAATACTGAGTTATATATTAACATTGTTTACCAATACTGAGTTATATATAACATTGTTTACCAATACTGAGTTATATATTAACATTGTTTACCAATACTGAGTTATCTATTAACATTGTTTACCAATACTGAGTTATCTATTAACATTGTTTACCAATACTGAGTTATATATTAACATTGTTTACCAATACTGAGTTATCTATTAACATTGTTTACCAATACTAAGTTATATATTAACATTGTATACCAATACTGAGTTATATATTAACATTGTTTACCACTACTGAGTTATCTATTAACATTGTTTACCAATACTGAGTTATCTATTAACATTGTTTACCAATACTGAGTTATATATTAACATTGTTTACCAATACTGAGTTATATAACATTGTTTACCAATACTGAGTTATATATTAACATTGTTTACCAATACTGAGTTATATATTAACATCGTTTACCAATACTGAGTTATTTATTAACATTGTTTACCAATACTGAGTTATGTATAACATTGATTACCAATACTGAGTTATATATAACATTGTTTACCAATACTGAGTTATCTATTAACATTGTTTTACCAATGCTGAGTTATATATTAACATTGTTTACCAATACTGAGTTATATATTAACATTGTTTACAAATACTGATTTATCTATTAACATTGTTTGCCAATACTGAGTTATCTTTTAACATTGTTTACCAATACGAAGTTATATATTAACATTGTTTACCAATACTGAGTTATATATTAACATTGTTTACCAATACTGAGTTATATATTAACATTGTTTACCACTACTGAGTTATCTATTAACATTGTTTACCAATACTGAGTTATCTATTAACATTGTTTACCAATACTGAGTTATATATTAACATTGTTTACCAATACTGAGTTATATATTAACATTGTTTGCCAATACTGAGTTATATATTAACATTGTTTACCAATACTGATTTATCTATTAACATGGTTTACCAATACTGAGTTATATATTAACATTGTTTACCAGTACTGAGTTATATATTAACATTCTTTACCAATACTGAGTTATCTATTAACATTGTTTTACCAATGGTGAGTTATATATTAACATTGTTTACCAATGCTGAGTTATATATTAACATTGTTTACCAATACTGAGTTATCTATTAAGATTGTTTACCAATACTGAGTTATATATAACATTGATTACCAATACTGAGTTATATATAACATTGTTTACCAATACTGAGTTATCTATTAACATTGTTTTACCAATGCTGAGTTATATATTAACATTGTTTACCAATACTGAGTTATATATTAACATTGTTTACAAATACTGATTTATCTATTAACATTGTTTACCAATACTGAGTTATCTTTTAACATTGTTTACCAATACAAAGTTATATATTAACAATGTTTACCAATACTGAGTTATCGATTAACATTGTTTACCAATACTGAGTTATATATTAACATTGTTTACCAATACTGAGTTATATATTAACATTGTTTACCAATACTGAGTTATATATTAACATTGTTTACCACTACTGAGTTATCTATTAACATTCTTTACCAATACTGAGTTATCTATTAACATTGTTTACCAATACTGAGTTATATATTAACATTGTTTATCAATACTGAGTTATATATTAACATTGTTTACCAATACTGAGTTATATATTAACATTGTTTACCAATACTGAGTTATCTATTAACATGGTTTACCAATACTGAGTTATATATTAACATTCTTTACCAATACTGAGTTATATATTAACATTCTTTACCAATATTGAGTTATCTATTAACATTGTTTTGCCAATGCTGAGTTATATATTAACATTGTTTACCAATGCTGAGTTATATATTAACATTGTTTACCAATACTGAGTTATCTATTAAGATTGTTTACCAATACTGAGTTATCTATTAACATTGTTTACCAATACTAAGTTATATATTAACTTTGTTTACCAATACTGAGTTATATATTAACATTGTTTACCAATACTGAGTTATATATTAACATTGTTTACCAATACTGAGTTATCTATTAACATGGTTTACCAATACTGAGTTATATATTAACATTGTTTACCAATACTGAGTTATATATTAACATTGTTTACCAATACTGAGTTATCTATTAACATGGTTTACCAATACTGAGTTATATATTAACATTGTTTACCAATACTGAGTTATCTATTAACATTGGTTACCAATACTGAGTTATCTATTAACATTGTTTACCAATACTGAGTTATATATTAACATTGTTTACCAATACTGAGTTATATATTAACATTGTTTACCAATACTGAGTTATATATTAACATTGTTTACCAATACTGAGTTATCTATTAACATTGTTTACCAATGCTGAGTTATATATTAACATTGTTTACCAATACTGAGTTATATATTAACATTGTTTACCAATGCTGAATTATCTATTAACATTGTTTACCAATACTGAGTTGTATATTTACATTGTTTACCAATGCTGAGTTATATATTAACATTGTTTACCAATGCTGAGTTATATATTAACATTGTTTACCAATGCTGAGTTATATATTAACATTGTTTACCAATACTGAGTTATATATTAACATTGTTTACCAATACTGAGTTATCTATTAACATTGTTTACCAATACTGAGTTATCTATTAACATTGTTTACCAATACTGAGTTATATATTATCATTGTTTACCAATACTGAGTTATATATTAACATTCTTTACCAATACTGAGTTATATATTAATATTGTTTACCAATACTGAGTTATATATTAACATTGTTTACCAATACTGAGTTATATATTAACATTGTTTACCAATACTGAATTATCTATTAACATTGTTTACCAATACTGAGTTATATATTAACATTGTTTACCAATGCTGAGTTATGTATTAACATTGTTTACCAATGCTGAGTTATATATTAACATTCTTTACCAATACTGAGTTATATATTAACATTGTTTACCAATACTGAGTTATCTATTAGCATTGTTTACCAATACGAAGTTATATATTAACATTGTTTACCAATACTGAGTTATCTATTAACATTGTTTACCAATACTAAGTTATATATTAACTTTGTTTACCAATACTGAGTTATATATTAACATTGTTTACCAATACTGAGTTATATATTAACATTGTTTACCAATACTGAGTTATCTATTAACATTGTTTACCAATACTGAGTTATCTATTAACATTGGTTACCAATACTGAGTTATCTATTAACATTGTTTACCAATACTGAGTTATATATTAACATTGTTTACCAATACTGAGTTATATATTAACATTCTTTACCAATACTGAGTTATATATTAACATTGTTTACCAATACTGAGTTATCTATTAACATTGTTTACCAATGCTGAGTTATATATTAACATTGTTTACCAATACTGAGTTATATATTAACATTGTTTACCAATGCTGAATTATCTATTAACATTGTTTACCAATACTGAGTTGTATATTTACATTGTTTACCAATGCTGAGTTATATATTAACATTGTTTACCAATGCTGAGTTATATATTAACATTGTTTACCAATGCTGAGTTATATATTAACATTGTTTACCAATACTGAGTTATATATTAACATTGTTTACCAATACTGAGTTATCTATTAACATTGTTTACCAATACTGAGTTATCTATTAACATTGTTTACCAATACTGAGTTATATATTATCATTGTTTACCAATACTGAGTTATATATTAACATTCTTTACCAATACTGAGTTATATATTAATATTGTTTACCAATACTGAGTTATATATTAACATTGTTTACCAATACTGAGTTATATATTAACATTGTTTACCAATACTGAATTATCTATTAACATTGTTTACCAATACTGAGTTATATATTAACATTGTTTACCAATGCTGAGTTATGTATTAACATTGTTTACCAATGCTGAGTTATATATTAACATTCTTTACCAATACTGAGTTATATATTAACATTGTTTACCAATACTGAGTTATCTATTAGCATTGTTTACCAATACGAAGTTATATATTAACATTGTTTACCAATACTGAGTTATCTATTAAGATTGTTTACCAATACTGAGTTATCTATTAACATTGTTTACCAATACTAAGTTATATATTAACTTTGTTTACCAATACTGAGTTATATATTAACATTGTTTACCAATACTGAGTTATATATTAACATTGTTTACCAATACTGAGTTATCTATTAACATGGTTTACCAATACTGAGTTATATATTAACATTGTTTACCAATACTGAGTTATATATTAACATTGTTTACCAATACTGAGTTATCTATTAACATGGTTTACCAATACTGAGTTATATATTAACATTGTTTACCAATACTGAGTTATCTATTAACATTGGTTACCAATACTGAGTTATCTATTAACATTGTTTACCAATACTGAGTTATGTATTAACATTGTTTACCAATACTGAGTTATATATTAACATTGTTTACCAATACTGAGTTATATATTAACATTGTTTACCAATACTGAGTTATCTATTAACATTGTTTACCAATGCTGAGTTATATATTAACATTGTTTACCAATACTGAGTTATATATTAACATTGTTTACCAATGCTGAATTATCTATTAACATTGTTTACCAATACTGAGTTGTATATTTACATTGTTTACCAATGCTGAGTTATATATTAACATTGTTTACCAATGCTGAGTTATATATTAACATTGTTTACCAATGCTGAGTTATATATTAACATTGTTTACCAATACTGAGTTATATATTAACATTGTTTACCAATACTGAGTTATCTATTAACATTGTTTACCAATACTGAGTTATCTATTAACATTGTTTACCAATACTGAGTTATATATTATCATTGTTTACCAATACTGAGTTATATATTAACATTCTTTACCAATACTGAGTTATATATTAATATTGTTTACCAATACTGAGTTATATATTAACATTGTTTACCAATACTGAGTTATATATTAACATTGTTTACCAATACTGAATTATCTATTAACATTGTTTACCAATACTGAGTTATATATTAACATTGTTCACCAATGCTGAGTTATGTATTAACATTGTTTACCAATGCTGAGTTATATATTAACATTCTTTACCAATACTGAGTTATATATTAACATTGTTTACCAATACTGAGTTATCTATTAGCATTGTTTACCAATACTGAGTTATCTATTAACATTGTTTACCAATACTGAGTTATCTATTAACATTGTTTACCAATACTGAGTTATATATTAACATTGTTTACCAATACTGAGTTATATATTAACATTGTTTACCAATACTGAGTTATATATTAACATTGTTTACCAATACTGAGTTATATATTAACATTGTTTACCAATACTGAGTTATCTATTAACATTGTTTACCAATACTGAGTTATATATTAACATTGTTTACCAATACTGAGTTATCTATTAACATTGTTTACCAATACTGAGTTATATATTAACATTGTTTACCAATGCTGAGCTATATATTAACATTGTTTACCAATGCTGAGTTATATATTAACATTGTTTACCAATACTGAGTTATATATTAACATTGTTTACCAATACTGAGTTATCTATTAACATTGTTTACCAATACTGAGTTATCTATTAACATTGTTTACCAATACTGAGTTATATATTAACATTGTTTACCAATACTGAGTCATATATAACATTGTTTACCAATACTGAGTTATATATTAACATTGTTTACCAATACTGAGTTATCTATTAACATTGTTTACCAATGCTGAGTTATATATTAACATTGTTTACCAATACTGAGTTATCTATTAACATTGTTTACCAATACTAAGTTATATATTAACATTTTATACCAATACTGAGTTATATATTAACATTGTTTACCACTACTGAGTAATCTATTAACATTGTTTACCAATACTGAGTTATCTATTAACATTGTTTACCAATACTGAGTTATATATTAACATTGTTTACCAATACTGAGTTATATATTAACATTGTTTACCAATACTGAGTTATATATTAACATTGTTTACCAATACTGAGTTATCTATTAACATTGTTTACCAATACTGAGTTATATATTAACATTGTTTACCAATACTGAGTTATATAACATTGTTTACCAATACTGAGTTATATATTAACATTGTTTACCAATACTGAGTTATATATTAACATTGTTTACCAATGCTGAGTTATATATTAACATTGTTTACCAATACTGAGTTATCTATTAAGATTGTTTACCAATACTGAGTTATCTATTAACATTGTTTACCAATACTAAGTTATATATTAACATTGTTTACCAATACTGAGTTATATATTAACATTGTTTACCAATACTGAGTTATATATTAACATTGTTTACCAATACTGAGTTATCTATTAACATGGTTTACCAATACTGAGGTATATATTAACATTGTTTACCAATACTGAGTTATCTATTAACATTGGTTACCAATACTGAGTTATATATTAACATTGTTTACCAATACTGAGTTATATATTAACATTGTTTACCAATACTGAGTTATATATTAACATTGTTTACCAATACTGAGTTATCTATTAACATTGTTTACCAATACTGAGTTATCTATTAACATTGTTTACCAATACTGAGTTATATATTAACATTGTTTACCAATACTGAGTTATATATTACCATTCTTTACCAATACTGAGTTATATATTAACATTGTTTACCAATGCTGAGTTATATATTAACATTGTTTACCAATACTGAGTTATATATTAACATTGTTTACCAATGCTGAATTATCTATTAACATTGTTTACCAATACTGAGTTGTATATTTACATTGTTTACCAATGCTGAGTTATATATTAACATTGTTTACCAATGCTGAGTTATATATTAACATTGTTTACCAATGCTGAGTTATATATTAACATTGTTTATCAATGCTGAGTTATATATTAACATTGTTTACCAATACTGAGTAACAAATTAACATTGTTTACCAATACTGAGTTATCTATTAACATTGTTTACCAATACTGAGTTATATATTATCATTGTTTACCAATACTGAGTTATATATTAACATTCTTTACCAATACTGAGTTATATATTAATATTGTTTACCAATACTGAGTTATATATTAACATTGTTTACCAATACTGAGTTATATATTAACATTGTTTACCAATACTGAATTATCTATTAACATTGTTTACCAATACTGAGTTATATATTAACATTGTTTACCAATGCTGAGTTATGTATTAACATTGTTTACCAATGCTGAGTTATATATTAACATTCTTTACCAATACTGAGTTATATATTAACATTGTTTACCAATACTGAGTTATCTATTAGCATTGTTTACCAATACTGAGTTATCTATTAACATTGTTTACCAATACTGAGTTATCTATTAACATTGTTTACCAATACTGAGTTATATATTAACATTGTTTACCAATACTGAGTTATATATTAACATTGTTTACCAATACTGAGTTATATATTAACATTGTTTACCAATACTGAGTTATCTATTAACATTGTTTACCAATACTGAGTTATATATTAACATTGTTTACCAATACTGAGTTATCTATTAACATTGTTTACCAATACTGAGTTATATATTAACATTGTTTACCAATGCTTAGTTATATATTAACATTGTTTACCAATGCTGAGCTATATATTAACATTGTTTACCAATGCTGAGTTATATATTAACATTGTTTACCAATACTGAGTTATATATTAACATTGTTTACCAATACTGAGTTATCTATTAACATTGTTTACCAATACTGAGTTATCTATTAACATTGTTTACCAATACTGAGTTATATATTAACATTGTTTACCAATACTGAGTCATATATAACATTGTTTACCAATACTGAGTTATATATTAACATTGTTTACCAATACTGAGTTATCTATTAACATTGTTTACCAATACTGAGTTATATATTAACATTGTTTACCAATACTGAGTTATATATAACATTGTTTACCAATACTGAGTTATATATTAACATTGTTTACCAATACTGAGTTATCTATTAACATTGTTTACCAATACTGAGTTATCTATTAACATTGTTTACCAATACTGAGTTATATATTAACATTGTTTACCAATACTGAGTTATCTATTAACATTGTTTAGCAATACTAAGTTATATATTAACATTGTTTACCAATACTGAGTTATATATTAACATTGTTTACCAATACTGAGTTATATAACATTGTTTACCAATACTGAGTTATCTATTAACATTGTTTACCAATACTGAGTTATATATTAACATTGTTTACCAATACTGAGTTATATAACATTGTTTACCAATACTGAGTTATATATTAACATTGTTTACCAATACTGAGTTATATATTAACATCGTTTACCAATACTGAGTTATTTATTAACATTGTTTACCAATACTGAGTTATGTATAACATTGATTACCAATACTGAGTTATATATAACATTGTTTACCAATACTGAGTTATCTATTAACATTGTTTTACCAATGCTGAGTTATATATTAACATTGTTTACCAATACTGAGTTATATATTAACATTGTTTACAAATACTGATTTATCTATTAACATTGTTTGCCAATACTGAGTTATCTTTTAACATTGTTTACCAATACGAAGTTATATATTAACATTGTTTACCAATACTGAGTTATATATTAACATTGTTTACCACTACTGAGTTATCTATTAACATTGTTTACCAATACTGAGTTATCTATTAACATTGTTTACCAATACTGAGTTATATATTAACATTGTTTACCAATATTGAGTTATATATTAACATTGTTTACCAATACTGAGTTATATATTAACATTGTTTACCACTACTGAGTTATCTATTAACATTGTTTACCAATACTGAGTTATCTATTAACATTGTTTACCAATACTGAGTTATATATTAACATTGTTTACCAATACTGAGTTATATATTAACATTGTTTACCAATACTGAGTTATATATTAACATTGTTTACCAATACTGATTTATCTATTAACATGGTTTACCAATACTGAGTTATATATTAACATTGTTTACCAGTACTGAGTTATATATTAACATTCTTTACCAATACTGAGTTATCTATTAACATTGTTTTACCAATGCTGAGTTATATATTAACATTGTTTACCAATGCTGAGTTATATATTATCATTGTTTACCAATACTGAGTTATATATTAACATTCTTTACCAATACTGAGTTATATATAACATTGTTTACCAATACTGAGTTATCTATTAACATTGTTTTACCAATGCTGAGTTATATATTAACATTGTTTACCAATACTGAGTTATATATTAACATTGTTTACCAATACTGAGTTATCTATTAGCATTGTTTACCAATACTGAGTTATCTATTAACATTGTTTACCAATACTGAGTTATCTATTAACATTGTTTACCAATACTGAGTTATATATTAACATTGTTTACCAATACTGAGTTATATATTAACATTGTTTACCAATACTGAGTTATATATTAACATTGTTTACCAATACTGAGTTATCTATTAACATTGTTTACCAATACTGAGTTATATATTAACATTGTTTACCAATACTGAGTTATCTATTAACATTGTTTACCAATACTGAGTTATATATTAACATTGTTTACCAATGCTTAGTTATATATTAACATTGTTTACCAATGCTGAGCTATATATTAACATTGTTTACCAATGCTGAGTTATATATTAACATTGTTTACCAATACTGAGTTATATATTAACATTGTTTACCAATACTGAGTTATCTATTAACATTGTTTACCAATACTGAGTTATCTATTAACATTGTTTACCAATACTGAGTTATATATTAACATTGTTTACCAATACTGAGTCATATATAACATTGTTTACCAATACTGAGTTATATATTAACATTGTTTACCAATACTGAGTTATCTATTAACATTGTTTACCAATACTGAGTTATATATTAACATTGTTTACCAATACTGAGTTATCTATTAACATTGTTTACCAATACTGAGTTATCTATTAACATTGTTTACCAATACTGAGTTATATATTAACATTGTTTACCAATACTGAGTTATATATTAACATTGTTTACCAATACTGAGTTATATATTAACATTGTTTACCAATACTGAGTTATCTATTAACATTGTTTACCAATACTGAGTTATATATTAACATTGTTTACCAATACTGAGTTATCTATTAACATTGTTTACCAATACTGAGTTATATATTAACATTGTTTACCAATGCTTAGTTATATATTAACATTGTTTACCAATGCTGAGCTATATATTAACATTGTTTACCAATGCTGAGTTATATATTAACATTGTTTACCAATACTGAGTTATATATTAACATTGTTTACCAATACTGAGTTATCTATTAACATTGTTTACCAATACTGAGTTATCTATTAACATTGTTTACCAATACTGAGTTATATATTAACATTGTTTACCAATACTGAGTCATATATAACATTGTTTACCAATACTGAGTTATATATTAACATTGTTTACCAATACTGAGTTATCTATTAACATTGTTTACCAATACTGAGTTATATATTAACATTGTTTACCAATACTGAGTTATATATAACATTGTTTACCAATACTGAGTTATATATTAACATTGTTTACCAATACTGAGTTATCTATTAACATTGTTTACCAATACTGAGTTATCTATTAACATTGTTTACCAATACTGAGTTATATATTAACATTGTTTACCAATACTGAGTTATCTATTAACATTGTTTAGCAATACTAAGTTATATATTAACATTGTATACCAATACTGAGTTATATATTAACATTGTTTACCACTACTGAGTTATCTATTAACATTGTTTACCAATACTGAGTTATCTATTAACATTGTTTACCAATACTGAGTTATATATTAACATTGTTTACCAATACTGAGTTATATATTAACATTGTTTACCAATACTGAGTTATATATTAACATTGTTTACCAATACTGAGTTATCTATTAACATTGTTTACCAATACTGAGTTATATATTAACATTGTTTACCAATACTGAGTTATATAACATTGTTTACCAATACTGAGTTATATATTAACATTGTTTACCAATACTGAGTTATATATTAACATCGTTTACCAATACTGAGTTATTTATTAACATTGTTTACCAATACTGAGTTATGTATAACATTGATTACCAATACTGAGTTATATATAACATTGTTTACCAATACTGAGTTATCTATTAACATTGTTTTACCAATGCTGAGTTATATATTAACATTGTTTACCAATACTGAGTTATATATTAACATTGTTTACAAATACTGATTTATCTATTAACATTGTTTGCCAATACTGAGTTATCTTTTAACATTGTTTACCAATACAAAGTTATATATTAACATTGTTTACCAATACTGAGTTATATATTAACATTGTTTACCACTACTGAGTTATCTATTAACATTGTTTACCAATACTGAGTTATCTATTAACATTGTTTACCAATACTGAGTTATATATTAACATTGTTTACCAATACTGAGTTATATATTAACATTGTTTACCAATACTGAGTTATATATTAACATTGTTTACCACTACTGAGTTATCTATTAACATTGTTTACCAATACTGCGTTATCTATTAACATTGTTTACCAATACTGAATTATATATTAACATTGTTTACCAATACTGAGTTATATATTAACATTGTTTACCAATACTGAGTTATATATTAACATTGTTTACCAATACTGATTTATCTATTAACATGGTTTACCAATACTGAGTTATATATTAACATTGTTTACCAGTACTGAGTTATATATTAACATTCTTTACCAATACTGAGTTATCTATTAACATTGTTTACCAATACTGAGTTATATATTAACATTGTTTACCAATACTGAGTTATATATTAACATCGTTTACCAATACTGAGTTATATATTAACATTGTTTACCACTACTGAGTTATCTATTAACATTGTTTACCAATACTGAGTTATCTATTAACATTGTTTACCAATACTGAGTTATATATTAACATTGTTTACCAATACTGAGTTATATATTAACATTGTTTACCAATACTGAGTTATATATTAACATTGTTTACCAATACTGATTTATCTATTAACATGGTTTACCAATACTGAGTTATATATTAACATTGTTTACCAGTACTGAGTTATATATTAACATTCTTTACCAATACTGAGTTATCTATTAACATTGTTTTACCAATGCTGAGTTATATATTAACATTGTTTACCAATGCTGAGTTATATATTATCATTGTTTACCAATACTGAGTTATATATTAACATTCTTTACCAATACTGAGTTATATATAACATTGATTACCAATACTGAGTTATATATTAACATTGTTTACCAATACTGAGTTATATATTAACATTGTTTACCAATACTGAATTATCTATTAACATTGTTTACCAATACTGAGTTATATATTAACATTGTTTACCAATGCTGAGTTATGTATTAACATTGTTTACCAATGCTGAGTTATATATTAACATTCTTTACCAATACTGAGTTATATATTAACATTGTTTACCAATACTGAGTTATCTATTAGCATTGTTTACCAATACTGAGTTATCTATTAACATTGTTTACCAATACTGAGTTATCTATTAACATTGTTTACCAATACTGAGTTATATATTAACATTGTTTACCAATACTGAGTTATATATTAACATTGTTTACCAATACTGAGTTATATATTAACATTGTTTACCAATACTGAGTTATCTATTAACATTGTTTACCAATACTGAGTTATATATTAACATTGTTTACCAATACTGAGTTATCTATTAACATTGTTTACCAATACTGAGTTATATATTAACATTGTTTACCAATGCTTAGTTATATATTAACATTGTTTACCAATGCTGAGCTATATATTAACATTGTTTACCAATGCTGAGTTATATATTAACATTGTTTACCAATACTGAGTTATATATTAACATTGTTTACCAATACTGAGTTATCTATTAACATTGTTTACCAATACTGAGTTATCTATTAACATTGTTTACCAATACTGAGTTATATATTAACATTGTTTACCAATACTGAGTCATATATAACATTGTTTACCAATACTGAGTTATATATTAACATTGTTTACCAATACTGAGTTATCTATTAACATTGTTTACCAATACTGAGTTATATATTAACATTGTTTACCAATACTGAGTTATATATAACATTGTTTACCAATACTGAGTTATATATTAACATTGTTTACCAATACTGAGTTATCTATTAACATTGTTTACCAATACTGAGTTATCTATTAACATTGTTTACCAATACTGAGTTATATATTAACATTGTTTACCAATACTGAGTTATCTATTAACATTGTTTAGCAATACTAAGTTATATATTAACATTGTATACCAATACTGAGTTATATATTAACATTGTTTACCACTACTGAGTTATCTATTAACATTGTTTACCAATACTGAGTTATCTATTAACATTGTTTACCAATACTGAGTTATATATTAACATTGTTTACCAATACTGAGTTATATATTAACATTGTTTACCAATACTGAGTTATATATTAACATTGTTTACCAATACTGAGTTATCTATTAACATTGTTTACCAATACTGAGTTATATATTAACATTGTTTACCAATACTGAGTTATATAACATTGTTTACCAATACTGAGTTATATATTAACATTGTTTACCAATACTGAGTTATATATTAACATCGTTTACCAATACTGAGTTATTTATTAACATTGTTTACCAATACTGAGTTATGTATAACATTGATTACCAATACTGAGTTATATATAACATTGTTTACCAATACTGAGTTATCTATTAACATTGTTTTACCAATGCTGAGTTATATATTAACATTGTTTACCAATACTGAGTTATATATTAACATTGTTTACAAATACTGATTTATCTATTAACATTGTTTGCCAATACTGAGTTATCTTTTAACATTGTTTACCAATACGAAGTTATATATTAACATTGTTTACCAATACTGAGTTATATATTAACATTGTTTACCACTACTGAGTTATCTATTAACATTGTTTACCAATACTGAGTTATCTATTAACATTGTTTACCAATACTGAGTTATATATTAACATTGTTTACCAATACTGAGTTATATATTAACATTGTTTACCAATACTGAGTTATATATTAACATTGTTTACCACTACTGAGTTATCTATTAACATTGTTTACCAATACTGCGTTATCTATTAACATTGTTTACCAATACTGAGTTATATATTAACATTGTTTACCAATACTGAGTTATATATTAACATTGTTTACCAATACTGAGTTATATATTAACATTGTTTACCAATACTGATTTATCTATTAACATGGTTTACCAATACTGAGTTATATATTAACATTGTTTACCAGTACTGAGTTATATATTAACATTCTTTACCAATACTGAGTTATCTATTAACATTGTTTACCAATACTGAGTTATATATTAACATTCTTTACCAATACTGAGTTATCTATTAACATTGTTTTGCCAATGCTGAGTTATATATTAACATTGTTTACCAATGCTGAGTTATATATTAACATTGTTTACCAATACTGAGTTATATATTAACATCGTTTACCAATACTGAGTTATTTATTAACATTGTTTACCAATACTGAGTTATGTATAACATTGATTACCAATACTGAGTTATATATAACATTGTTTACCAATACTGAGTTATCTATTAACATTGTTTTACCAATGCTGAGTTATATATTAACATTGTTTACCAATACTGAGTTATATATTAACATTGTTTACAAATACTGATTTATCTATTAACATTGTTTGCCAATACTGAGTTATCTTTTAACATTGTTTACCAATACGAAGTTATATATTAACATTGTTTACCAATACTGAGTTATATATTAACATTGTTTACCACTACTGAGTTATCTATTAACATTGTTTACCAATACTGAGTTATCTATTAACATTGTTTACCAATACTGAGTTATATATTAACATTGTTTACCAATATTGAGTTATATATTAACATTGTTTACCAATACTGAGTTATATATTAACATTGTTTACCACTACTGAGTTATCTATTAACATTGTTTACCAATACTGAGTTATCTATTAACATTGTTTACCAATACTGAGTTATATATTAACATTGTTTACCAATACTGAGTTATATATTAACATTGTTTACCAATACTGAGTTATATATTAACATTGTTTACCAATACTGATTTATCTATTAACATGGTTTACCAATACTGAGTTATATATTAACATTGTTTACCAGTACTGAGTTATATATTAACATTCTTTACCAATACTGAGTTATCTATTAACATTGTTTTACCAATGCTGAGTTATATATTAACATTGTTTACCAATGCTGAGTTATATATTAACATTGTTTACCAATACTGAGTTATCTATTAAGATTGTTTACCAATACTGAGTTATATATAACATTGATTACCAATACTGAGTTATATATAACATTGTTTACCAATACTGAGTTATCTATTAACATTGTTTTACCAATGCTGAGTTATATATTAACATTGTTTACCAATACTGAGTTATATATTAACATTGTTTACAAATACTGATTTATCTATTAACATTGTTTACCAATACTGAGTTATCTTTTAACATTGTTTACCAATACGAAGTTATATATTAACATTGTTTACCAATACTGAGTTATATATTAACATTGTTTACCACTACTGAGTTATCTATTAACATTGTTTACCAATACTGAGTTATCGATTAACATTGTTTACCAATACTGAGTTATATATTAACATTGTTTACCAATACTGAGTTATATATTAACATTGTTTACCAATACTGAGTTATATATTAACATTGTTTACCACTACTGAGTTATCTATTAACATTGTTTACCAATACTGAGTTATCTATTAACATTGTTTACCAATACTGAGTTATATATTAACATTGTTTACCAATACTGAGTTATATATTAACATTGTTTACCACTACTGAGTTATCTATTAACATTGTTTACCAATACTGAGTTATCTATTAAGATTGTTTACCAATACTGAGTTATATATAACATTGATTACCAATACTGAGTTATATATAACATTGTTTACCAATACTGAGTTATCTATTAACATTGTTTTACCAATGCTGAGTTATATATTAACATTGTTTACCAATACTGAGTTATCTATTAACATTGTTTTACCAATGCTGAGTTATATATTAACATTGTTTATAAATACTGATTTATCTATTAACATTGTTTGCCAATACTGAGTTATCTTTTAACATTGTTTACCAATACGAAGTTATATATTAACATTGTTTACCAATACTGAGTTATATATCAACATTGTTTACCACTACTGAGTTATCTATTAACATTGTTTACCAATACTGAGTTATCTATTAACATTGTTTACCAATACTGAGTTATATATTAACATTATTTACCAATACTGAGTTATCTATTAACATTGTTTACCAATACTGAGTTATCGATTAACATTGTTTACCAATACTGAGTTATATATTAACATTGTTTACCAATACTTGAGTTATATATTAACATTGTTTACCAATACTGAGTTATATATTAACATTCTTTACCAATACTGAGTTATCTATTAACATTGTTTACCAATACTGAGTTATATATTAACATTGTTTACCAATACTGAGTTATCTATTAACATGGTTTACCAATACTGAGTTATATATTAACATTGTTTACCAATACTGAGTTATCTATTAACATTGGTTACCAATACTGAGTTATATATTAACATTGTTTACCAATACTGAGTTATATATTAACATTGTTTAACAATACAGAGTTATATATTAACATTGTTTACCAATACTGAGTTATCTATTAACATTGTTTACCAATACTGAGTTATCTATTAACATTGTTTACCAATACTGAGTTATATATTAACATTGTTTACCAATACTGAGTTATATATTAACATTCTTTACCAATACTGAGTTATATATTAACATTGTTTACCAATGCTGAGTTATATATTAGCATTGTTTACCAATACTGAGTTATATATTAACATTGTTTACCAATGCTGAATTATCTATTAACATTGTTTACCAATACTGAGTTGTATATTTACATTGTTTACCAATGCTGAGTTATATATTAACATTGTTTACCAATGCTGAGTTATATATTAACATTGTTTACCAATGCTGAGTTATATATTAACATTGTTTACCAATGCTGAGTTATATATTAACATTGTTTACCAATACTGAGTTATATATTAACATTGTTTACCAATACTGAGTTATCTATTAACATTGTTTACCAATACTGAGTTATATATTATCATTGTTTACCAATACTGAGTTATATATTAACATTCTTTACCAATACTGAGTTATATATTAATATTGTTTACCAATACTGAGTTATATATTAACATTGTTTACCAATACTGAGTTATATATTAACATTGTTTACCAATACTGAATTATCTATTAACATTGTTTACCAATACTGAGTTATATATTAACATTGTTTACCAATGCTGAGTTATGTATTAACATTGTTTACCAATGCTGAGTTATATATTAACATTCTTTACCAATACTGAGTTATATATTAACATTGTTTACCAATACTGAGTTATCTATTAGCATTGTTTACCAATACTGAGTTATCTATTAACATTGTTTACCAATACTGAGTTATCTATTAACATTGTTTACCAATACTGAGTTATATATTAACATTGTTTACCAATACTGAGTTATATATTAACATTGTTTACCAATACTGAGTTATATATTAACATTGTTTACCAATACTGAGTTATCTATTAACATTGTTTACCAATACTGAGTTATATATTAACATTGTTTACCAATACTGAGTTATCTATTAACATTGTTTACCAATACTGAGTTATATATTAACATTGTTTACCAATGCTTAGTTATATATTAACATTGTTTACCAATGCTGAGCTATATATTAACATTGTTTACCAATGCTGAGTTATATATTAACATTGTTTACCAATACTGAGTTATATATTAACATTGTTTACCAATACTGAGTTATCTATTGACATTGTTTACCAATACTGAGTTATCTATTAACATTGTTTACCAATACTGAGTTATATATTAACATTGTTTACCAATACTGAGTCATATATAACATTGTTTACCAATACTGAGTTATATATTAACATTGTTTACCAATACTGAATTATCTATTAACATTGTTTACCAATAGTGAGTTATATATTAACATTGTTTACCAATGCTGAGTTATGTATTAACATTGTTTACCAATGCTGAGTTATATATTAACATTCTTTACCAATACTGAGTTATATATTAACATTGTTTACCAATACTGAGTTATCTATTAGCATTGTTTACCAATACTGAGTTATCTATTAACATTGTTTACCAATACTGAGTTATCTATTAACATTGTTTACCAATACTGAGTTATATATTAACATTGTTTACCAATACTGAGTTATATATTAACATTGTTTACCAATACTGAGTTATATATTAACATTGTTTACCACTACTGAGTTATCTATTAACATTGTTTACCAATACTGAGTTATATATTAACATTGTTTACCAATACTGAGTTATCTATTAACATTGTTTACCAATACTGAGTTATATATTAGCATTGTTTACCAATACTGAGTTATATATTAACATTGTTTACCAATGCTGAATTATCTATTAACATTGTTTACCAATACTGAGTTGTATATTTACATTGTTTACCAATGCTGAGTTATATATTAACATTGTTTACCAATGCTGAGTTATATATTAACATTGTTTACCAATGCTGAGTTATATATTAACATTGTTTACCAATGCTGAGTTATATATTAACATTGTTTACCAATACTGAGTTATATATTAACATTCTTTACCAATACTGAGTTATATATTAATATTGTTTACCAATACTGAGTTATATATTAACATTGTTTACCAATACTGAGTTATATATTAACATTGTTTACCAATACTGAATTATCTATTAACATTGTTTACCAATACTGAGTTATATATTAACATTGTTTACCAATGCTGAGTTATGTATTAACATTGTTTACCAATGCTGAGTTATATATTAACATTCTTTACCAATACTGAGTTATATATTATCATTGTTTACCAATACTGAGTTATATATTAACATTCTTTACCAATACTGAGTTATATATTAATATTGTTTACCAATACTGAGTTATATATTAACATTGTTTACCAATACTGAGTTATATATTAACATTGTTTACCAATACTGAATTATCTATTAACATTGTTTACCAATACTGAGTTATATATTAACATTGTTTACCAATGCTGAGTTATGTATTAACATTGTTTACCAATGCTGAGTTATATATTAACATTCTTTACCAATACTGAGTTATCTATTAGCATTGTTTACCAATACTGAGTTATCTATTAACATTGTTTACCAATACTGAGTTATCTATTAACATTGTTTACCAATACTGAGTTATATATTAACATTGTTTACAAATACTGAGTTATATATTAACATTGTTTACCAATACTGAGTTATATATTAACATTGTTTACCAATACTGAGTTATCTATTAACATTGTTTACCAATACTGAGTTATATATTAACATTGTTTACCAATACTGAGTTATCTATTAACATTGTTTACCAATACTGAGTTATATATTAACATTGTTTACCAATGCTTAGTTATATATTAACATTGTTTACCAATGCTGAGCTATATATTAACATTGTTTACCAATGCTGAGTTATATATTAACATTGTTTACCAATACTGAGTTATATATTAACATTGTTTACCAATACTGAGTTATCTATTGACATTGTTTACCAATACTGAGTTATCTATTAACATTGTTTACCAATACTGAGTTATATATTAACATTGTTTACCAATACTGAGTCATATATAACATTGTTTACCAATACTGAGTTATATATTAACATTGTTTACCAATACTGAATTATCTATTAACATTGTTTACCAATAGTGAGTTATATATTAACATTGTTTACCAATGCTGAGTTATGTATTAACATTGTTTACCAATGCTGAGTTATATATTAACATTCTTTACCAATACTGAGTTATATATTAACATTGTTTACCAATACTGAGTTATCTATTAGCATTGTTTACCAATACTGAGTTATCTATTAACATTGTTTACCAATACTGAGTTATCTATTAACATTGTTTACCAATACTGAGTTATATATTAACATTGTTTACCAATACTGAGTTATATATTAACATTGTTTACCAATACTGAGTTATATATTAACATTGTTTACCACTACTGAGTTATCTATTAACATTGTTTACCAATACTGAGTTATATATTAACATTGTTTACCAATACTGAGTTATCTATTAACATTGTTTACCAATACTGAGTTATATATTAGCATTGTTTACCAATACTGAGTTATATATTAACATTGTTTACCAATGCTGAATTATCTATTAACATTGTTTACCAATACTGAGTTGTATATTTACATTGTTTACCAATGCTGAGTTATATATTAACATTGTTTACCAATGCTGAGTTATATATTAACATTGTTTACCAATGCTGAGTTATATATTAACATTGTTTACCAATGCTGAGTTATATATTAACATTGTTTACCAATACTGAGTTATATATTAACATTCTTTACCAATACTGAGTTATATATTAATATTGTTTACCAATACTGAGTTATATATTAACATTGTTTACCAATACTGAGTTATATATTAACATTGTTTACCAATACTGAATTATCTATTAACATTGTTTACCAATACTGAGTTATATATTAACATTGTTTACCAATGCTGAGTTATGTATTAACATTGTTTACCAATGCTGAGTTATATATTAACATTCTTTACCAATACTGAGTTATATATTATCATTGTTTACCAATACTGAGTTATATATTAACATTCTTTACCAATACTGAGTTATATATTAATATTGTTTACCAATACTGAGTTATATATTAACATTGTTTACCAATACTGAGTTATATATTAACATTGTTTACCAATACTGAATTATCTATTAACATTGTTTACCAATACTGAGTTATATATTAACATTGTTTACCAATGCTGAGTTATGTATTAACATTGTTTACCAATGCTGAGTTATATATTAACATTCTTTACCAATACTGAGTTATCTATTAGCATTGTTTACCAATACTGAGTTATCTATTAACATTGTTTACCAATACTGAGTTATCTATTAACATTGTTTACCAATACTGAGTTATATATTAACATTGTTTACAAATACTGAGTTATATATTAACATTGTTTACCAATACTGAGTTATATATTAACATTGTTTACCAATACTGAGTTATCTATTAACATTGTTTACCAATACTGAGTTATATATTAACATTGTTTACCAATACTGAGTTATCTATTAACATTGTTTACCAATACTGAGTTATATATTAACATTGTTTACCAATGCTTAGTTATATATTAACATTGTTTACCAATGCTGAGCTATATATTAACATTGTTTACCAATGCTGAGTTATATATTAACATTGTTTACCAATACTGAGTTATATATTAACATTGTTTACCAATACTGAGTTATCTATTGACATTGTTTACCAATACTGAGTTATCTATTAACATTGTTTACCAATACTGAGTTATATATTAACATTGTTTACCAATACTGAGTCATATATAACATTGTTTACCAATACTGAGTTATATATTAACATTGTTTACCAATACTGAAATATCTATTAACATTGTTTACCAATAGTGAGTTATATATTAACATTGTTTACCAATGCTGAGTTATGTATTAACATTGTTTACCAATGCTGAGTTATATATTAACATTCTTTACCAATACTGAGTTATATATTAACATTGTTTACCAATACTGAGTTATCTATTAGCATTGTTTACCAATACTGAGTTATCTATTAACATTGTTTACCAATACTGAGTTATCTATTAACATTGTTTACCAATACTGAGTTATATATTAACATTGTTTACCAATACTGAGTTATATATTAACATTGTTTACCAATACTGAGTTATATATTAACATTGTTTACCACTACTGAGTTATCTATTAACATTGTTTACCAATACTGAGTTATATATTAACATTGTTTACCAATACTGAGTTATCTATTAACATTGTTTACCAATACTGAGTTATATATTAACATTGTTTACCAATACTGAGTTATATATTAACATTGTTTACCAATACTGATTTATCTATTAACATGGTTTACCAATACTGAGTTATATATTAACATTGTTTACCAATACTGAGTTATATATTAACATTGTTTACCAATACTGAGTTATCTATTAACATTGTTTACCAATACTGAGTTATCTATTAACATTGTTTACCAATACTGAGTTATATATTAACATTGTTTACCAATACTGAGTCATATATAACATGGTTTACCAATACTGAGTTATGTATAACATTGATTACCAATACTGAGTTATCTATTAACATTGTTTACCAATACTGAGTTATATATTAACATTGTTTACCAATACTGAGTTATATATAACATTGTTTACCAATACTGAGTTATATATTAACATTGTTTACCAATACTGAGTTATCTATTAACATTGTTTACCAATACTGAGTTATCTATTAACATTGTTTACCAATACTGAGTTATCTATTAACATTGTTTACCAATACTGAGTTATCTATTAACATTGTTTACCAATACTAAGTTATATATTAACATTGTATACCAATACTGAGTTATATATTAACATTGTTTACCACTACTGAGTTATCTATTAACATTGTTTACCAATACTGAGTTATCTATTAACATTGTTTACCAATACTGAGTTATCTATTAACATTGTTTACCAATACTGAGTTATATATTAACATTGTTTACCAATACTGAGTTATATATTAACATTGTTTACCAATACTGAGTTATCTATTAACATTGTTTACCAATACTGAGTTATATAACATTGTTTACCAATACTGAGTTATATATTAACATTGTTTACCAATACTGAGTTATATATTAACATCGTTTACCAATACTGAGTTATTTATTAACATTGTTTACCAATACTGAGTTATGTATAACATTGATTACCAATACTGAGTTATATATAACATTGTTTACCAATACTGAGTTATCTATTAACATTGTTTTACCAATGCTGAGTTATATATTAACATTGTTTACCAATACTGAGTTATATATTAACATTGTTTACAAATACTGATTTATCTATTAACATTGTTTGCCAATACTGAGTTATCTTTTAACATTGTTTACCAATACGAAGTTATATATTAACATTGTTTACCAATACTGAGTTATATATTAACATTGTTTACCACTACTGAGTTATCTATTAACATTGTTTACCAATACTGAGTTATCTATTAACATTGTTTACCAATACTGAGTTATATATTAACATTGTTTACCAATACTGAGTTATATATTAACATTGTTTACCAATACTGAGTTATATATTAACATTGTTTACCACTACTGAGTTATCTATTAACATTGTTTACCAATACTGCGTTATCTATTAACATTGTTTACCAATACTGAGTTATATATTAACATTGTTTACCAATACTGAGTTATATATTAACATTGTTTACCAATACTGAGTTATATATTAACATTGTTTACCAATACTGATTTATCTATTAACATGGTTTACCAATACTGAGTTATATATTAAGATTGTTTACCAGTACTGAGTTATATATTAACATTCTTTACCAATACTGAGTTATCTATTAACATTGTTTACCAATACTGAGTTATATATTAACATTGTTTACCAATACTGAGTTATATATTAACATCGTTTACCAATACTGAGTTATTTATTAACATTGTTTACCAATACTGAGTTATGTATAACATTGATTACCAATACTGAGTTATATATAACATTGTTTACCAATACTGAGTTATCTATTAACATTGTTTACCAATGCTGAGTTATATATTAACATTCTTTACCAATACTGAGTTATATATTAACATTGTTTACCAATACTGAGTTATCTATTAGCATTGTTTACCAATACTGAGTTATCTATTAACATTGTTTACCAATACTGAGTTATCTATTAACATTGTTTACCAATACTGAGTTATATATTAACATTGTTTACCAATACTGAGTTATATATTAACATTGTTTACCAATACTGAGTTATATATTAACATTGTTTACCACTACTGAGTTATCTATTAACATTGTTTACCAATACTGAGTTATATATTAACATTGTTTACCAATACTGAGTTATCTATTAACATTGTTTACCAATACTGAGTTATATATTAACATTGTTTACCAATACTGAGTTATATATTAACATTGTTTACCAATACTGATTTATCTATTAACATGGTTTACCAATACTGAGTTATATATTAACATTGTTTACCAATACTGAGTTATATATTAACATTGTTTACCAATACTGAGTTATCTATTAACATTGTTTACCAATACTGAGTTATCTATTAACATTGTTTACCAATACTGAGTTATATATTAACATTGTTTACCAATACTGAGTCATATATAACATGGTTTACCAATACTGAGTTATGTATAACATTGATTACCAATACTGAGTTATCTATTAACATTGTTTACCAATACTGAGTTATATATTAACATTGTTTACCAATACTGAGTTATATATAACATTGTTTACCAATACTGAGTTATATATTAACATTGTTTACCAATACTGAGTTATCTATTAACATTGTTTACCAATACTGAGTTATCTATTAACATTGTTTACCAATACTGAGTTATCTATTAACATTGTTTACCAATACTGAGTTATCTATTAACATTGTTTACCAATACTAAGTTATATATTAACATTGTATACCAATACTGAGTTATATATTAACATTGTTTACCACTACTGAGTTATCTATTAACATTGTTTACCAATACTGAGTTATCTATTAACATTGTTTACCAATACTGAGTTATCTATTAACATTGTTTACCAATACTGAGTTATATATTAACATTGTTTACCAATACTGAGTTATATATTAACATTGTTTACCAATACTGAGTTATCTATTAACATTGTTTACCAATACTGAGTTATATAACATTGTTTACCAATACTGAGTTATATATTAACATTGTTTACCAATACTGAGTTATATATTAACATCGTTTACCAATACTGAGTTATTTATTAACATTGTTTACCAATACTGAGTTATGTATAACATTGATTACCAATACTGAGTTATATATAACATTGTTTACCAATACTGAGTTATCTATTAACATTGTTTTACCAATGCTGAGTTATATATTAACATTGTTTACCAATACTGAGTTATATATTAACATTGTTTACAAATACTGATTTATCTATTAACATTGTTTGCCAATACTGAGTTATCTTTTAACATTGTTTACCAATACGAAGTTATATATTAACATTGTTTACCAATACTGAGTTATATATTAACATTGTTTACCACTACTGAGTTATCTATTAACATTGTTTACCAATACTGAGTTATCTATTAACATTGTTTACCAATACTGAGTTATATATTAACATTGTTTACCAATACTGAGTTATATATTAACATTGTTTACCAATACTGAGTTATATATTAACATTGTTTACCACTACTGAGTTATCTATTAACATTGTTTACCAATACTGCGTTATCTATTAACATTGTTTACCAATACTGAGTTATATATTAACATTGTTTACCAATACTGAGTTATATATTAACATTGTTTACCAATACTGAGTTATATATTAACATTGTTTACCAATACTGATTTATCTATTAACATGGTTTACCAATACTGAGTTATATATTAAGATTGTTTACCAGTACTGAGTTATATATTAACATTCTTTACCAATACTGAGTTATCTATTAACATTGTTTACCAATACTGAGTTATATATTAACATTGTTTACCAATACTGAGTTATATATTAACATCGTTTACCAATACTGAGTTATTTATTAACATTGTTTACCAATACTGAGTTATGTATAACATTGATTACCAATACTGAGTTATATATAACATTGTTTACCAATACTGAGTTATCTATTAACATTGTTTTACCAATGCTGAGTTATATATTAACATTGTTTACCAATACTGAGTTATATATTAACATTGTTTACAAATACTGATTTATCTATTAACATTGTTTGCCAATACTGAGTTATCTTTTAACATTGTTTACCAATACGAAGTTATATATTAACATTGTTTACCAATACTGAGTTATATATTAACATTGTTTACCACTACTGAGTTATCTATTAACATTGTTTACCAATACTGAGTTATCTATTAACATTGTTTACCAATACTGAGTTATATATTAACATTGTTTACCAATACTGAGTTATATATTAACATTGTTTACCAATACTGAGTTATATATTAACATTGTTTACCACTACTGAGTTATCTATTAACATTGTTTACCAATACTGAGTTATCTATTAACATTGTTTACCAATACTGAGTTATATATTAACATTGTTTACCAATACTGAGTTATATATTAACATTGTTTACCAATACTGAGTTATATATTAACATTGTTTACCAATACTGATTTATCTATTAACATGGTTTACCAATACTGAGTTATATATTAACATTGTTTACCAGTACTGAGTTATATATTAACATTCTTTACCAATACTGAGTTATCTATTAACATTGTTTTACCAATGCTGAGTTATATATTAACATTGTTTACCAATGCTGAGTTATATATTAACATTGTTTACCAATACTGAGTTATCTATTAAGATTGTTTACCAATACTGAGTTATATATAACATTGATTACCAATACTGAGTTATATATAACATTGTTTACCAATACTGAGTTATCTATTAACATTGTTTACCAATAATGAGTTATATATTAACATTGTTTACCACTACTGAGTTATCTATTAACATTGTTTACCAATACTGCGTTATCTATTAACATTGTTTACCAATACTGAGTTATATATTAACATTGTTTACCAATACTGATTTATCTATTAACATGGTTTACCAATACTGAGTTATATATTAACATTGTTTACCAGTACTGAGTTATATATTAACATTCTTTACCAATACTGAGTTATCTATTAACATTGTTTACCAATACTGAGTTATATATTAACATTGTTTACCAATACTGAGTTATATATTAACATCGTTTACCAATACTGAGTTATTTATTAACATTGTTTACCAATACTGAGTTATGTATAACATTGATTACCAATACTGAGTTATATATAACATTGTTTACCAATACTGAGTTATCTATTAACATTGTTTTACCAATGCTGAGTTATATATTAACATTGTTTACCAATACTGAGTTATATATTAACATTGTTTACAAATACTGATTTATCTATTAACATTGTTTGCCAATACTGAGTTATCTTTTAACATTGTTTACCAATACGAAGTTATATATTAACATTGTTTACCAATACTGAGTTATATATTAACATTGTTTACCAATACTGAGTTATATATTAACATGGTTTACCAATACTGAGTTATATATTAACATTGTTTACCACTACTGAGTTATCTATTAACATTGTTTACCAATACTGAGTTATCTATTAACATTGTTTACCAATACTGATTTATCTATTAACATGGTTTACCAATACTGAGTTATATATTAACATTGTTTACCAGTACTGAGTTATATATTAACATTCTTTACCAATACTGAGTTATCTATTAACATTGTTTACCAATACTGAGTTATATATTAACATTGTTTACCAATACTGAGTTATATATTAACATCGTTTACCAATACTGAGTTATTTATTAACATTGTTTACCAATACTGAGTTATGTATAACATTGATTACCAATACTGAGTTATATATAACATTGTTTACCAATACTGAGTTATCTATTAACATTGTTTTACCAATGCTGAGTTATATATTAACATTGTTTACCAATACTGAGTTATATATTAACATTGTTTACAAATACTGATTTATCTATTAACATTGTTTGCCAATACTGAGTTATCTTTTAACATTGTTTACCAATACGAAGTTATATATTAACATTGTTTACCAATACTGAGTTATATATTAACATTGTTTACCAATACTGAGTTATATATTAACATGGTTTACCAATACTGAGTTATATATTAACATTGTTTACCACTACTGAGTTATCTATTAACATTGTTTACCAATACTGAGTTATCTATTAACATTGTTTACCAATACTGAGTTATATATTAACATTGTTTACCAATACTGAGTTATATATTAACATTGTTTACCAATACTGAGTTATATATTAACATTGTTTACCACTACTGAGTTATCTATTAACATTGTTTACCAATACTGCGTTATCTATTATCATTGTTTACCAATACTGAGTTATATATTAACATTGTTTACCAATACTGAGTTATATATTAACATTGTTTACCAATACTGAGTTATATATTAACATTGTTTACCAATACTGATTTATCTATTAACATGGTTTACCAATACTGAGTTATATATTAACATTGTTTACCAGTACTGAGTTATATATTAACATTCTTTACCAATACTGAGTTATCTATTAACATTGTTTACCAATACTGAGTTATATATTAACATTGTTTACCAATACTGAGTTATATATTAACATCGTTTACCAATACTGAGTTATTTATTAACATTGTTTACCAATACTGAGTTATGTATAACATTGATTACCAATACTGAGTTATATATAACATTGTTTACCAATACTGAGTTATCTATTAACATTGTTTTACCAATGCTGAGTTATATATTAACATTGTTTACCAATACTGAGTTATATATTAACATTGTTTACAAATACTGATTTATCTATTAACATTGTTTGCCAATACTGAGTTATCTTTTAACATTGTTTACCAATACGAAGTTATATATTAACATTGTTTACCAATACTGAGTTATATATTAACATTGTTTACCACTACTGAGTTATCTATTAACATTGTTTACCAATACTGAGTTATCTATTAACATTGTTTACCAATACTGAGTTATATATTAACATTGTTTACCAATACTGAGTTATATATTAACATTGTTTACCAATACTGAGTTATATATTAACATTGTTTACCAATACTGATTTATCTATTAACATGGTTTACCAATACTGAGTTATATATTAACATTGTTTACCAGTACTGAGTTATATATTAACATTCTTTACCAATACTGAGTTATCTATTAACATTGTTTTACCAATGCTGAGTTATATATTAACATTGTTTACCAATGCTGAGTTATATATTAACATTGTTTACCAATACTGAGTTATCTATTAAGATTGTTTACCAATACTGAGTTATATATAACATTGATTACCAATACTGAGTTATATATAACATTGTTTACCAATACTGAGTTATCTATTAACATTGTTTACCAATACTGAGTTATATATTAACATTGTTTACCACTACTGAGTTATCTATTAACATTGTTTACCAATACTGCGTTATCTATTAACATTGTTTACCAATACTGAGTTATATATTAACATTGTTTACCAATACTGATTTATCTATTAACATGGTTTACCAATACTGAGTTATATATTAACATTGTTTACCAGTACTGAGTTATATATTAACATTCTTTACCAATACTGAGTTATCTATTAACATTGTTTACCAATACTGAGTTATATATTAACATTGTTTACCAATACTGAGTTATATATTAACATCGTTTACCAATACTGAGTTATTTATTAACATTGTTTACCAATACTGAGTTATGTATAACATTGATTACCAATACTGAGTTATATATAACATTGTTTACCAATACTGAGTTATCTATTAACATTGTTTTACCAATGCTGAGTTATATATTAACATTGTTTACCAATACTGAGTTATATATTAACATTGTTTACAAATACTGATTTATCTATTAACATTGTTTGCCAATACTGAGTTATCTTTTAACATTGTTTACCAATACGAAGTTATATATTAACATTGTTTACCAATACTGAGTTATATATTAACATTGTTTACCACTACTGAGTTATCTATTAACATTGTTTACCAATACTGAGTTATCTATTAACATTGTTTACCAATACTGAGTTATATATTAACATTGTTTACCAATACTGAGTTATATATTAACATTGTTTACCAATACTGAGTTATATATTAACATTGTTTACCACTACTGAGTTATCTATTAACATTGTTTACCAATACTGAGTTATCTATTAACATTGTTTACCAATACTGAGTTATATATTAACATTGTTTACCAATACTGAGTTATATATTAACATTGTTTACCAATACTGAGTTATATATTAACATTGTTTACCAATACTGATTTATCTATTAACATGGTTTACCAATACTGAGTTATATATTAACATTGTTTACCAGTACTGAGTTATATATTAACATTCTTTACCAATACTGAGTTATCTATTAACATTGTTTTACCAATGCTGAGTTATATATTAACATTGTTTACCAATGCTGAGTTATATATTAACATTGTTTACCAATACTGAGTTATCTATTAAGATTGTTTACCAATACTGAGTTATATATAACATTGATTACCAATACTGAGTTATATATAACATTGTTTACCAATACTGAGTTATCTATTAACATTGTTTTACCAATGCTGAGTTATATATTAACATTGTTTACCAATACTGAGTTATATATTAACATTGTTTACAAATACTGATTTATCTATTAACATTGTTTACCAATACTGAGTTATCTTTTAACATTGTTTACCAATACGAAGTTATATATTAACATTGTTTACCAATACTGAGTTATATATTAACATTGTTTACCACTACTGAGTTATCTATTAACATTGTTTACCAATACTGAGTTATCGATTAACATTGTTTACCAATACTGAGTTATATATTAACATTGTTTACCAATACTGAGTTATATATTAACATTGTTTACCAATACTGAGTTATATATTAACATTGTTTACCACTACTGAGTTATCTATTAACATTGTTTACCAATACTGAGTTATCTATTAACATTGTTTACCAATACTGAGTTATATATTAACATTGTTTACCAATACTGAGTTATATATTAACATTGTTTACCACTACTGAGTTATCTATTAACATTGTTTACCAATACTGAGTTATCGATTAACATTGTTTACCAATACTGAGTTATATATTAACATTGTTTACCAATACTTGAGTTATATATTAACATTGTTTACCAATACTGAGTTATATATTAACATTCTTTACCAATACTGAGTTATCTATTAACATTGTTTTGCCAATGCTGAGTTATATATTAACATTGTTTACCAATGCTGAGTTATATATTAACATTGTTTACCAATACTGAGTTATATATTAACATTGTTTACCAATACTGAGTTATATATTAACATTGTTTACCAATACTGAGTTATCTATTAACATGGTTTACCAATACTGAGTTATATATTAACATTGTTTACCAATACTGAGTTATCTATTAACATTGGTTACCAATACTGAGTTATATATTAACATTGTTTACCAATACTGAGTTATATATTAACATTGTTTACCAATACTGAGTTATATATTAACATTGTTTACCAATACTGAGTTATCTATTAACATTGTTTACCAATACTGAGTTATCTATTAACATTGTTTACCAATACTGAGTTATATATTAACATTCTTTACCAATACGGAGTTATATATTAACATTGTTTACCAATGCTGAGTTATATATTAACATTGTTTACCAATACTGAGTTATATATTAACATTGTTTACCAATGCTGAATTATCTATTAACATTGTTTACCAATACTGAGTTGTATATTTACATTGTTTACCAATGCTGAGTTATATATTAACATTGTTTACCAATACTGAGTTATCTATTAAGATTGTTTACCAATACTGAGTTATCTATTAACATTGTTTACCAATACTAAGTTATATATTAACATTGTTTACCAATACTGAGTTATATATTAACATTGTTTACCAATACTGAGTTATATATTAACATTGTTTACCAATACTGAGTTATCTATTAACATGGTTTACCAATACTGAGTTATATATTAACATTGTTTACCAATACTGAGTTATCTATTAACATTGGTTACCAATACTGAGTTATATATTAACATTGTTTACCAATACTGAGTTATATATTAACATTGTTTACCAATACTGAGTTATATATTAACATTGTTTACCAATACTGAGTTATCTATTAACATTGTTTACCAATACTGAGTTATCTATTAACATTGTTTACCAATACTGAGTTATATATTAACATTCTTTACCAATACTGAGTTATATATTAACATTGTTTACCAATGCTGAGTTATATATTAACATTGTTTACCAATACTGAGTAATATATTAACATTGTTTACCAATGCTGAATTATCTATTAACATTGTTTACCAATACTGAGTTGTATATTTACATTGTTTACCAATGCTGAGTTATATATTAACATTGTTTACCAATGCTGAGTTATATATTAACATTGTTTACCAATGCTGAGTTATATATTAACATTGTTTACCAATACTGAGTTATATATTAACATTGTTTACCAATACTGAGTTATATATTAACATTGTTTACCAATACTGAGTTATATATTAACATTGTTTACCACTACTGAGTTATCTATTAACATTGTTTACCAATACTGAGTTATCTATTAACATTGCTTACCAATACTGAGTTATATATTAACATTGTTTACCAATACTGAGTTATATATTAACATTGTTTACCACTACTGAGTTATCTATTAACATTGTTTACCAATACTGAGTTATCGATTAACATTGTTTACCAATACTGAGTTATATATTAACATTGTTTACCAATACTTGAGTTATATATTAACATTGTTTACCAATACTGAGTTATATATTAACATTCTTTACCAATACTGAGTTATCTATTAACATTGTTTTGCCAATGCTGAGTTATATATTAACATTGTTTACCAATGCTGAGTTATATATTAACATTGTTTACCAATACTGAGTTATCTATTAAGATTGTTTACCAATACTGAGTTATCTATTAACATTGTTTACCAATACTAAGTTATATATTAACATTGTTTACCAATACTGAGTTATATATTAACATTGTTTACCAATACTGAGTTATATATTAACATTGTTTACCAATACTGAGTTATCTATTAACATGGTTTACCAATACTGAGTTATATATTAACATTGTTTACCAATACTGAGTTATCTATTAACATTGGTTACCAATACTGAGTTATATATTAACATTGTTTACCAATACTGAGTTATATATTAACATTGTTTACCAATACTGAGTTATATATTAACATTGTTTACCAATACTGAGTTATCTATTAACATTGTTTACCAATACTGAGTTATCTATTAACATTGTTTACCAATACTGAGTTATATATTAACATTCTTTACCAATACTGAGTTATATATTAACATTGTTTACCAATGCTGAGTTACCAATGCTGAGTTATATATTAACATTGTTTACCAATGCTGAGTTATATATTAACATTGTTTACCATTGCTGAGTTATATATTAACATTGTTTACCAATACTGAGTTATATATTAATATTGTTTACCAATACTGAGTTATCTATTAACATTGTTTACCAATACTGAGTTATCTATTAACATTGTTTACCAATACTGAGTTATATATTATCATTGTTTACCAATACTGAGTTATATATTAACATTCTTTACCAATACTGAGTTATATATTAATATTGTTTACCAATACTGAGTTATATATTAACATTGTTTACCAATACTGAGTTATATATTAACATTGTTTACCAATACTGAATTATCTATTAACATTGTTTACCAATACTGAGTTATATATTAACATTGTTTACCAATGCTGAGTTATGTATTAACATTGTTTACCAATGCTGAGTTATATATTAACATTCTTTACCAATACTGAGTTATATATTAACATTGTTTACCAATACTGAGTTATCTATTAGCATTGTTTACCAATACTGAGTTATCTATTAACATTGTTTACCAATACTGAGTTATCTATTAACATTGTTTACCAATACTGAGTTATATATTAACATTGTTTACCAATACTGAGTTATATATTAACATTGTTTACCAATACTGAGTTATATATTAACATTGTTTACCAATACTGAGTTATCTATTAACATTGTTTACCAATACTGAGTTATATATTAACATTGTTTACCAATACTGAGTTATCTATTAACATTGTTTACCAATACTGAGTTATATATTAACATTGTTTACCAATGCTTAGTTATTTATTAACATTGTTTACCAATGCTGAGCTATATATTAACATTGTTTACCAATGCTGAGTTATATATTAACAATGGTTACCAATACTGAGTTATATATTAACATTGTTTACCAATACTGAGTTATCTATTAACATTGTTTACCAATACTGAGTTATCTATTAACATTGTTTACCAATACTGAGTTATATATTAACATTGTTTACCAATACTGAGTTATCTATTAACATTGTTTACCAATACTAAGTTATATATTAACATTGTTTACCAATACTGAGTTATCTATTAACATTGTTTACCAATACTGAGTTATATATTAACATTGTTTACCAATACTGAGTTATATATAACATTGTTTACCAATACTGAGTTATATATTAACATTGTTTACCAATACTGAGTTATCTATTAACATTGTTTACCAATACTGAGTTATCTATTAACATTGTTTACCAATACTGAGTTATATATTAACATTGTTTACCAATACTGAGTTATCTATTAACATTGTTTACCAATACTAAGTTATATATTAACATTGTTTACCAATACTGAGTTATATATTAACATTGTTTACCAATACTGAGTTATATATTAACATTGTTTACCAATACTGAGTTATCTATTAACATGGTTTACCAATACTGAGTTATATATTAACATTGTTTACCAATACTGAGTTATCTATTAACATTGGTTACCAATACTGAGTTATATATTAACATTGTTTACCAATACTGAGTTATATATTAACATTGTTTACCAATACTGAGTTATATATTAACATTGTTTACCAATACTGAGTTATCTATTAACATTGTTTACCAATACTGAGTTATCTATTAACATTGTTTACCAATACTGAGTTATATATTAACATTCTTTACCAATACTGAGTTATATATTAACATTGTTTACCAATGCTGAGTTATATATTAACATTGTTTACCAATACTGAGTTATATATTAACATTGTTTACCAATGCTGAATTATCTATTAACATTGTTTACCAATACTGAGTTGTATATTTACATTGTTTACCAATGCTGAGTTATATATTAACATTGTTTACCAATGCTGAGTTATATATTAACATTGTTTACCAATGCTGAGTTATATATTAACATTGTTTACCAATACTGAGTTATATATTAACATTGTTTACCAATACTGAGTTATATATTAACATTGTTTACCAATACTGAGTTATATATTAACATTGTTTACCACTACTGAGTTATCTATTAACATTGTTTACCAATACTGAGTTATCTATTAACATTGTTTACCAATACTGAGTTATATATTAACATTGTTTACCAATACTGAGTTATATATTAACATTGTTTACCACTACTGAGTTATCTATTAACATTGTTTACCAATACTGAGTTATCGATTAACATTGTTTACCAATACTGAGTTATATATTAACATTGTTTACCAATACTTGAGTTATATATTAACATTGTTTACCAATACTGAGTTATATATTAACATTCTTTACCAATACTGAGTTATCTATTAACATTGTTTTGCCAATGCTGAGTTATATATTAACATTGTTTACCAATGCTGAGTTATATATTAACATTGTTTACCAATACTGAGTTATCTATTAAGATTGTTTACCAATACTGAGTTATCTATTAACATTGTTTACCAATACTAAGTTATATATTAACATTGTTTACCAATACTGAGTTATATATTAACATTGTTTACCAATACTGAGTTATATATTAACATTGTTTACCAATACTGAGTTATCTATTAACATGGTTTACCAATACTGAGTTATATATTAACATTGTTTACCAATACTGAGTTATCTATTAACATTGGTTACCAATACTGAGTTATATATTAACATTGTTTACCAATACTGAGTTATATATTAACATTGTTTACCAATACTGAGTTATATATTAACATTGTTTACCAATACTGAGTTATCTATTAACATTGTTTACCAATACTGAGTTATCTATTAACATTGTTTACCAATACTGAGTTATATATTAACATTCTTTACCAATACTGAGTTATATATTAACATTGTTTACCAATGCTGAGTTACCAATGCTGAGTTATATATTAACATTGTTTACCAATGCTGAGTTATATATTAACATTGTTTACCAATGCTGAGTTATATATTAACATTGTTTACCAATACTGAGTTATATATTAATATTGTTTACCAATACTGAGTTATCTATTAACATTGTTTACCAATACTGAGTTATCTATTAACATTGTTTACCAATATTGAGTTATATATTATCATTGTTTACCAATACTGAGTTATATATTACCAATACTGAGTTATATATTAATATTGTTTACCAATACTGAGTTATATATTAACATTGTTTACCAATACTGAGTTATATATTAACATTGTTTACCAATACTGAATTATCTATTAACATTGTTTACCAATACTGAGTTATATATTAACATTGTTTACCAATGCTGAGTTATGTATTAACATTGTTTACCAATGCTGAGTTATATATTAACATTCTTTACCAATACTGAGTTATATATTAACATTGTTTACCAATACTGAGTTATCTATTAGCATTGTTTACCAATACTGAGTTATCTATTAACATTGTTTACCAATACTGAGTTATCTATTAACATTGTTTACCAATACTGAGTTATATATTAACATTGTTTACCAATACTGAGTTATATATTAACATTGTTTACCAATACTGAGTTATATATTAACATTGTTTACCAATACTGAGTTATCTATTAACATTGTTTACCAATACTGAGTTATATATTAACATTGTTTACCAATACTGAGTTATCTATTAACATTGTTTACCAATACTGAGTTATATATTAACATTGTTTACCAATGCTTAGTTATTTATTAACATTGTTTACCAATGCTGAGCTATATATTAACATTGTTTACCAATGCTGAGTTATATATTAACATTGTTTACCAATACTGAGTTATATATTAACATTGTTTACCAATACTGAGTTATCTATTAACATTGTTTACCAATACTGAGTTATCTATTAACATTGTTTACCAATACTGAGTTATATATTAACATTGTTTACCAATACTGAGTCATATATAACATTGTTTACCAATACTGAGTTATATATTAACATTGTTTACCAATACTGAGTTATCTATTAACATTGTTTACCAATACTGAGTTATATATTAACATTGTTTACCAATACTGAGTTATATATAACATTGTTTACCAATACTGAGTTATATATTAACATTGTTTACCAATACTGAGTTATCTATTAACATTGTTTACCAATACTGAGTTATCTATTAACATTGTTTACCAATACTGAGTTATATATTAACATTGTTTACCAATACTGAGTTATCTATTAACATTGTTTACCAATACTAAGTTATATATTAACAGTGTATACCAATACTGAGTTATATATTAACATTGTTTACCACTACTGAGTTATCTATTAACATTGTTTACCAATACTGAGTTATCTATTAACATTGTTTACCAATACTGAGTTATATATTAACATTGTTTACCAATACTGAGTTATATATTAACATTGTTTACCAATACTGAGTTATATATTAACATTGTTTACCAATACTGAGTTATCTATTAACATTGTTTACCAATACTGAGTTATATATTAACATTGTTTACCAATACTGAGTTATATAACATTGTTTACCAATACTGAGTTATATATTAACATTGTTTACCAATACTGAGTTATATATTAACATTGTTTACCAATACTGAGTTATATATTAACATTGTTTACCAATACTGAGTTATGTATAACATTGATTACCAATACTGAGTTATATATTAACATTGTTTACCAATACTGAGTTATCTATTAACATTGTTTTACCAATGCTGAGTTATATATTAACATTGTTTACCAATACTGAGTTATATATTAACATTGTTTACAAATACTGATTTATCTATTAACATTGTTTGCCAATACTGAGTTATATATTAACATTGTTTACCAATACTGATTTATCTATTAACATGGTTTACCAATACTGAGTTATATATTAACATTGTTTACCAGTACTGAGTTATATATTAACATTCTTTACCAATACTGAGTTATCTATTAACATTGTTTTACCAATGCTGAGTTATATATTAACATTGTTTACCAATGCTGAGTTATATATTAACATTGTTTACCAATACTGAGTTATCTATTAAGATTGTTTACCAATACTGAGTTATATATAACATTGATTACCAATACTGAGTTATATATTAACATTGTTTACCAATGCTGAGTTATGTATTAACATTGTTTACCAATGCTGAGTTATATATTAACATTCTTTACCAATACTGAGTTATATATTAACATTGTTTACCAATACTGAGTTATCTATTAGCATTGTTTACCAATACTGAGTTATCTATTAACATTGTTTACCAATACTGAGTTATCTATTAACATTGTTTACCAATACTGAGTTATATATTAACATTGTTTACCAATACTGAGTTATATATTAACATTGTTTACCAATACTGAGTTATATATTAACATTGTTTACCAATACTGAGTTATCTATTAACATTGTTTACCAATACTGAGTTATATATTAACATTGTTTACCAATACTGAGTTATCTATTAACATTGTTTACCAATACTGAGTTATATATTAACATTGTTTACCAATGCTTAGTTATATATTAACATTGTTTACCAATGCTGAGCTATATATTAACATTGTTTACCAATGCTGAGTTATATATTAACATTGTTTACCAATACTGAGTTATATATTAACATTGTTTACCAATACTGAGTTATCTATTAACATTGTTTACCAATACTGAGTTATCTATTAACATTGTTTACCAATACTGAGTTATATATTAACATTGTTTACCAATACTGAGTCATATATAACATTGTTTACCAATACTGAGTTATATATTAACATTGTTTACCAATACTGAGTTATCTATTAACATTGTTTACCAATACTGAGTTATCTATTAACATTGTTTACCAATACTGAGTTATATATTAACATTGTTTACCAATACTGAGTCATATATAACATTGTTTACCAATACTGAGTTATATATTAACATTGTTTACCAATACTGAGTTATCTATTAACATTGTTTACCAATACTGAGTTATATATTAACATTGTTTACCAATACTGAGTTATATATAACATTGTTTACCAATACTGAGTTATATATTAACATTATTTACCAATAATGAGTTATCTATTAACATTGTTTACCAATACTGAGTTATCTATTAACATTGTTTACCAATACTGAGTTATATATTAACATTGTTTACCAATACTCAGTTATCTATTAACATTGTTTACCAATACTAAGTTATATATTAACAGTGTATACCAATACTGAGTTATATATTAACATTGTTTACCAATACTGAGTTATCTATTAACATTGTTTACCAATACTGAGTTATATATTAACATTGTTTACCAATACTGAGTTATATATTAACATTGTTTACCAATACTAAGTTATGTATAACATTGATTACCAATACTGAGTTATATATAACATTGTTTACCAATACTGAGTTATCTATTAACATTGTTTTACCAATGCTGAGTTATATATTAACATTGTTTACCAATACTGAGTTATATATTAACATTGTTTACAAATACTGATTTATCTATTAACATTGTTTGCCAATACTGAGTTATCTTTTAACATTGTTTACCAATACGAAGTTATATATTAACATTGTTTACCACTACTGAGTTATCTATTAACATTGTTTACCAATACTGAGTTATCTATTAACATTGTTTACCAATACTGAGTTATATATTAACATTGTTTACCAATACTGAGTTATCTATTAACATTGTTTACCAATACTGAGTTATATATTAACATTGTTTACCAATACTGAGTTATATATTAACATTGTTTACCAATACTGAGTTATATATTAACATTGTTTACCACTACTGAGTTATCTATTAACATTGTTTTCCAATACTGAGTTATCTATTAACATTGTTTACCAATACTGAGTTATATATTAACATTGTTTACCAATACTGAGTTATATATTAACATTGTTTACCAATACTGATTTATCTATTAACATGGTTTACCAATACTGAGTTATATATTAACATTGTTTACCAGTACTGAGTTATATATTAACATTCTTTACCAATACTGAGTTATCTATTAACATTGTTTTACCAATGCTGAGTTATATATTAACATTGTTTACCAATGCTGAGTTATATATTAACATTGTTTACCAATACTGAGTTATCTATTAAGATTGTTTACCAATACTGAGTTATATATAACATTGATTACCAATACTGAGTTATATATAACATTGTTTACCAATACTGAGTTATCTATTAACATTGTTTTACCAATGCTGAGTTATATATTAACATTGTTTACCAATACTGAGTCATATATTAACATTGTTTACAAATACTGATTTATCTATTAACATTGTTTACCAATACTGAGTTATCTTTTAACATTGTTTACCAATACGAAGTTATATATTAACATTGTTTACCAATACTGAGTTATATATTAACATTGTTTACCACTACTGAGTTATCTATTAACATTGTTTACCAATACTGAGTTATCGATTAACATTGTTTACCAATACTGAGTTATATATTAACATTGTTTACCAATACTGAGTTATATATTAACATTGTTTACCAATACTGAGTTATATATTAACATTGTTTACCAATACTGAGTTATCTATTAACATTGTTTACCAATACTGAGTTATCTATTAACATTGTTTACCAATACTGAGTTATATATTAACATTGTTTACCAATACTGAGTTATATATTAACATTGTTTACCACTACTGAGTTATCTATTAACATTGTTTACCAATACTGAGTTATCGATTAACATTGTTTACCAATACTGAGTTATATATTAACATTGTTTACCAATACTTGAGTTATATATTAACATTGTTTACCAATACTGAGTTATATATTAACATTCTTTACCAATACTGAGTTATCTATTAACATTGTTTTGCCAATGCTGAGTTATATATTAACATTGTTTACCACTACTGAGTTATCTATTAACATTGTTTACCAATACTGCGTTATCTATTAACATTGTTTACCAATACTGAGTTATATATTAACATTGTTTACCAATACTGATTTATCTATTAACATGGTTTACCAATACTGAGTTATATATTAACATTGTTTACCAGTACTGAGTTATATATTAACATTCTTTACCAATACTGAGTTATCTATTAACATTGTTTACCAATACTGAGTTATATATTAACATTGTTTACCAATACTGAGTTATATATTAACATCGTTTACCAATACTGAGTTATTTATTAACATTGTTTACCAATACTGAGTTATGTATAACATTGATTACCAATACTGAGTTATATATAACATTGTTTACCAATACTGAGTTATCTATTAACATTGTTTTACCAATGCTGAGTTATATATTAACATTGTTTACCAATACTGAGTTATATATTAACATTGTTTACAAATACTGATTTATCTATTAACATTGTTTGCCAATACTGAGTTATCTTTTAACATTGTTTACCAATACGAAGTTATATATTAACATTGTTTACCAATACTGAGTTATATATTAACATTGTTTACCACTACTGAGTTATCCATTAACATTGTTTACCAATACGAAGTTATATATTAACATTGTTTACCAATACTGAGTTATATATTAACATTGTTTACCAATACTGAGTTATATATTAACATTGTTTACCAATACTGAGTTATATATTAACATTGTTTACCAATACTGATTTATCTATTAACATTGTTTACCAATACTGAGTTATATATTAACATTGTTACCAATACTGAGTTATATATTAACATTGTTTACCAATACTGAGTTATATATTAACATTGTTTACCACTACTGAGTTATCTATTAACATTGTTTACCAATACTGAGTTATCTATTAACATTGTTTACCAATACTGAGTTATATATTAACATTGTTTACCAATACTGATTTATCTATTAACATGGTTTACCAATACTGAGTTATATATTAACATTGTTTACCAGTACTGAGTTATATATTAACATTCTTTACCAATACTGAGTTATCTATTAACATTGTTTTACCAATGCTGAGTTATATATTAACATTGTTTACCAATGCTGAGTTATATATTAACATTGTTTACCAATACTGAGTTATCTATTAAGATTGTTTACCAATACTGAGTTATATATAACATTGATTACCAATACTGAGTTATATATAACATTGTTTACCAATACTGAGTTATCTATTAACATTGTTTTACCAATGCTGAGTTATATATTAACATTGTTTACCAATACTGAGTTATATATTAACATTGTTTACAAATACTGATTTATCTATTAACATTGTTTACCAATACTGAGTTATCTTTTAACATTGTTTACCAATACGAAGTTATATATTAACATTGTTTACCAATACTGAGTTATATATTAACATTGTTTACCACTACTGAGTTATCTATTAACATCGTTTACCAATACTGAGTTATCGATTAACATTGTTTACCAATACTGAGTTATATATTAACATTGTTTACCAATACTGAGTTATATATTAACATTGTTTACCAATACTGAGTTATATATTAACATTGTTTACCAATACTGAGTTATCTATTAACATTGTTTACCAATACTGAGTTATCTATTAACATTGTTTACCAATACTGAGTTATATATTAACATTGTTTACCAATACTGAGTTATATATTAACATTGTTTACCACTACTGAGTTATCTATTAACATTGTTTACCAATACTGAGTTATCGATTAACATTGTTTACCAATACTGAGTTATATATTAACATTGTTTACCAATACTTGAGTTATATATTAACATTGTTTACCAATACTGAGTTATATATTAACATTCTTTACCAATACTGAGTTATCTATTAACATTGTTTTGCCAATGCTGAGTTATATATTAACATTGTTTACCACTACTGAGTTATCTATTAACATTGTTTACCAATACTGCGTTATCTATTAACATTGTTTACCAATACTGAGTTATATATTAACATTGTTTACCAATACTGATTTATCTATTAACATGGTTTACCAATACTGAGTTATATATTAACATTGTTTACCAGTACTGAGTTATATATTAACATTCTTTACCAATACTGAGTTATCTATTAACATTGTTTACCAATACTGAGTTATATATTAACATTGTTTACCAATACTGAGTTATATATTAACATCGTTTACCAATACTGAGTTATTTATTAACATTGTTTACCAATACTGAGTTATGTATAACATTGATTACCAATACTGAGTTATATATAACATTGTTTACCAATACTGAGTTATCTATTAACATTGTTTTACCAATGCTGAGTTATATATTAACATTGTTTACCAATACTGAGTTATATATTAACATTGTTTACAAATACTGATTTATCTATTAACATTGTTTGCCAATACTGAGTTATCTTTTAACATTGTTTACCAATACGAAGTTATATATTAACATTGTTTACCAATACTGAGTTATATATTAACATTGTTTACCACTACTGAGTTATCTATTAACATTGTTTACCAATACTGAGTTATCTATTAACATTGTTTACCAATACTGAGTTATATATTAACATTGTTTACCAATACTGAGTTATATATTAACATTGTTTACCAATATTGAGTTATATATTAACTTTGTTTTCCACTACTGAGTTATCTATTAACATTGTTTACCAATACTGAGTTATCTATTAACATTGTTTACCAATACTGAGTTATATATTAACATTGTTTACCAATACTGAGTTATATATTAACATTGTTTACCAATACTGAGTTATCTTTTAACATTGTTTACCAATACTGATTTATCTATTAACATGGTTTACCAATACTGAGTTATATTACCAATACTGAGTTATATATTAACATTGTTTACCACTACTGAGTTATCTATTAACATTGTTTACCAATACTGAGTTATATATTAACATTGTTTACCAGTACTGAGTTATATATTAACATTCTTTACCAATACTGAGTTATCTATTAACATTGTTTTACCAATGCTGAGTTATATATTAACATTGTTTACCAATGCTGAGTTATATATTAACATTGTTTACCAATACTGAGTTATCTATTAAGATTGTTTACCAATACTGAGTTATATATAACATTGATTACCAATACTGAGTTATATATTAACATTGTTTACCAATGCTGAGTTATGTATTAACATTGTTTACCAATGCTGAGTTATATATTAACATTCTTTACCAATACTGAGTTATATATTAACATTGTTTACCAATACTGAGTTATCTATTAGCATTGTTTACCAATACTGAGTTATCTATTAACATTGTTTACCAATACTGAGTTATCTATTAACATTGTTTACCAATACTGAGTTATCTTTTAACATTGTTTACCAATACTGAGTTATATATTAACATTGTTTACCAATACTGAGTTATATATTAACATTGTTTACCACTACTGAGTTATCTATTAACATTGTTTACCAATACTGAGTTATATATTAACATTGTTTACCAATACTGAGTTATCTATTAACATTGTTTACCAATACTGAGTTATATATTAACATTGTTTACCAATGCTTAGTTATATATTAACATTGTTTACCAATGCTGAGCTATATATTAACATTGTTTACCAATACTGATTTATCTATTAACATGGTTTACCAATACTGAGTTATATATTAACATTGTTTACCAATACTGAGTTATCTATTAACATTGTTTACCAATACTGAGTTATCTATTAACATTGTTTACCAATACTGAGTTATATATTAACATTGTTTACCAATGCTGAGTCATATATAACATTGTTTACCAATACTGAGTTATCTATTAACATTGTTTACCAATACTGAGTTATATATAACATTGATTACCAATACTGAGTTATATATTAACATTGTTTACCAATACTGAGTTATCTATTAACATTGTTTACCAATACTGAGTTATATATTAACATTGTTTACCACTACTGAGTTATCTATTAACATTGTTTACCAATACTGAGTTATCTATTAACATTGTTTACCAATACTGAGTTATATATTAACATTGTTTACCAATACTCAGTTATCTATTAACATTGTTTACCAATACTGAGTTATATATTAACATTGTTTACCAGTACTGAGTTATATATTAACATTCTTTACCAATACTGAGTTATCTATTAACATTGTTTACCAATACTGAGTTATCTATTAACATTGTTTACCAATACTGAGTTATATATTAACATTGTTTACCAATACTGAGTTATTTATTAACATTGTTTACCAATACTGAGTTATGTATAACATTGATTACCAATACTGAGTTATATATAACATTGTTTACCAATACTGAGTTATCTATTAACATTGTTTTACCAAAGCTGAGTTATATATTAACATTGTTTACCAATACTGAGTTATATATTAACATTGTTTACAAATACTGATTTATCTATTAACATTGTTTGCCAATACTGAGTTATCTTTTAACATTGTTTACCAATACGAAGTTATATATTAACATTGTTTACCACTACTGAGTTATCTATTAACATTGTTTACCAATACTGAGTTATCTATTAACATTGTTTACCAATACTGAGTTATATATTAACATTGTTTACCAATACTGAGTTATCTATTAACATTGTTTACCAATACTGAGTTATATATTAACATTGTTTACCAATACTGAGTTATATATTAACATTGTTTACCAATACTGAGTTATATATTAACATTGTTTACCACTACTGAGTTATCTATTAACATTGTTTACCAATACTGAGTTATCTATTAACATTGTTTACCAATACTGAGTTATATATTAACATTGTTTACCAATACTGAGTTATATATTAACATTGTTTACCAATACTGTTTTATCTATTAACATGGTTTACCAATACTGAGTTATATATTAACATTGTTTACCAGTACTGAGTTATATATTAACATTCTTTACCAATACTGAGTTATCTATTAACATTGTTTTACCAATGCTGAGTTATATATTAACATTGTTTACCAATGCTGAGTTATATATTAACATTGTTTACCAATACTGAGTTATCTATTAAGATTGTTTACCAATACTGAGTTATATATAACATTGATTACCAATACTGAGTTATATGTAACATTGTTTACCAATACTGAGTTATCTATTAACATTGTTTTACCAATGCTGAGTTATATATTAACATTGTTTACCAATACTGAGTTATATATTAACATTGTTTACAAATACTGATTTATCTATTAACATTGTTTACCAATACTGAGTTATCTTTTAACATTGTTTACCAATACGAAGTTATATATTAACATTGTTTACCAATACTGAGTTATATATTAACATTGTTTACCACTACTGAGTTATCTATTAACATTGTTTACCAATACTGAGTTATCGATTAACATTGTTTACCAATACTGAGTTATATATTAACATTGTTTACCAATACTGAGTTATATATTAACATTGTTTACCAATACTGAGTTATATATTAACATTGTTTACCAATACTGAGTTATCTATTAACATTGTTTACCAATACTGAGTTATCTATTAACATTGTTTACCAATACTGAGTTATATATTAACATTGTTTACCAATACTGAGTTATATATTAACATTGTTTACCACTACTGAGTTATCTATTAACATTGTTTACCAATACTGAGTTATCGATTAACATTGTTTACCAATACTGAGTTATATATTAACATTGTTTACCAATACTTGAGTTATATATTAACATTGTTTACCAATACTGAGTTATATATTAACATTCTTTACCAATACTGAGTTATCTATTAACATTGTTTTGCCAATGCTGAGTTATATATTAACATTGTTTACCACTACTGAGTTATCTATTAACATTGTTTACCAATACTGCGTTATCTATTAACATTGTTTACCAATACTGAGTTATATATTAACATTGTTTATCAATACTGATTTTTCTATTAACATGGTTTACCAATACTGAGTTATATATTAACATTGTTTACCAGTACTGAGTTATATATTAACATTCTTTACCAATACTGAGTTATCTATTAACATTGTTTACCAATACTGAGTTATATATTAACATTGTTTACCAATACTGAGTTATATATTAACATCGTTTACCAATACTGAGTTATTTATTAACATTGTTTACCAATACTGAGTTATGTATAACATTGATTACCAATACTGAGTTATATATAACATTGTTTACCAATACTGAGTTATCTATTAACATTGTTTTACCAATGCTGAGTTATATATTAACATTGTTTACCAATACTGAGTTATATATTAACATTGTTTACAAATACTGATTCATCTATTAACATTGTTTGCCAATACTGAGTTATCTTTTAACATTGTTTACCAATACGAAGTTATATATTAACATTGTTTACCAATACTGAGTTATATATTAACATTGTTTACCACTACTGAGTTATCTATTAACATTGTTTACCAATACTGAGTTATCTATTAACATTGTTTACCAATACTGAGTTATATATTAACATTGTTTACCAATACTGAGTTATATATTAACATTGTTTACTAATACTGAGTTATATATTAACATTGTTTACCACTACTGAGTTATCTATTAACATTGTTTACCAATACTGAGTTATCTATTAACATTGTTTACCAATACTGAGTTATATATTAACATTGTTTACCAATACTGAGTTATATATTAACATTGTTTACCAATACTGAGTTATATATTAACATTGTTTACCAATACTGATTTATCTATTAACATGGTTTACCAATACTGAGTTATATATTAACATTGTTTACCAGTACTGAGTTATATATTAACATTCTTTACCAATACTGAGTTATCTATTAACATTGTTTTACCAATGCTGAGTTATATATTAACATTGTTTACCAATGCTGAGTTATATATTAACATTGTTTACCAATACTGAGTTATCTATTAAGATTGTTTACCAATACTGAGTTATATATAACATTGATTACCAATACTGAGTTATATATAACATTGTTTACCAATACTGAGTTATCTATTAACATTGTTTTACCAATGCTGAGTTATATATTAACATTGTTTACCAATACTGAGTTATATATTAACATTGTTTACAAATACTGATTTATCTATTAACATTGTTTACCAATACTGAGTTATCTTTTAACATTGTTTACCAATACGAAGTTATATATTAACATTGTTTACCAATACTGAGTTATATATTAACATTGTTTACCACTACTGAGTTATCTATTAACATTGTTTACCAATACTGAGTTATCGATTAACATTGTTTACCAATACTGAGTTATATATTAACATTGTTTACCAATACTGAGTTATATTTTAACATTGTTTACCAATACTGAGTTATATATTAACATTGTTTACCACTACTGAGTTATCTATTAACATTGTTTACCAATACTGAGTTATCTATTAACATTGTTTACCAATACTGAGTTATATATTAACATTGTTTACCAATACTGAGTTATATATTAACATTGTTTACCACTACTGAATTATCTATTAACATTGTTTACCAATACTGAGTTATCGATTAACATTGTTTACCAATACTGAGTTATATATTAACATTGTTTACCAATACTTGAGTTATATATTAACATTGTTTACCAATACTGAGTTATATATTAACATTCTTTACCAATACTGAGTTATCTATTAACATTGTTTTGCCAATGCTGAGTTATATATTAACATTGTTTACCAATGCTGAGTTATATATTAACATTGTTTACCAATACTGAGTTATCTATTAACATTGTTTACCAATACTGAGTTATCTATTAACATTGTTTACCAATACTAAGTTATATATTAACATTGTTTACCAATACTGAGTTATATATTAACATTGTTTACCAATACTGAGTTATATATTAACATTGTTTACCAATACTGAGTTATCTATTAACATGGTTTACCAATACTGAGTTATATATTAACATTGTTTACCAATACTGAGTTATCTATTAACATTGGTTACCAATACTGAGTTATCTATTAACATTTTTTACCAATACTGAGTTATATATTAACATTGTTTACCAATACTAAGTTATATATTAACATTGTTTACCAATACTGAGTTATATATTAACATTGTTAACCAATGCTGAGCTATATATTAACATTGATTACCAATACTGATTTATCTATTAACATGGTTTACCAATACTGAGTTATATATTAACATTGTTTACCAATACTGAGTTATCTATTAACATTGTTTACCAATACTGAGTTATCTATTAACATTGTTTACCAATACTGAGTTATATATTAACATTGTTTACCAATGCTGAGTCATATATAACATTGTTTACCAATACTGAGTTATCTATTAACATTGTTTACCAATACTGAGTTATATATAACATTGATTACCAATACTGAGTTATATATTAACATTGTTTACCAATACTGAGTTATCTATTAACATTGTTTACCAATACTGAGTTATATATTAACATTGTTTACCACTACTGAGTTATCTATTAACATTGTTTACCAATACTGAGTTATCTATTAACATTGTTTACCAATACTGAGTTATATATTAACATTGTTTACCAATACTCAGTTATCTATTAACATTGTTTACCAATACTGAGTTATATATTAACATTGTTTACCAGTACTGAGTTATATATTAACATTCTTTACCAATACTGAGTTATCTATTAACATTGTTTACCAATACTGAGTTATCTATTAACATTGTTTACCAATACTGAGTTATATATTAACATTGTTTACCAATACTGAGTTATTTATTAACATTGTTTACCAATACTGAGTTATGTATAACATTGATTACCAATACTGAGTTATATATAACATTGTTTACCAGTACTGAGTTATATATTAACATTCTTTACCAATACTGAGTTATCTATTAACATTGTTTACCAATACTGAGTTATATATTAACATTGTTTACCAATACTGAGTTATCTATTAACATTGTTTTACCAATGCTGAGTTATATATTAACATTGTTTACCAATACTGAGTTATATATTAACATTGTTTACAAATACTGATTTATCTATTAACATTGTTTTACCAATGCTGAGTTATATATTAACATTGTTTACCAATACTGAGTTATATATTAACATTGTTTACAAATACTGATTTATCTATTAACATTGTTTACCAATACTGAGTTATCTTTTAACATTGTTTACCAATACGAAGTTATATATTAACATTGTTTACCAATACTGAGTTATATATTAACATTGTTTACCACTACTGAGTTATCTATTAACATTGTTTACCAATACTGAGTTATCGATTAACATTGTTTACCAATACTGAGTTATATATTAACATTGTTTACCAATACTGAGTTATATATTAACATTGTTTACCAATACTGAGTTATATATTAACATTGTTTACCAATACTGAGTTATCTATTAACATTGTTTACCAATACTGAGTTATCTATTAACATTGTTTACCAATACTGAGTTATATATTAACATTGTTTACCAATACTGAGTTATATATTAACATTGTTTACCACTACTGAGTTATCTATTAACATTGTTTACCAATACTGAGTTATCGATTAACATTGTTTACCAATACTGAGTTATATATTAACATTGTTTACCAATACTTGAGTTATATATTAACATTGTTTACCAATACTGAGTTATATATTAACATTCTTTACCAATACTGAGTTATCTATTAACATTGTTTTGCCAATGCTGAGTTATATATTAACATTGTTTACCACTACTGAGTTATCTATTAACATTGTTTACCAATACTGCGTTATATATTAACATTGTTTACCAATACTGAGTTATATATTAACATTGTTTACCAATACTGATTTTTCTATTAACATGGTTTACCAATACTGAGTTATATATTAACATTGTTTACCAGTACTGAGTTATATATTAACATTCTTTACCAATACTGAGTTATCTATTAACATTGTTTACCAATATTGAGTTATATATTAACATTGTTTACCAATACTGAGTTATATATTAACATCGTTTACCAATACTGAGTTATTTATTAACATTGTTTACCAATACTGAGTTATGTATAACATTGATTACCAATACTGAGTTATATATAACATTGTTTACCAATACTGAGTTATCTATTAACATTGTTTTACCAATGCTGAGTTATATATTAACATTGTTTACCAATACTGAGTTATATATTAACATTGTTTACAAATACTGATTTATCTATTAACATTGTTTGCCAATACTGAGTTATCTTTATACATTGTTTACCAATACGAAGTTATATATTAACATTGTTTACCAATACTGAGTTATATATTAACATTGTTTACCACTACTGAGTTATCTATTAACATTGTTTACCAATACTGAGTTATCTATTAACATTGTTTACCAATACTGAGTTATATATTAACATTGTTTACCAATACTGAGTTATATATTAACATTGTTTACTAATACTGAGTTATATATTAACATTGTTTACCACTACTGAGTTATCTATTAACATTGTTTACCAATACTGAGTTATCTATTAACATTGTTTACCAATACTGAGTTATATATTAACATTGTTTACCAATACTGAGTTATATATTAACATTGTTTACCAATACTGAGTTATATATTAACATTGTTTACCAATACTGATTTATCTATTAACATGGTTTACCAATACTGAGTTATATATTAACATTGTTTACCAGTACTGAGTTATATATTAACATTCTTTACCAATACTGAGTTATCTATTAACATTGTTTTACCAATGCTGAGTTATATATTAACATTGTTTACCAATGCTGAGTTATATATTAACATTGTTTACCAATACTGAGTTATCTATTAAGATTGTTTACCAATACTGAGTTATATATAACATTGATTACCAATACTGAGTTATATATAACATTGTTTACCAATACTGAGTTATCTATTAACATTGTTTTACCAATGCTGAGTTATATATTAACATTGTTTACCAATACTGAGTTATATATTAACATTGTTTACAAATACTGATTTATCTATTAACATTGTTTACCAATACTGAGTTATCTTTTAACATTGTTTACCAATACGAAGTTATATATTAACATTGTTTACCAATACTGAGTTATATATTAACATTGTTTACCACTACTGAGTTATCTATTAACATTGTTTACCAATACTGAGTTATCGATTAACATTGTTTACCAATACTGAGTTATATATTAACATTGTTTACCAATACTGAGTTATATTTTAACATTGTTTACCAATACTGAGTTATATATTAACATTGTTTACCACTACTGAGTTATCTATTAACATTGTTTACCAATACTGAGTTATCTATTAACATTGTTTACCAATACTGAGTTATCGATTAACATTGTTTACCAATACTGAGTTATATATTAACATTGTTTACCAATACTTGAGTTATATATTAACATTGTTTACCAATACTGAGTTATATATTAACATTCTTTACCAATACTGAGTTATCTATTAACATTGTTTTGCCAATGCTGAGTTATATATTAACATTGTTTACCAATGCTGAGTTATATATTAACATTGTTTACCAATACTGAGTTATCTATTAAGATTGTTTACCAATACTGAGTTATCTATTAACATTGTTTACCAATACTAAGTTATATATTAACATTGTTTACCAATACTGAGTTATATATTAACATTGTTTACCAATACTGAGTTATATATTAACATTGTTTACCAATACTGAGTTATCTATTAACATGGTTTACCAATACTGAGTTATATATTAACATTGTTTACCAATACTGAGTTATCTATTAACATTGGTTACCAATACTGAGTTATCTATTAACATTTTTTACCAATACTGAGTTATATATTAACATTGTTTACCAATACTAAGTTATATATTAACATTGTTTACCAATACTGAGTTATATATTAACATTGTTTACCAATGCTGAGCTATATATTAACATTGATTACCAATACTGATTTATCTATTAACATGGTTTACCAATACTGAGTTATATATTAACATTGTTTACCAATACTGAGTTATCTATTAACATTGTTTACCAATACTGAGTTATCTATTAACATTGTTTACCAATACTGAGTTATATATTAACATTGTTTACCAATGCTGAGTCATATATAACATTGTTTACCAATACTGAGTTATCTATTAACATTGTTTACCAATACTGAGTTATATATAACATTGATTACCAATACTGAGTTATATATTAACATTGTTTACCAATACTGAGTTATCTATTAACATTGTTTACCAATACTGAGTTATATATTAACATTGTTTACCACTACTGAGTTATCTATTAACATTGTTTACCAATACTGAGTTATCTATTAACATTGTTTACCAATACTGAGTTATATATTAACATTGTTTACCAATACTCAGTTATCTATTAACATTGTTTACCAATACTGAGTTATATATTAACATTGTTTACCAGTACTGAGTTATATATTAACATTCTTTACCAATACTGAGTTATCTATTAACATTGTTTACCAATACTGAGTTATCTATTAACATTGTTTACCAATACTGAGTTATATATTAACATTGTTTACCAATACTGAGTTATTTATTAACATTGTTTACCAATACTGAGTTATGTATAACATTGATTACCAATACTGAGTTATATATAACATTGTTTACCAGTACTGAGTTATATATTAACATTCTTTACCAATACTGAGTTATCTATTAACATTGTTTTACCAATGCTGAGTTATATATTAACATTGTTTACCAATGCTGAGTTATATATTAACATTGTTTACCAATACTGAGTTATCTATTAAGATTGTTTACCAATACTGAGTTATATATAACATTGATTACCAATACTGAGTTATATATAACATTGTTTACCAATACTGAGTTATCTATTAACATTGTTTTACCAATGCTGAGTTATATATTAACATTGTTTACCAATACTGAGTTATATATTAACATTGTTTACAAATACTGATTTATCTATTAACATTGTTTACCAATACTGAGTTATCTTTTAACATTGTTTACCAATACGAAGTTATATATTAACATTGTTTACCAATACTGAGTTATATATTAACATTGTTTACCACTACTGAGTTATCTATTAATATTGTTTACCAATACTGAGTTATCGATTAACATTGTTTACCAATACTGAGTTATATATTAACATTGTTTACCAATACTGAGTTATATATTAACATTGTTTACCAATACTGAGTTATATATTAACATTGTTTACCAATACTGAGTTATCTATTAACATTGTTTACCAATACTGAGTTATCTATTAACATTGTTTACCAATACTGAGTTATATATTAACATTGTTTACCAATACTGAGTTATATATTAACATTGTTTACCACTACTGAGTTATCTATTAACATTGTTTACCAATACTGAGTTATCGATTAACATTGTTTACCAATACTGAGTTATATATTAACATTGTTTACCAATACTTGAGTTATATATTAACATTGTTTACCAATACTGAGTTATATATTAACATTCTTTACCAATACTGAGTTATCTATTAACATTGTTTTGCCAATGCTGAGTTATATATTAACATTGTTTACCACTACTGAGTTATCTATTAACATTGTTTACCAATACTGCGTTATCTATTAACATTGTTTACCAATACTGAGTTATATATTAACATTGTTTACCAATACTGATTTTTCTATTAACATGGTTTACCAATACTGAGTTATATATTAACATTGTTTACCAGTACTGAGTTATATATTAACATTCTTTACCAATACTGAGTTATCTATTAACATTGTTTACCAATACTGAGTTATATATTAACATTGTTTACCAATACTGAGTTATATATTAACATCGTTTACCAATACTGAGTTATTTATTAACATTGTTTACCAATACTGAGTTATGTATAACATTGATTACCAATACTGAGTTATATATAACATTGTTTACCAATACTGAGTTATCTATTAACATTGTTTTACCAATGCTGAGTTATATATTAACATTGTTTACCAATACTGAGTTATATATTAACATTGTTTACAAATACTGATTTATCTATTAACATTGTTTGCCAATACTGAGTTATCTTTTAACATTGTTTACCAATACGAAGTTATATATTAACATTGTTTACCAATACTGAGTTATATATTAACATTGTTTACCACTACTGAGTTATCTATTAACATTGTTTACCAATACTGAGTTATCTATTAACATTGTTTACCAATACTGAGTTATATATTAACATTGTTTACCAATACTGAGTTATATATTAACATTGTTTACCAATACTGAGTTATATATTAACATTGTTTACCACTACTGAGTTATCTATTAACATTGTTTACCAATACTGAGTTATCTATTAACATTGTTTACCAATACTGAGTTATATATTAACATTGTTTACCAATACTGAGTTATATATTAACATTGTTTACCAATACTGAGTTATATATTAACATTGTTTACCAATACTGATTTATCTATTAACATGGTTTACCAATACTGAGTTATATATTAACATTGTTTACCAGTACTGAGTTATATATTAACATTCTTTACCAATACTGAGTTATCTATTAACATTGTTTTACCAATGCTGAGTTATATATTAACATTGTTTACCAATGCTGAGTTATATATTAACATTGTTTACCAATACTGAGTTATCTATTAAGATTGTTTACCAATACTGAGTTATATATAACATTGATTACCAATACTGAGTTATATATAACATTGTTTACCAATACTGAGTTATCTATTAACATTGTTTTACCAATGCTGAGTTATATATTAACATTGTTTACCAATACTGAGTTATATATTAACATTGTTTACAAATACTGATTTATCTATTAACATTGTTTACCAATACTGAGTTATCTTTTAACATTGTTTACCAATACGAAGTTATATATTAACATTGTTTACCAATACTGAGTTATATATTAACATTGTTTACCACTACTGAGTTATCTATTAACATTGTTTACCAATACTGAGTTATCGATTAACATTGTTTACCAATACTGAGTTATATATTAACATTGTTTACCAATACTGAGTTATATTTTAACATTGTTTACCAATACTGAGTTATATATTAACATTGTTTACCACTACTGAGTTATCTATTAACATTGTTTACCAATACTGAGTTATCTATTAACATTGTTTACCAATACTGAGTTATATATTAACATTGTTTACCAATACTGAGTTATATATTAACATTGTTTACCACTACTGAATTATCTATTAACATTGTTTACCAATACTGAGTTATCGATTAACATTGTTTACCAATACTGAGTTATATATTAACATTGTTTACCAATACTTGAGTTATATATTAACATTGTTTACCAATACTGAGTTATATATTAACATTCTTTACCAATACTGAGTTATCTATTAACATTGTTTTGCCAATGCTGAGTTATATATTAACATTGTTTACCAATGCTGAGTTATATATTAACATTGTTTACCAATACTGAGTTATCTATTAAGATTGTTTACCAATACTGAGTTATCTATTAACATTGTTTACCAATACTAAGTTATATATTAACATTGTTTACCAATACTGAGTTATATATTAACATTGTTTACCAATACTGAGTTATATATTAACATTGTTTACCAATACTGAGTTATCTATTAACATGGTTTACCAATACTGAGTTATATATTAACATTGTTTACCAATACTGAGTTATCTATTAACATTGGTTACCAATACTGAGTTATCTATTAACATTTTTTACCAATACTGAGTTATATATTAACATTGTTTACCAATACTAAGTTATATATTAACATTGTTTACCAATACTGAGTTATATATTAACATTGTTTACCAATGCTGAGCTATATATTAACATTGATTACCAATACTGATTTATCTATTAACATGGTTTACCAATACTGAGTTATATATTAACATTGTTTACCAATACTGAGTTATCTATTAACATTGTTTACCAATACTGAGTTATCTATTAACATTGTTTACCAATACTGAGTTATATATTAACATTGTTTACCAATGCTGAGTCATATATAACATTGTTTACCAATACTGAGTTATCTATTAACATTGTTTACCAATACTGAGTTATATATAACATTGATTACCAATACTGAGTTATATATTAACATTGTTTACCAATACTGAGTTATCTATTAACATTGTTTACCAATACTGAGTTATATATTAACATTGTTTACCACTACTGAGTTATCTATTAACATTGTTTACCAATACTGAGTTATCTATTAACATTGTTTACCAATACTGAGTTATATATTAACATTGTTTACCAATACTCAGTTATCTATTAACATTGTTTACCAATACTGAGTTATATATTAACATTGTTTACCAGTACTGAGTTATATATTAACATTCTTTACCAATACTGAGTTATCTATTAACATTGTTTACCAATACTGAGTTATCTATTAACATTGTTTACCAATACTGAGTTATATATTAACATTGTTTACCAATACTGAGTTATTTATTAACATTGTTTACCAATACTGAGTTATGTATAACATTGATTACCAATACTGAGTTATATATAACATTGTTTACCAATACTGAGTTATCTATTAACATTGTTTTACCAATGCTGAGTTATATATTAACATTGTTTACCAATACTGAGTTATATATTAACATTGTTTACAAATACTGATTTATCTATTAACATTGTTTGCCAATACTGAGTTATCTTTTAACATTGTTTACCAATACGAAGTTATATATTAACATTGTTTACCACTACTGAGTTATCTATTAACATTGTTTACCAATACTGAGTTATCTATTAACATTGTTTACCAATACTGAGTTATATATTAACATTGTTTACCAATACTGAGTTATCTATTAACATTGTTTACCAATACTGAGTTATATATTAACATTGTTTACCAATACTGAGTTATATATTAACATTGTTTACCAATACTGAGTTATATATTAACATTGTTTACCACTACTGAGTTATCTATTAACATTGTTTACCAATACTGAGTTATCTATTAACATTGTTTACCAATACTGAGTTATATATTAACATTGTTTACCAATACTGAGTTATATATTAACATTGTTTACCAATACTGTTTTATCTATTAACATGGTTTACCAATACTGAGTTATATATTAACATTGTTTACCAGTACTGAGTTATATATTAACATTCTTTACCAATACTGAGTTATCTATTAACATTGTTTTACCAATGCTGAGTTATATATTAACATTGTTTACCAATGCTGAGTTATATATTAACATTGTTTACCAATACTGAGTTATCTATTAAGATTGTTTACCAATACTGAGTTATATATTAACATTGTTTACCAATACTGAGTTATATATTAACATTGTTTACCACTACTGAGTTATCTATTAACATTGTTTACCAATACTGAGTTATCTATTAACATTGTTTACCAATACTGAGTTATATATTAACATTGTTTACCAATACTGAGTTATATATTAACATTGTTTACCAATACTGTTTTATCTATTAACATGGTTTACCAATACTGAGTTATATATTAACATTGTTTACCAGTACTGAGTTATATATTAACATTCTTTACCAATACTGAGTTATCTATTAACATTGTTTTACCAATGCTGAGTTATATATTAACATTGTTTACCAATGCTGAGTTATATATTAACATTGTTTACCAATACTGAGTTATCTATTAAGATTGTTTACCAATACTGAGTTATATATAACATTGATTACCAATACTGAGTTATATATAACATTGTTTACCAATACTGAGTTATCTATTAACATTGTTTTACCAATGCTGAGTTATATATTAACATTGTTTACCAATACTGAGTTATATATTAACATTGTTTACAAATACTGATTTATCTATTAACATTGTTTACCAATACTGAGTTATCTTTTAACATTGTTTACCAATACGAAGTTATATATTAACATTGTTTACCAATACTGAGTTATATATTAACATTGTTTACCACTACTGAGTTATCTATTAACATTGTTTACCAATACTGAGTTATCGATTAACATTGTTTACCAATACTGAGTTATATATTAACATTGTTTACCAATACTGAGTTATATATTAACATTGTTTACCAATACTGAGTTATATATTAACATTGTTTACCAATACTGAGTTATCTATTAACATTGTTTACCAATACTGAGTTATCTATTAACATTGTTTACCAATACTGAGGTATATATTAACATTGTTTACCAATACTGAGTTATATATTAACATTGTTTACCACTACTGAGTTATCTATTAACATTGTTTACCAATACTGAGTTATCGATTAACATTGTTTACCAATACTGAGTTATATATTAACATTGTTTACCAATACTTGAGTTATATATTAACATTGTTTACCAATACTGAGTTATATATTAACATTCTTTACCAATACTGAGTTATCTATTAACATTGTTTTGCCAATGCTGAGTTATATATTAACATTGTTTACCACTACTGAGTTATCTATTAACATTGTTTACCAATACTGCGTTATCTATTAACATTGTTTACCAATACTGAGTTATATATTAACATTGTTTACCAATACTGATTTTTCTATTAACATGGTTTACCAATACTGAGTTATATATTAACATTGTTTACCAGTACTGAGTTATATATTAACATTCTTTACCAATACTGAGTTATCTATTAACATTGTTTACCAATACTGAGTTATATATTAACATTGTTTACCAATACTGAGTTATATATTAACATCGTTTACCAATACTGAGTTATTTATTAACATTGTTTACCAATACTGAGTTATGTATAACATTGATTACCAATACTGAGTTATATATAACATTGTTTACCAATACTGAGTTATCTATTAACATTGTTTTACCAATGCTGAGTTATATATTAACATTGTTTACCAATACTGAGTTATATATTAACATTGTTTACAAATACTGATTTATCTATTAACATTGTTTGCCAATACTGAGTTATCTTTTAACATTGTTTACCAATACGAAGTTATATATTAACATTGTTTACCAATACTGAGTTATATATTAACATTGTTTACCACTACTGAGTTATCTATTAACATTGTTTACCAATACTGAGTTATCTATTAACATTGTTTACCAATACTGAGTTATATATTAACATTGTTTACCAATACTGAGTTATATATTAACATTGTTTACCAATACTGAGTTATATATTAACATTGTTTACCACTACTGAGTTATCTATTAACATTGTTTACCAATACTGAGTTATCTATTAACATTGTTTACCAATACTGAGTTATATATTAACATTGTTTACCAATACTGAGTTATATATTAACATTGTTTACCAATACTGAGTTATATATTAACATTGTTTACCAATACTGATTTATCTATTAACATGGTTTACCAATACTGAGTTATATATTAACATTGTTTACCAGTACTGAGTTATATATTAACATTCTTTACCAATACTGAGTTATCTATTAACATTGTTTTACCAATGCTGAGTTATATATTAACATTGTTTACCAATGCTGAGTTATATATTAACATTGTTTACCAATACTGAGTTATCTATTAAGATTGTTTACCAATACTGAGTTATATATAACATTGATTACCAATACTGAGTTATATATAACATTGTTTACCAATACTGAGTTATCTATTAACATTGTTTTACCAATGCTGAGTTATATATTAACATTGTTTACCAATACTGAGTTATATATTAACATTGTTTACAAATACTGATTTATCTATTAACATTGTTTACCAATACTGAGTTATCTTTTAACATTGTTTACCAATACGAAGTTATATATTAACATTGTTTACCAATACTGAGTTATATATTAACATTGTTTACCACTACTGAGTTATCTATTAACATTGTTTACCAATACTGAGTTATCGATTAACATTGTTTACCAATACTGAGTTATATATTAACATTGTTTACCAATACTGAGTTATATTTTAACATTGTTTACCAATACTGAGTTATATATTAACATTGTTTACCACTACTGAGTTATCTATTAACATTGTTTACCAATACTGAGTTATCTATTAACATTGTTTACCAATACTGAGTTATATATTAACATTGTTTACCAATACTGAGTTATATATTAACATTGTTTACCACTACTGAATTATCTATTAACATTGTTTACCAATACTGAGTTATCGATTAACATTGTTTACCAATACTGAGTTATATATTAACATTGTTTACCAATACTTGAGTTATATATTAACATTGTTTACCAATACTGAGTTATATATTAACATTCTTTACCAATACTGAGTTATCTATTAACATTGTTTTGCCAATGCTGAGTTATATATTAACATTGTTTACCAATGCTGAGTTATATATTAACATTGTTTACCAATACTGAGTTATCTATTAAGATTGTTTACCAATACTGAGTTATCTATTAACATTGTTTACCAATACTAAGTTATATATTAACATTGTTTACCAATACTGAGTTATATATTAACATTGTTTACCAATACTGAGTTATATATTAACATTGTTTACCAATACTGAGTTATCTATTAACATGGTTTACCAATACTGAGTTATATATTAACATTGTTTACCAATACTGAGTTATCTATTAACATTGGTTACCAATACTGAGTTATCTATTAACATTTTTTACCAATACTGAGTTATATATTAACATTGTTTACCAATACTAAGTTATATATTAACATTGTTTACCAATACTGAGTTATATATTAACATTGTTTACCAATGCTGAGCTATATATTAACATTGATTACCAATACTGATTTATCTATTAACATGGTTTACCAATACTGAGTTATATATTAACATTGTTTACCAATACTGAGTTATCTATTAACATTGTTTACCAATACTGAGTTATCTATTAACATTGTTTACCAATACTGAGTTATATATTAACATTGTTTACCAATGCTGAGTCATATATAACATTGTTTACCAATACTGAGTTATCTATTAACATTGTTTACCAATACTGAGTTATATATAACATTGATTACCAATACTGAGTTATATATTAACATTGTTTACCAATACTGAGTTATCTATTAACATTGTTTACCAATACTGAGTTATATATTAACATTGTTTACCACTACTGAGTTATCTATTAACATTGTTTACCAATACTGAGTTATCTATTAACATTGTTTACCAATACTGAGTTATATATTAACATTGTTTACCAATACTCAGTTATCTATTAACATTGTTTACCAATACTGAGTTATATATTAACATTGTTTACCAGTACTGAGTTATATATTAACATTCTTTACCAATACTGAGTTATCTATTAACATTGTTTACCAATACTGAGTTATCTATTAACATTGTTTACCAATACTGAGTTATATATTAACATTGTTTACCAATACTGAGTTATTTATTAACATTGTTTACCAATACTGAGTTATGTATAACATTGATTACCAATACTGAGTTATATATAACATTGTTTCCAATACTGAGTTATCTATTAACATTGTTTTACCAATGCTGAGTTATATATTAACATTGTTTACCAATACTGAGTTATATATTAACATTGTTTACAAATACTGATTTATCTATTAACATTGTTTGCCAATACTGAGTTATCTTTTAACATTGTTTACCAATACGAAGTTATATATTAACATTGTTTACCACTACTGAGTTATCTATTAACATTGTTTACCAATACTGAGTTATCTATTAACATTGTTTACCAATACTGAGTTATATATTAACATTGTTTACCAATACTGAGTTATCTATTAACATTGTTTACCAATACTGAGTTATATATTAACATTGTTTACCAATACTGAGTTATATATTAACATTGTTTACCAATACTGAGTTATATATTAACATTGTTTACCACTACTGAGTTATCTATTAACATTGTTTACCAATACTGAGTTATCTATTAACATTGTTTACCAATACTGAGTTATATATTAACATTGTTTACCAATACTGAGTTATATATTAACATTGTTTACCAATACTGTTTTATCTATTAACATGGTTTACCAATACTGAGTTATATATTAACATTGTTTACCAGTACTGAGTTATATATTAACATTCTTTACCAATACTGAGTTATCTATTAACATTGTTTTACCAATGCTGAGTTATATATTAACATTGTTTACCAATGCTGAGTTATATATTAACATTGTTTACCAATACTGAGTTATCTATTAAGATTGTTTACCAATACTGAGTTATATATAACATTGATTACCAATACTGAGTTATATATAACATTGTTTACCAATACTGAGTTATCTATTAACATTGTTTTACCAATGCTGAGTTATATATTAACATTGTTTACCAATACTGAGTTATATATTAACATTGTTTACAAATACTGATTTATCTATTAACATTGTTTACCAATACTGAGTTATCTTTTAACATTGTTTACCAATACGAAGTTATATATTAACATTGTTTACCAATACTGAGTTATATATTAACATTGTTTACCACTACTGAGTTATCTATTAACATTGTTTACCAATACTGAGTTATCGATTAACATTGTTTACCAATACTGAGTTATATATTAACATTGTTTACCAATACTGAGTTATATATTAACATTGTTTACCAATACTGAGTTATATATTAACATTGTTTACCAATACTGAGTTATCTATTAACATTGTTTACCAATACTGAGTTATCTATTAACATTGTTTACCAATACTGAGTTATATATTAACATTGTTTACCAATACTGAGTTATATATTAACATTGTTTACCACTACTGAGTTATCTATTAACATTGTTTACCAATACTGAGTTATCGATTAACATTGTTTACCAATACTGAGTTATATATTAACATTGTTTACCAATACTTGAGTTATATATTAACATTGTTTACCAATACTGAGTTATATATTAACATTCTTTACCAATACTGAGTTATCTATTAACATTGTTTTGACAATGCTGAGTTATATATTAACATTGTTTACCACTACTGAGTTATCTATTAACATTGTTTACCAATACTGCGTTATCTATTAACATTGTTTACCAATACTGAGTTATATATTAACATTGTTTACCAATACTGATTTATCTATTAACATGGTTTACCAATACTGAGTTATATATTAACATTGTTTACCAGTACTGAGTTATATATTAACATTCTTTACCAATACTGAGTTATCTATTAACATTGTTTACCAATACTGAGTTATATATTAACATTGTTTACCAATACTGAGTTATATATTAACATCGTTTACCAATACTGAGTTATTTATTAACATTGTTTACCAATACTGAGTTATGTATAACATTGATTACCAATACTGAGTTATATATAACATTGTTTACCAATACTGAGTTATCTATTAACATTGTTTTACCAATGCTGAGTTATATATTAACATTGTTTACCAATACTGAGTTATATATTAACATTGTTTACAAATACTGATTTATCTATTAACATTGTTTGCCAATACTGAGTTATCTTTTAACATTGTTTACCAATACGAAGTTATATATTAACATTGTTTACCAATACTGAGTTATATATTAACATTGTTTACCACTACTGAGTTATCTATTAACATTGTTTACCAATACTGAGTTATCTATTAACATTGTTTACCAATACTGAGTTATATATTAACATTGTTTACCAATACTGAGTTATATATTAACATTGTTTACCAATACTGAGTTATATATTAACATTGTTTACCACTACTGAGTTATCTATTAACATTGTTTACCAATACTGAGTTATCTATTAACATTGTTTACCAATACTGAGTTATATATTAACATTGTTTACCAATACTGAGTTATATATTAACATTGTTTACCAATACTGAGTTATATATTAACATTGTTTACCAATACTGATTTATCTATTAACATGGTTTACCAATACTGAGTTATATATTAACATTGTTTACCAGTACTGAGTTATATATTAACATTCTTTACCAATACTGAGTTATCTATTAACATTGTTTTACCAATGCTGAGTTATATATTAACATTGTTTACCAATGCTGAGTTATATATTAACATTGTTTACCAATACTGAGTTATCTATTAAGATTGTTTACCAATACTGAGTTATATATAACATTGATTACCAATACTGAGTTATATATAACATTGTTTACCAATACTGAGTTATCTATTAACATTGTTTTACCAATGCTGAGTTATATATTAACATTGTTTACCAATACTGAGTTATATATTAACATTGTTTACAAATACTGATTTATCTATTAACATTGTTTACCAATACTGAGTTATCTTTTAACATTGTTTACCAATACGAAGTTATATATTAACATTGTTTACCAATACTGAGTTATATATTAACATTGTTTACCACTACTGAGTTATCTATTAACATTGTTTACCAATACTGAGTTATCGATTAACATTGTTTACCAATACTGAGTTATATATTAACATTGTTTACCAATACTGAGTTATATATTAACATTGTTTACCAATACTGAGTTATATATTAACATTGTTTACCACTACTGAGTTATCTATTAACATTGTTTACCAATACTGAGTTATCTATTAACATTGTTTACCAATACTGAGTTATATATTAACATTGTTTACCAATACTGAGTTATATATTAACATTGTTTACCACTACTGAGTTATCTATTAACATTGTTTACCAATACTGAGTTATCGATTAACATTGTTTACCAATACTGAGTTATATATTAACATTGTTTACCAATACTTGAGTTATATATTAACATTGTTTACCAATACTGAGTTATATATTAACATTCTTTACCAATACTGAGTTATCTATTAACATTGTTTTGCCAATGCTGAGTTATATATTAACATTGTTTACCAATGCTGAGTTATATATTAACATTGTTTACCAATACTGAGTTATCTATTAAGATTGTTTACCAATACTGAGTTATCTATTAACATTGTTTACCAATACTAAGTTATATATTAACATTGTTTACCAATACTGAGTTATATATTAACATTGTTTACCAATACTGAGTTATATATTAACATTGTTTACCAATACTGAGTTATCTATTAACATGGTTTACCAATACTGAGTTATATATTAACATTGTTTACCAATACTGAGTTATCTATTAACATTGGTTACCAATACTGAGTTATATATTAACATTTTTTACCAATACTGAGTTATATATTAACATTGTTTACCAATACTGAGTTATATATTAACATTGTTTACCAATACTGAGTTATCTATTAACATTGTTTACCAATACTGAGTTATCTATTAACATTGTTTACCAATACTGAGTTATATATTAACATTCTTTACCAATACTGAGTTATATATTAACATTGTTTACCAATGCTGAGTTATATATTAACATTGTTTACCAATACTGAGTTATATATTAACATTGTTTACCAATGCTGAATTATCTATTAACATTGTTTACCAATACTGAGTTGTATATTTACATTGTTTACCAATGCTGAGTTATATATTAACATTGTTTACCAATGCTGAGTTATATATTAACATTGTTTACCAATGCTGAGTTATATATTAACATTGTTTACCAATACTGAGTTATATATTAACATTGTTTACCAATACTGAGTTATATATTAACATTGTTTACCAATACTGAATTATCTATTAACATTGTTTACCAATACTGAGTTATATATTAACATTGTTTACCAATGCTGAGTTATGTATTAACATTGTTTACCAATGCTGAGTTATATATTAACATTGTTTACCAATACTGAGTTATATATTAACATTGTTTACCAATACTGAGTTATATATTAACATTGTTTACCAATACTGAGTTATCTATTAACATTGTTTACCAATACTGAGTTATATATTAACATTGTTTACCAATACTGAGTTATCTATTAACATTGTTTACCAATACTGAGTTATATATTAACATTGTTTACCAATGCTTAGTTATATATTAACATTGTTTACCAATGCTGAGCTATATATTAACATTGTTTACCAATGCTGAGTTATATATTAACATTGTTTACCAATACTGAGTTATATATTAACATTGTTTACCAATACTGAGTTATCTATTAACATTGTTTACCAATACTGAGTTATCTATTAAAATTGTTTACCAAGACTGAGTTATATATTAACATTGTTTACCAATACTGAGTCATATATAACATTGTTTACCAATACTGAGTTATATATTAACATTGTTTACCAATACTGAGTTATCTATTAACATTGTTTACCAATACTGAGTTATATATTAACATTGTTTACCAATACTGAGTTATATATAACATTGTTTACCAATACTGAGTTATATATTAACATTGTTTACCAATACTGAGTTATCTATTAACATTGTTTACCAATACTGAGTTATCTATTAACATTGTTTACCAATACTGAGTTATATATTAACATTGTTTACCAATACTGAGTTATCTATTAACATTGTTTACCAATACTAAGTTATATATTAACAGTGTATACCAATACTGAGTTATATATTAACATTGTTTACCACTACTGAGTTATCTATTAACATTGTTTACCAATACTGAGTTATCTATTAACATTGTTTACCAATACTGAGTTATATATTAACATTGTTTACCAATACTGAGTTATATATTAACATTGTTTACCAATACTGAGTTATATATTAACATTGTTTACCAATACTGAGTTATATATTAACATTGTTTACCAATACTGAGTTATATAACATTGTTTACCAATACTGAGTTATATATTAACATTGTTTACCAATACTGAGTTATATATTAACATCGTTTACCAATACTGAGTTATTTATTAACATTGTTTACCAATACTGAGTTATGTATAACATTGATTACCAATACTGAGTTATATATAACATTGTTTACCAATACTGAGTTATCTATTAACATTGTTTTACCAATGCTGAGTTATATATTAACATTGTTTACCAATACTGAGTTATATATTAACATTGTTTACAAATACTGATTTATCTATTAACATTGTTTGCCAATACTGAGTTATCTTTTAACATTGTTTACCAATACGAAGTTATATATTAACATTGTTTACCAATACTGAGTTATATATTAACATTGTTTACCACTACTGAGTTATCTATTAACATTGTTTACCAATACTGAGTTATCTATTAACATTGTTTACCAATACTGAGTTATATATTAACATTGTTTACCAATACTGAGTTATATATTAACATTGTTTACCAATACTGAGTTATATATTAACATTGTTTACCACTACTGAGTTATCTATTAACATTGTTTACCAATACTGAGTTATCTATTAACATTGTTTACCAATACTGAGTTATATATTAACATTGTTTACCAATACTGAGTTATATATTAACATTGTTTACCAATACTGAGTTATATATTAACATTGTTTACCAATACTGATTTATCTATTAACATGGTTTACCAATACTGAGTTATATATTAACATTGTTTACCAGTACTGAGTTATATATTAACATTCTTTACCAATACTGAGTTATCTATTAACATTGTTTTACCAATGCTGAGTTATATATTAACATTGTTTACCAATGCTGAGTTATATATTAACATTGTTTACCAATACTGAGTTATCTATTAAGATTGTTTACCAATACTGAGTTATATATAACATTGATTACCAATACTGAGTTATATGTAACATTGTTTACCAATACTGAGTTATCTATTAACATTGTTTACCAATACTGAGTTATATATTAACATTGTTTACCACTACTGAGTTATCTATTAACATTGTTTACCAATACTGCGTTATCTATTAACATTGTTTACCAATACTGAGTTATATATTAACATTGTTTACCAATACTGATTTATCTATTAACATGGTTTACCAATACTGAGTTATATATTAACATTGTTTACCAGTACTGAGTTATATATTAACATTCTTTACCAATACTGAGTTATCTATTAACATTGTTTACCAATACTGAGTTATATATTAACATTGTTTACCAATACTGAGTTATATATTAACATCGTTTACCAATACTGAGTTATTTATTAACATTGTTTACCAATACTGAGTTATGTATAACATTGATTACCAATACTGAGTTATATATAACATTGTTTACCAATACTGAGTTATCTATTAACATTGTTTTACCAATGCTGAGTTATATATTAACATTGTTTACCAATACTGAGTTATATATTAACATTGTTTACAAATACTGATTTATCTATTAACATTTTTTGCCAATACTGAGTTATCTTTTAACATTGTTTACCAATACGAAGTTATATATTAACATTGTTTACCAATACTGAGTTATATATTAACATTGTTTACCACTACTGAGTTATCTATTAACATTGTTTACCAATACTGAGTTATCTATTAACATTGTTTACCAATACTGAGTTATATATTAACATTGTTTACCAATACTGAGTTATATATTAACATTGTTTACCAATACTGAGTTATATATTAACATTGTTTACCACTACTGAGTTATCTATTAACATTGTTTACCAATACTGAGTTATCTATTAACATTGTTTACCAATACTGAATTATATATTAACATTGTTTACCAATACTGAGTTATATATTAACATTGTTTACCAATACTGAGTTATATATTAACATTGTTTACCAATACTGATTTATCTATTAACATGGTTTACCAATACTGAGTTATATATTAACATTGTTTACCAGTACTGAGTTATATATTAACATTCTTTACCAATACTGAGTTATATATTAACATTGTTTACCACTACTGAGTTATCTATTAACATTGTTTACCAATACTGAGTTATCGATTAACATTGTTTACCAATACTGAGTTATATATTAACATTGTTTACCAATACTGAGTTATCTATTAACATTGTTTACCAATACTGAGTTATATATTAACATTGTTTACCAATACTGAGTTATCTATTAACATTGTTTACCAATACTAAGTTATATATTAACATTGTTTACCAATGCTTAGTTATATATTAACATTGTTTACCAATGCTGAGCTATATATTAACATTGTTTACCAATGCTGAGTTATATATTAACATTGTTTACCAATACTGAGTTATATATTAACATTGTTTACCAATACTGAGTTATCTATTAACATTGTTTACCAATACTGAGTTATCTATTAACATTGTTTACCAATACTGAGTTATATATTAACATTGTTTACCAATACTGAGTCATATATAACATTGTTTACCAATACTGAGTTATATATTAACATTGTTTACCAATACTGAGTTATCTATTAACATTGTTTACCAATACTGAGTTATATATTAACATTGTTTACCAATACTGAGTTATATATAACATTGTTTACCAATACTGAGTTATATATTAACATTGTTTACCAATACTGAGTTATCTATTAACATTGTTTACCAATACTGAGTTATCTATTAACATTGTTTACCAATACTGAGTTATATATTAACATTGTTTTCCAATACTGAGTTATCTATTAACATTGTTTACCAATACTAAGTTATATATTAACAGTGTATACCAATACTGAGTTATATATTAACATTGTTTACCACTACTGAGTTATCTATTAACATTGTTTACCAATACTGAGTTATCTATTAACATTGTTTACCAATACTGAGTTATATATTAACATTGTTTACCAATACTGAGTTATATATTAACATTGTTTACCAATACTGAGTTATATATTAACATTGTTTACCAATACTGAGTTATCTATTAACATTGTTTACCAATACTGAGTTATATATTAACATTGTTTACCAATACTGAGTTATCTATTAACATTGTTTACCAATACTGAGTTATATATTAACATTGTTTACCAATACTGAGTTATATATTAACATCGTTTACCAATACTGAGTTATTTATTAACATTGTTTACCAATACTGAGTTATGTATAACATTGATTACCAATACTGAGTTATATATAACATTGTTTACCAATACTGAGTTATCTATTAACATTGTTTTACCATTGCTGAGTTATATATTAACATTGTTTACCAATACTGAGTTATATATTAACATTGTTTACAAATACTGATTTATCTATTAACATTGTTTGCCAATACTGAGTTATCTTTTAACATTGTTTACCAATACGAAGTTATATATTAACATTGTTTACCAATACTGAGTTATATATTAACATTGTTTACCACTACTGAGTTATCTATTAACATTGTTTACCAATACTGAGTTATCTATTAACATTGTTTACCAATACTGAGTTATATATTAACATTGTTTACCAATACTGAGTTATATATTAACATTGTTTACCAATACTGAGTTATATATTAACATTGTTTACCACTACTGAGTTATCTATTAACATTGTTTACCAATACTGAGTTATCTATTAACATTGTTTACCAATACTGAGTTATATATTAACATTGTTTACCAATACTGATTTATCTATTAACATGGTTTACCAATACTGAGTTATATATTAACATTGTTTACCAGTACTGAGTTATATATTAACATTCTTTACCAATACTGAGTTATCTATTAACATTGTTTTACCAATGCTGAGTTATATATTAACATTGTTTACCAATGCTGAGTTATATATTAACATTGTTTACCAATACTGAGTTATCTATTAAGATTGTTTACCAATACTGAGTTATATATAACATTGATTACCAATACTGAGTTATATATAACATTGTTTACCAATACTGAGTTATCTATTAACATTGTTTACCAATACTGAGTTATATATTAACATTGTTTACCACTACTGAGTTATCTATTAACATTGTTTACCAATACTGCGTTATCTATTAACATTGTTTACCAATACTGAGTTATATATTAACATTGTTTACCAATACTGATTTATCTATTAACATGGTTTACCAATACTGAGTTATATATTAACATTGTTTACCAGTACTGAGTTATATATTAACATTCTTTACCAATACTGAGTTATCTATTAACATTGTTTACCAATACTGAGTTATATATTAATATTGTTTACCAATACTGAGTTATATATTAACATCGTTTACCAATACTGAGTTATTTATTAACATTGTTTACCAATACTGAGTTATGTATAACATTGATTACCAATACTGAGTTATATATAACATTGTTTACCAATACTGAGTTATCTATTAACATTGTTTTACCAATGCTGAGTTATATATTAACATTGTTTACCAATACTGAGTTATATATTAACATTGTTTACAAATACTGATTTTTCTATTAACATTGTTTGCCAATACTGAGTTATCTTTTAACATTGTTTACCAATACGAAGTTATATATTAACATTGTTTACCAATACTGAGTTATATATTAACATTGTTTACCACTACTGAGTTATCTATTAACATTGTTTACCAATACTGAGTTATCTATTAACATTGTTTACCAATACTGAGTTATATATTAACATTGTTTACCAATACTGAGTTATATATTAACATTGTTTACCAATACTGAGTTATATATTAACATTGTTTACCACTACTGAGTTATCTATTAACATTGTTTACCAATACTGAGTTATCTATTAACATTGTTTACCAATACTGAGTTATATATTAACATTGTTTACCAATACTGAGTTATATATTAACATTGTTTACCAATACTGAGTTATATATTAACATTGTTTACCAATACTGAGTTATCTATTAACATTGTTTACCAATACTGAGTTATCTATTAACATTGTTTACCAATACTGAGTTATATATTAACATTGTTTACCAATACTGAGTCATATATAACATTGTTTACCAATACTGAGTTATATATTAACATTGTTTACCAATACTGAGTTATCTATTAACATTGTTTACCAATACTGAGTTATATATTAACATTGTTTACCAATACTGAGTTATATATAACATTGTTTACCAATACTGAGTTATATATTAACATTGTTTACCAATACTGAGTTATCTATTAACATTGTTTACCAATACTGAGTTATCTATTAACATTGTTTACCAATACTGAGTTATATATTAACATTGTTTTCCAATACTGAGTTATCTATTAACATTGTTTACCAATACTAAGTTATATATTAACAGTGTATACCAATACTGAGTTATATATTAACATTGTTTACCACTACTGAGTTATCTATTAACATTGTTTACCAATACTGAGTTATCTATTAACATTGTTTACCAATACTGAGTTATATATTAACATTGTTTACCAATACTGAGTTATATATTAACATTGTTTACCAATACTGAGTTATATATTAACATTGTTTACCAATACTGAGTTATCTATTAACATTGTTTACCAATACTGAGTTATATATTAACATTGTTTACCAATACTGAGTTATATAACATTGTTTACCAATACTGAGTTATATATTAACATTGTTTACCAATACTGAGTTATATATTAACATCGTTTACCAATACTGAGTTATTTATTAACATTGTTTACCAATACTGAGTTATGTATAACATTGATTACCAATACTGAGTTATATATAACATTGTTTACCAATACTGAGTTATCTATTAACATTGTTTTACCAATGCTGAGTTATATATTAACATTGTTTACCAATACTGAGTTATATATTAACATTGTTTACAAATACTGATTTATCTATTAACATTGTTTGCACATACTGAGTTATCTTTTAACATTGTTTACCAATACGAAGTTATATATTAACATTGTTTACCAATACTGAGTTATATATTAACATTGTTTACCACTACTGAGTTATCTATTAACATTGTTTACCAATACTGAGTTATCTATTAACATTGTTTACCAATACTGAGTTATATATTAACATTGTTTACCAATACTGAGTTATATATTAACATTGTTTACCAATACTGAGTTATATATTAACATTGTTTACCACTACTGAGTTATCTATTAACATTGTTTACCAATACTGAGTTATCTATTAACATTGTTTACCAATACTGAGTTATATATTAACATTGTTTACCAATACTGAGTTATATATTAACATTGTTTACCAATACTGAGTTATATATTAACATTGTTTACCAATACTGATTTATCTATTAACATGGTTTACCAATACTGAGTTATATATTAACATTGTTTACCAGTACTGAGTTATATATTAACATTCTTTACCAATACTGAGTTATCTATTAACATTGTTTTACCAATGCTGAGTTATATATTAACATTGTTTACCAATGCTGAGTTATATATTAACATTGTTTACCAATACTGAGTTATCTATTAAGATTGTTTACCAATACTGAGTTATATATAACATTGATTACCAATACTGAGTTATATATAACATTGTTTACCAATACTGAGTTATCTATTAACATTGTTTACCAATACTGAGTTATCTATTAACATTGTTTACCAATACTGAGTTATATATTAACATTGTTTACCAATACTGAGTTATATATAACATTGTTTACCAATACTGAGTTATATATTAACATTGTTTACCAATACTGAGTTATCTATTAACATTGTTTACCAATACTGAGTTATCTATTAACATTGTTTACCAATACTGAGTTATATATTAACATTGTTTTCCAATACTGAGTTATCTATTAACATTGTTTACCAATACTAAGTTATATATTAACAGTGTATACCAATACTGAGTTATATATTAACATTGTTTACCACTACTGAGTTATCTATTAACATTGTTTACCAATACTGAGTTATCTATTAACATTGTTTACCAATACTGAGTTATATATTAACATTGTTTACCAATACTGAGTTATATATTAACATTGTTTACCAATACTGAGTTATATATTAACATTGTTTACCAATACTGAGTTATCTATTAACATTGTTTACCAATACTGAGTTATATATTAACATTGTTTACCAATACTGAGTTATCTATTAACATTGTTTACCAATACTGAGTTATATATTAACATTGTTTACCAATACTGAGTTATATATTAACATCGTTTACCAATACTGAGTTATTTATTAACATTGTTTACCAATACTGAGTTATGTATAACATTGATTACCAATACTGAGTTATATATAACATTGTTTACCAATACTGAGTTATCTATTAACATTGTTTTACCATTGCTGAGTTATATATTAACATTGTTTACCAATACTGAGTTATATATTAACATTGTTTACAAATACTGATTTATCTATTAACATTGTTTGCCAATACTGAGTTATCTTTTAACATTGTTTACCAATACGAAGTTATATATTAACATTGTTTACCAATACTGAGTTATATATTAACATTGTTTACCACTACTGAGTTATCTATTAACATTGTTTACCAATACTGAGTTATCTATTAACATTGTTTACCAATACTGAGTTATATATTAACATTGTTTACCAATACTGAGTTATATATTAACATTGTTTACCAATACTGAGTTATATATTAACATTGTTTACCACTACTGAGTTATCTATTAACATTGTTTACCAATACTGAGTTATCTATTAACATTGTTTACCAATACTGAGTTATATATTAACATTGTTTACCAATACTGATTTATCTATTAACATGGTTTACCAATACTGAGTTATATATTAACATTGTTTACCAGTACTGAGTTATATATTAACATTCTTTACCAATACTGAGTTATCTATTAACATTGTTTTACCAATGCTGAGTTATATATTAACATTGTTTACCAATGCTGAGTTATATATTAACATTGTTTACCAATACTGAGTTATCTATTAAGATTGTTTACCAATACTGAGTTATATATAACATTGATTACCAATACTGAGTTATATATAACATTGTTTACCAATACTGAGTTATCTATTAACATTGTTTACCAATACTGAGTTATATATTAACATTGTTTACCACTACTGAGTTATCTATTAACATTGTTTACCAATACTGCGTTATCTATTAACATTGTTTACCAATACTGAGTTATATATTAACATTGTTTACCAATACTGATTTATCTATTAACATGGTTTACCAATACTGAGTTATATATTAACATTGTTTACCAGTACTGAGTTATATATTAACATTCTTTACCAATACTGAGTTATCTATTAACATTGTTTACCAATACTGAGTTATATATTAATATTGTTTACCAATACTGAGTTATATATTAACATCGTTTACCAATACTGAGTTATTTATTAACATTGTTTACCAATACTGAGTTATGTATAACATTGATTACCAATACTGAGTTATATATAACATTGTTTACCAATACTGAGTTATCTATTAACATTGTTTTACCAATGCTGAGTTATATATTAACATTGTTTACCAATACTGATTTATCTATTAACATGGTTTACCAATACTGAGTTATATATTAACATTGTTTACCAGTACTGAGTTATATATTAACATTCTTTACCAATACTGAGTTATCTATTAACATTGTTTTACCAATGCTGAGTTATATATTAACATTGTTTACCAATGCTGAGTTATATATTAACATTGTTTACCAATACTGAGTTATCTATTAAGATTGTTTACCAATACTGAGTTATATATAACATTGATTACCAATACTGAGTTATATATAACATTGTTTACCAATACTGAGTTATCTATTAACATTGTTTACCAATACTGAGTTATATATTAACATTGTTTACCACTACTGAGTTATCTATTAACATTGTTTACCAATACTGCGTTATCTATTAACATTGTTTATCAATACTGAGTTATATATTAACATTGTTTACCAATACTGATTTATCTATTAACATGGTTTACCAATACTGAGTTATATATTAACATTGTTTACCAGTACTGAGTTATATATTAACATTCTTTACCAATACTGAGTTATCTATTAACATTGTTTACCAATACTGAGTTATATATTAATATTGTTTACCAATACTGAGTTATATATTAACATCGTTTACCAATACTGAGTTATTTATTAACATTGTTTACCAATACTGAGTTATGTATAACATTGATTACCAATACTGAGTTATATATAACATTGTTTACCAATACTGAGTTATCTATTAACATTGTTTTACCAATGCTGAGTTATATATTAACATTGTTTACCAATACTGAGTTATATATTAACATTGTTTACAAATACTGATTTATCTATTAACATTGTTTGCCAATACTGAGTTATCTTTTAACATTGTTTACCAATACGAAGTTATATATTAACATTGTTTACCAATACTGAGTTATATATTAACATTGTTTACCACTACTGAGTTATCTATTAACATTGTTTACCAATACTGAGTTATCTATTAACATTGTTTACCAATACTGAGTTATATATTAACATTGTTTACCAATACTGAGTTATATATTAACATTGTTTACCAATACTGAGTTATATATTAACATTGTTTACCACTACTGAGTTATCTATTAACATTGTTTACCAATACTGAGTTATCTATTAACATTGTTTACCAATACTGAGTTATATATTAACATTGTTTACCAATACTGAGTTATATATTAACATTGTTTACCAATACTGAGTTATATATTAACATTGTTTACCAATACTGAGTTATCTATTAACATTGTTTACCAATACTGAGTTATCTATTAACATTGTTTACCAATACTGAGTTATATATTAACATTGTTTACCAATACTGAGTCATATATAACATTGTTTACCAATACTGAGTTATATATTAACATTGTTTACCAATACTGAGTTATCTATTAACATTGTTTACCAATACTGAGTTATATATTAACATTGTTTACCAATACTGAGTTATATATAACATTGTTTACCAATACTGAGTTATATATTAACATTGTTTACCAATACTGAGTTATCTATTAACATTGTTTACCAATACTGAGTTATCTATTAACATTGTTTACCAATACTGAGTTATATATTAACATTGTTTTCCAATACTGAGTTATCTATTAACATTGTTTACCAATACTAAGTTATATATTAACAGTGTATACCAATACTGAGTTATATATTAACATTGTTTACCACTACTGAGTTATCTATTAACATTGTTTACCAATACTGAGTTATCTATTAACATTGTTTACCAATACTGAGTTATATATTAACATTGTTTACCAATACTGAGTTATATATTAACATTGTTTACCAATACTGAGTTATATATTAACATTGTTTACCAATACTGAGTTATCTATTAACATTGTTTACCAATACTGAGTTATATATTAACATTGTTTACCAATACTGAGTTATATAACATTGTTTACCAATACTGAGTTATATATTAACATTGTTTACCAATACTGAGTTATATATTAACATCGTTTACCAATACTGAGTTATTTATTAACATTGTTTACCAATACTGAGTTATGTATAACATTGATTACCAATACTGAGTTATATATAACATTGTTTACCAATACTGAGTTATCTATTAACATTGTTTTACCAATGCTGAGTTATATATTAACATTGTTTACCAATACTGAGTTATATATTAACATTGTTTACAAATACTGATTTATCTATTAACATTGTTTGCACATACTGAGTTATCTTTTAACATTGTTTACCAATACGAAGTTATATATTAACATTGTTTACCAATACTGAGTTATATATTAACATTGTTTACCACTACTGAGTTATCTATTAACATTGTTTACCAATACTGAGTTATCTATTAACATTGTTTACCAATACTGAGTTATATATTAACATTGTTTACCAATACTGAGTTATATATTAACATTGTTTACCAATACTGAGTTATATATTAACATTGTTTACCACTACTGAGTTATCTATTAACATTGTTTACCAATACTGAGTTATCTATTAACATTGTTTACCAATACTGAGTTATATATTAACATTGTTTACCAATACTGAGTTATATATTAACATTGTTTACCAATACTGAGTTATATATTAACATTGTTTACCAATACTGATTTATCTATTAACATGGTTTACCAATACTGAGTTATATATTAACATTGTTTACCAGTACTGAGTTATATATTAACATTCTTTACCAATACTGAGTTATCTATTAACATTGTTTTACCAATGCTGAGTTATATATTAACATTGTTTACCAATGCTGAGTTATATATTAACATTGTTTACCAATACTGAGTTATCTATTAAGATTGTTTACCAATACTGAGTTATATATAACATTGATTACCAATACTGAGTTATATATAACATTGTTTACCAATACTGAGTTATCTATTAACATTGTTTACCAATACTGAGTTATATATTAACATTGTTTACCACTACTGAGTTATCTATTAACATTGTTTACCAATACTGCGTTATCTATTACCATTGTTTACCAATACTGAGTTATATATTAACATTGTTTACCAATACTGATTTATCTATTAACATGGTTTACCAATACTGAGTTATATATTAACATTGTTTACCAGTACTGAGTTATATATTAACATTCTTTACCAATACTGAGTTATCTATTAACATTGTTTACCAATACTGAGTTATATATTAACATTGTTTACCAATACTGAGTTATATATTAACATCGTTTACCAATACTGAGTTATTTATTAACATTGTTTACCAATACTGAGTTATGTATAACATTGATTACCAATACTGAGTTATATATAACATTGTTTACCAATACTGAGTTATCTATTAACATTGTTTTACCAATGCTGAGTTATATATTAACATTGTTTACCAATACTGAGTTATATATTAACATTGTTTACAAATACTGATTTATCTATTAACATTGTTTGCCAATACTGAGTTATCTTTTAACATTGTTTACCAATACGAAGTTATATATTAACATTGTTTACCAATACTGAGTTATATATTAACATTGTTTACCACTACTGAGTTATCTATTAACATTGTTTACCAATACTGAGTTATCTATTAACATTGTTTACCAATACTGAGTTATATATTAACATTGTTTACCAATACTGAGTTATATATTAACATTGTTTACCAATACTGAGTTATATATTAACATTGTTTACCACTACTGAGTTATCTATTAACATTGTTTACCAATACTGAGTTATCTATTAACATTGTTTACCAATACTGAGTTATATATTAACATTTTTTACCAATACTGAGTTATATATTAACATTGTTTACCAATACTGAGTTATATATTAACATTGTTTACCAATACTGATTTATCTATTAACATGGTTTACCAATACTGAGTTATATATTAACATTGTTTACCAGTACTGAGTTATATATTAACATTCTTTACCAATACTGAGTTATCTATTAACATTGTTTTACCAATGCTGAGTTATATATTAACATTGTTTACCAATGCTGAGTTATATATTAACATTGTTTACCAATACTGAGTTATCTATTAAGATTGTTTACCAATACTGAGTTATATGTAACATTGATTACCAATACTGAGTTATATATAACATTGTTTACCAATACTGAGTTATCTATTAACATTGTTTTACCAATGCTGAGTTATATATTAACATTGTTTACCAATACTGAGTTATATATTAACATTGTTTACAAATACTGATTTATCTATTAACATTGTTTACAAATACTGATTTATCTATTAACATTGTTTACCAATACTGAGTTATCTTTTAACATTGTTTACCAATACGAAGTTATATATTAACATTGTTTACCAATACTGAGTTATATATTAACATTGTTTACCACTACTGAGTTATCTATTAACATTGTTTACCAATACTGAGTTATCGATTAACATTGTTTACCAATACTGAGTTATATATTAACATTGTTTACCAATACTGAGTTATATATTAACATTGTTTACCAATACTGAGTTATATATTAACATTGTTTACCACTACTGAGTTATCTATTAACATTGTTTACCAATACTGAGTTTTATATTAACATTGTTTACCAATACTGAGTTATATATTAACATTGTTTACCAATACTGAGTTATATATTAACATTGTTTACCAATACTGAGTTATCTATTAACATTGTTTACCAATACTGAGTTATATATTAACATTGTTTACCAATACTGAGTTATCTATTAACATTGTTTACCAATACTGAGTTATATATTAACATTGTTTACCAATACTGAGTTATATATTAACATCGTTTACCAATACTGAGTTATTTATTAACATTGTTTACCAATACTGAGTTATGTATAACATTGATTACCAATACTGAGTTATATATAACATTGTTTACCAATACTGAGTTATCTATTAACATTGTTTTACCATTGCTGAGTTATATATTAACATTGTTTACCAATACTGAGTTATATATTAACATTGTTTACAAATACTGATTTATCTATTAACATTGTTTGCCAATACTGAGTTATCTTTTAACATTGTTTACCAATACGAAGTTATATATTAACATTGTTTACCAATACTGAGTTATATATTAACATTGTTTACCACTACTGAGTTATCTATTAACATTGTTTACCAATACTGAGTTATCTATTAACATTGTTTACCAATACTGAGTTATATATTAACATTGTTTACCAATACTGAGTTATATATTAACATTGTTTACCAATACTGAGTTATATATTAACATTGTTTACCACTACTGAGTTATCTATTAACATTGTTTACCAATACTGAGTTATCTATTAACATTGTTTACCAATACTGAGTTATATATTAACATTGTTTACCAATACTGATTTATCTATTAACATGGTTTACCAATACTGAGTTATATATTAACATTGTTTACCAGTACTGAGTTATATATTAACATTTTTTACCAATACTGAGTTATCTATTAACATTGTTTTACCAATGCTGAGTTATATATTAACATTGTTTACCAATGCTGAGTTATATATTAACATTGTTTACCAATACTGAGTTATCTATTAAGATTGTTTACCAATACTGAGTTATATATAACATTGATTACCAATACTGAGTTATATATAACATTGTTTACCAATACTGAGTTATCTATTAACATTGTTTACCAATACTGAGTTATATATTAACATTGTTTACCACTACTGAGTTATCTATTAACATTGTTTACCAATACTGCGTTATCTATTAACATTGTTTACCAATACTGAGTTATATATTAACATTGTTTACCAATACTGATTTATCTATTAACATGGTTTACCAATACTGAGTTATATATTAACATTGTTTACCAGTACTGAGTTATATATTAACATTCTTTACCAATACCGAGTTATCTATTAACATTGTTTACCAATACTGAGTTATATATTAATATTGTTTACCAATACTGAGTTATATATTAACATCGTTTACCAATACTGAGTTATTTATTAACATTGTTTACCAATACTGAGTTATGTATAACATTGATTACCAATACTGAGTTATATATAACATTGTTTACCAATACTGAGTTATCTATTAACATTGTTTTACCAATGCTGAGTTATATATTAACATTGTTTACCAATACTGAGTTATATATTAACATTGTTTACAAATACTGATTTATCTATTAACATTGTTTGCCAATACTGAGTTATCTTTTAACATTGTTTACCAATACGAAGTTATATATTAACATTGTTTACCAATACTGAGTTATATATTAACATTGTTTACCACTACTGAGTTATCTATTAACATTGTTTACCAATACTGAGTTATCTATTAACATTGTTTACCAATACTGAGTTATATATTAACATTGTTTACCAATACTGAGTTATATATTAACATTGTTTACCAATACTGAGTTATATATTAACATTGTTTACCACTACTGAGTTATCTATTAACATTGTTTACCAATACTGAGTTATCTATTAACATTGTTTACCAATACTGAGTTATATATTAACATTGTTTACCAATACTGAGTTATATATTAACATTGTTTACCAATACTGAGTTATATATTAACATTGTTTACCAATACTGAGTTATCTATTAACATTGTTTACCAATACTGAGTTATCTATTAACATTGTTTACCAATACTGAGTTATATATTAACATTGTTTACCAATACTGAGTCATATATAACATTGTTTACCAATACTGAGTTATATATTAACATTGTTTACCAATACTGAGTTATCTATTAACATTGTTTACCAATACTGAGTTATATATTAACATTGTTTACCAATACTGAGTTATATATAACATTGTTTACCAATACTGAGTTATATATTAACATTGTTTACCAATACTGAGTTATCTATTAACATTGTTTACCAATACTGAGTTATCTATTAACATTGTTTACCAATACTGAGTTATATATTAACATTGTTTTCCAATACTGAGTTATCTATTAACATTGTTTACCAATACTAAGTTATATATTAACAGTGTATACCAATACTGAGTTATATATTAACATTGTTTACCACTACTGAGTTATCTATTAACATTGTTTACCAATACTGAGTTATCTATTAACATTGTTTACCAATACTGAGTTATATATTAACATTGTTTACCAATACTGAGTTATATATTAACATTGTTTACCAATACTGAGTTATATATTAACATTGTTTACCAATACTGAGTTATCTATTAACATTGTTTACCAATACTGAGTTATATATTAACATTGTTTACCAATACTGAGTTATATATTAACATTGTTTACCACTACTGAGTTATCTATTAACATTGTTTACCAATACTGAGTTATCTATTAACATTGTTTACCAATACTGAGTTATATATTAACATTGTTTACCAATACTGAGTTATATATTAACATTGTTTACCAATACTGAGTTATATATTAACATTGTTTACCAATACTGAGTTATCTATTAACATTGTTTACCAATACTGAGTTATATATTAACATTGTTTACCAATACTGAGTTATATATTAACATTGTTTACCACTACTGAGTTATCTATTAACATTGTTTACCAATACTGAGTTATCTATTAACATTGTTTACCAATACTGAGTTATATATTAACATTGTTTACCAATACTGATTTATCTATTAACATGGTTTACCAATACTGAGTTATATATTAACATTGTTTACCAGTACTGAGTTATATATTAACATTTTTTACCAATACTGAGTTATCTATTAACATTGTTTTACCAATGCTGAGTTATATATTAACATTGTTTACCAATGCTGAGTTATATATTAACATTGTTTACCAATACTGAGTTATCTATTAAGATTGTTTACCAATACTGAGTTATATATAACATTGATTACCAATACTGAGTTATATATAACATTGTTTACCAATACTGAGTTATCTATTAACATTGTTTACCAATACTGAGTTATATATTAACATTGTTTACCACTACTGAGTTATCTATTAACATTGTTTACCAATACTGCGTTATCTATTAACATTGTTTACCAATACTGAGTTATATATTAACATTGTTTACCAATACTGATTTATCTATTAACATGGTTTACCAATACTGAGTTATATATTAACATTGTTTACCAGTACTGAGTTATATATTAACATTCTTTACCAATACTGAGTTATCTATTAACATTGTTTACCAATACTGAGTTATATATTAATATTGTTTACCAATACTGAGTTATATATTAACATCGTTTACCAATACTGAGTTATTTATTAACATTGTTTACCAATACTGAGTTATGTATAACATTGATTACCAATACTGAGTTATATATAACATTGTTTACCAATACTGAGTTATCTATTAACATTGTTTTACCAATGCTGAGTTATATATTAACATTGTTTACCAATACTGAGTTATATATTAACATTGTTTACAAATACTGATTTATCTATTAACATTGTTTGCCAATACTGAGTTATCTTTTAACATTGTTTACCAATACGAAGTTATATATTAACATTGTTTACCAATACTGAGTTATATATTAACATTGTTTACCACTACTGAGTTATCTATTAACATTGTTTACCAATACTGAGTTATCTATTAACATTGTTTACCAATACTGAGTTATATATTAACATTGTTTACCAATACTGAGTTATATATTAACATTGTTTACCAATACTGAGTTATATATTAACATTGTTTACCACTACTGAGTTATCTATTAACATTGTTTACCAATACTGAGTTATCTATTAACATTGTTTACCAATACTGAGTTATATATTAACATTGTTTACCAATACTGAGTTATATATTAACATTGTTTACCAATACTGAGTTATATATTAACATTGTTTACCAATACTGAGTTATCTATTAACATTGTTTACCAATACTGAGTTATCTATTAACATTGTTTACCAATACTGAGTTATATATTAACATTGTTTACCAATACTGAGTCATATATAACATTGTTTACCAATACTGAGTTATATATTAACATTGTTTACCAATACTGAGTTATCTATTAACATTGTTTACCAATACTGAGTTATATATTAACATTGTTTACCAATACTGAGTTATATATAACATTGTTTACCAATACTGAGTTATATATTAACATTGTTTACCAATACTGAGTTATCTATTAACATTGTTTACCAATACTGAGTTATCTATTAACATTGTTTACCAATACTGAGTTATATATTAACATTGTTTTCCAATACTGAGTTATCTATTAACATTGTTTACCAATACTAAGTTATATATTAACAGTGTATACCAATACTGAGTTATATATTAACATTGTTTACCACTACTGAGTTATCTATTAACATTGTTTACCAATACTGAGTTATCTATTAACATTGTTTACCAATACTGAGTTATATATTAACATTGTTTACCAATACTGAGTTATATATTAACATTGTTTACCAATACTGAGTTATATATTAACATTGTTTACCAATACTGAGTTATCTATTAACATTGTTTACCAATACTGAGTTATATATTAACATTGTTTACCAATACTGAGTTATATAACATTGTTTACCAATACTGAGTTATATATTAACATTGTTTACCAATACTGAGTTATATATTAACATCGTTTACCAATACTGAGTTATTTATTAACATTGTTTACCAATACTGAGTTATGTATAACATTGATTACCAATACTGAGTTATATATAACATTGTTTACCAATACTGAGTTATCTATTAACATTGTTTTACCAATGCTGAGTTATATATTAACATTGTTTACCAATACTGAGTTATATATTAACATTGTTTACAAATACTGATTTATCTATTAACATTGTTTGCACATACTGAGTTATCTTTTAACATTGTTTACCAATACGAAGTTATATATTAACATTGTTTACCAATACTGAGTTATATATTAACATTGTTTACCACTACTGAGTTATCTATTAACATTGTTTACCAATACTGAGTTATCTATTAACATTGTTTACCAATACTGAGTTATATATTAACATTGTTTACCAATACTGAGTTATATATTAACATTGTTTACCAATACTGAGTTATATATTAACATTGTTTACCACTACTGAGTTATCTATTAACATTGTTTACCAATACTGAGTTATCTATTAACATTGTTTACCAATACTGAGTTATATATTAACATTGTTTACCAATACTGAGTTATATATTAACATTGTTTACCAATACTGAGTTATATATTAACATTGTTTACCAATACTGATTTATCTATTAACATGGTTTACCAATACTGAGTTATATATTAACATTGTTTACCAGTACTGAGTTATATATTAACATTCTTTACCAATACTGAGTTATCTATTAACATTGTTTTACCAATGCTGAGTTATATATTAACATTGTTTACCAATGCTGAGTTATATATTAACATTGTTTACCAATACTGAGTTATCTATTAAGATTGTTTACCAATACTGAGTTATATATAACATTGATTACCAATACTGAGTTATATATAACATTGTTTACCAATACTGAGTTATCTATTAACATTGTTTACCAATACTGAGTTATATATTAACATTGTTTACCACTACTGAGTTATCTATTAACATTGTTTACCAATACTGCGTTATCTATTAACATTGTTTACCAATACTGAGTTATATATTAACATTGTTTACCAATACTGATTTATCTATTAACATGGTTTACCAATACTGAGTTATATATTAACATTGTTTACCAGTACTGAGTTATATATTAACATTCTTTACCAATACTGAGTTATCTATTAACATTGTTTACCAATACTGAGTTATATATTAACATTGTTTACCAATACTGAGTTATATATTAACATCGTTTACCAATACTGAGTTATTTATTAACATTGTTTACCAATACTGAGTTATGTATAACATTGATTACCAATACTGAGTTATATATAACATTGTTTACCAATACTGAGTTATCTATTAACATTGTTTTACCAATGCTGAGTTATATATTAACATTGTTTACCAATACTGAGTTATATATTAACATTGTTTACAAATACTGATTTATCTATTAACATTGTTTGCCAATACTGAGTTATCTTTTAACATTGTTTACCAATACGAAGTTATATATTAACATTGTTTACCAATACTGAGTTATATATTAACATTGTTTACCACTACTGAGTTATCTATTAACATTGTTTACCAATACTGAGTTATCTATTAACATTGTTTACCAATACTGAGTTATATATTAACATTGTTTACCAATACTGAGTTATATATTAACATTGTTTACCAATACTGAGTTATATATTAACATTGTTTACCACTACTGAGTTATCTATTAACATTGTTTACCAATACTGAGTTATCTATTAACATTGTTTACCAATACTGAGTTATATATTAACATTTTTTACCAATACTGAGTTATATATTAACATTGTTTACCAATACTGAGTTATATATTAACATTGTTTACCAATACTGATTTATCTATTAACATGGTTTACCAATACTGAGTTATATATTAACATTGTTTACCAGTACTGAGTTATATATTAACATTCTTTACCAATACTGAGTTATCTATTAACATTGTTTTACCAATGCTGAGTTATATATTAACATTGTTTACCAATGCTGAGTTATATATTAACATTGTTTACCAATACTGAGTTATCTATTAAGATTGTTTACCAATACTGAGTTATATGTAACATTGATTACCAATACTGAGTTATATATAACATTGTTTACCAATACTGAGTTATCTATTAACATTGTTTTACCAATGCTGAGTTATATATTAACATTGTTTACCAATACTGAGTTATATATTAACATTGTTTACAAATACTGATTTATCTATTAACATTGTTTACAAATACTGATTTATCTATTAACATTGTTTACCAATACTGAGTTATCTTTTAACATTGTTTACCAATACGAAGTTATATATTAACATTGTTTACCAATACTGAGTTATATATTAACATTGTTTACCACTACTGAGTTATCTATTAACATTGTTTACCAATACTGAGTTATCGATTAACATTGTTTACCAATACTGAGTTATATATTAACATTGTTTACCAATACTGAGTTATATATTAACATTGTTTACCAATACTGAGTTATATATTAACATTGTTTACCACTACTGAGTTATCTATTAACATTGTTTACCAATACTGAGTTATATATTAACATTGTTTACCAATACTGAGTTATATATTAACATTGTTTACCAATACTGAGTTATATATTAACATTGTTTACCAATACTGAGTTATCTATTAACATTGTTTACCAATACTGAGTTATATATTAACATTGTTTACCAATACTGAGTTATCTATTAACATTGTTTACCAATACTGAGTTATATATTAACATTGTTTACCAATACTGAGTTATATATTAACATCGTTTACCAATACTGAGTTATTTATTAACATTGTTTACCAATACTGAGTTATGTATAACATTGATTACCAATACTGAGTTATATATAACATTGTTTACCAATACTGAGTTATCTATTAACATTGTTTTACCATTGCTGAGTTATATATTAACATTGTTTACCAATGCTGAGTTATATATTAACATTGTTTACCAATACTGAGTTATCTATTAAGATTGTTTACCAATACTGAGTTATCTATTAACATTGTTTACCAATACTAAGTTATATATTAACATTGTTTACCAATACTGAGTTATATATTAACATTGTTTACCAATACTGAGTTATATATTAACATTGTTTACCAATACTGAGTTATCTATTAACATGGTTTACCAATACTGAGTTATATATTAACATTGTTTACCAATACTGAGTTATCTATTAACATTGGTTACCAATACTGAGTTATATATTAACATTGTTTACCAATACTGAGTTATATATTAACATTGTTTACCAATACTGAGTTATATATTAACATTGTTTACCAATACTGAGTTATCTATTAACATTGTTTACCAATACTGAGTTATTTATTAACATTGTTTACCAATACTGAGTTATATATTAACATTCTTTACCAATACTGAGTTATATATTAACATTGTTTACCAATGCTGAGTTATATATTAACATTGTTTACCAATACTGAGCTATATATTAACATTGTTTACCAATGCTGAATTATCTATTAACATTGTTTACCAATACTGAGTTGTATATTTAAATTGTTTACCAATGCTGAGTTATATATTAACATTGTTTACCAATGCTGAGTTATATATTAACATTGTTTACCAATGCTGAGTTATATATTAACATTGTTTACCAATACTGAGTTATATATTAACATTGTTTACCAATACTGAGTTATCTATTAACATTGTTTACCAATACTGAGTTATCTATTAACATTGTTTACCAATACTGAGTTATATATTATCATTGTTTACCAATACTGAGTTATATATTAACATTCTTTACCAATACTGAGTTATATATTAATATTGTTTACCAATACTGAGTTATATATTAACATTGTTTACCAATACTGATTTATCTATTAACATGGTTTACCAATACTGAGTTATATATTAACATTGTTTACCAGTACTGAGTTATATATTAACATTCTTTACCAATACTGAGTTATCTATTAACATTGTTTTACCAATGCTGAGTTATATATTAACATTGTTTACCAATGCTGAGTTATATATTAACATTGTTTACCAATACTGAGTTATCTATTAAGATTGTTTACCAATACTGAGTTATATGTAACATTGATTACCAATACTGAGTTATATATAACATTGTTTACCAATACTGAGTTATCTATTAACATTGTTTTACCAATGCTGAGTTATATATTAACATTGTTTACCAATACTGAGTTATATATTAACATTGTTTACAAATACTGATTTATCTATTAACATTGTTTACAAATACTGATTTATCTATTAACATTGTTTACCAATACTGAGTTATCTTTTAACATTGTTTACCAATACGAAGTTATATATTAACATTGTTTACCAATACTGAGTTATATATTAACATTGTTTACCACTACTGAGTTATCTATTAACATTGTTTACCAATACTGAGTTATCGATTAACATTGTTTACCAATACTGAGTTATATATTAACATTGTTTACCAATACTGAGTTATATATTAACATTGTTTACCAATACTGAGTTATATATTAACATTGTTTACCACTACTGAGTTATCTATTAACATTGTTTACCAATACTGAGTTATATATTAACATTGTTTACCAATACTGAGTTATATATTAACATTGTTTACCAATACTGAGTTATATATTAACATTGTTTACCAATACTGAGTTATCTATTAACATTGTTTACCAATACTGAGTTATATATTAACATTGTTTACCAATACTGAGTTATCTATTAACATTGTTTACCAATACTGAGTTATATATTAACATTGTTTACCAATACTGAGTTATATATTAACATCGTTTACCAATACTGAGTTATTTATTAACATTGTTTACCAATACTGAGTTATGTATAACATTGATTACCAATACTGAGTTATATATAACATTGTTTACCAATACTGAGTTATCTATTAACATTGTTTTACCATTGCTGAGTTATATATTAACATTGTTTACCAATGCTGAGTTATATATTAACATTGTTTACCAATACTGAGTTATCTATTAAGATTGTTTACCAATACTGAGTTATCTATTAACATTGTTTACCAATACTAAGTTATATATTAACATTGTTTACCAATACTGAGTTATATATTAACATTGTTTACCAATACTGAGTTATATATTAACATTGTTTACCAATACTGAGTTATCTATTAACATGGTTTACCAATACTGAGTTATATATTAACATTGTTTACCAATACTGAGTTATCTATTAACATTGGTTACCAATACTGAGTTATATATTAACATTGTTTACCAATACTGAGTTATATATTAACATTGTTTACCAATACTGAGTTATATATTAACATTGTTTACCAATACTGAGTTATCTATTAACATTGTTTACCAATACTGAGTTATTTATTAACATTGTTTACCAATACTGAGTTATATATTAACATTCTTTACCAATACTGAGTTATATATTAACATTGTTTACCAATGCTGAGTTATATATTAACATTGTTTACCAATACTGAGCTATATATTAACATTGTTTACCAATGCTGAATTATCTATTAACATTGTTTACCAATACTGAGTTGTATATTTAAATTGTTTACCAATGCTGAGTTATATATTAACATTGTTTACCAATGCTGAGTTATATATTAACATTGTTTACCAATGCTGAGTTATATATTAACATTGTTTACCAATACTGAGTTATATATTAACATTGTTTACCAATACTGAGTTATCTATTAACATTGTTTACCAATACTGAGTTATCTATTAACATTGTTTACCAATACTGAGTTATATATTATCATTGTTTACCAATACTGAGTTATATATTAACATTCTTTACCAATACTGAGTTATATATTAATATTGTTTACCAATACTGAGTTATATATTAACATTGTTTACCAATACTGAGTTATATATTAACATTGTTTACCAATACTGAATTATCTATTAACATTGTTTACCAATACTGAGTTATATATTAACATTGTTTACCAATGCTGAGTTATGTATTAACATTGTTTACCAATGCTGAGTTATATATTAACATTCTTTACCAATACTGAGTTATATATTAACATTGTTTACCAATACTGAGTTATCTATTAGCATTGTTTACCAATACTGAGTTATCTATTAACATTGTTTACCAATACTGAGTTATCTATTAACATTGTTTACCAATACTGAGTTATATATTAACATTGTTTACCAATACTGAGTTATATATTAACATTGTTTACCAATACTGAGTTATATATTAACATTGTTTACCAATACTGAGTTATCTATTAACATTGTTTACCAATACTGAGTTATATATTAACATTGTTTACCAATACTGAGTTATCTATTAACATTGTTTACCAATACTGAGTTATATATTAACATTGTTTACCAATGCTTAGTTATATATTAACATTGTTTACCAATGCTGAGCTATATATTAACATTGTTTACCAATGCTGAGTTATATATTAACATTGTTTACCAATACTGAGTTATATATTAACATTGTTTACCAATACTGAGTTATCTATTAACATTGTTTACCAATACTGAGTTATATATTAACATTGTTTACCAATACTGAGTTATATATAACATTGTTTACCAATACTGAGTTATATATTAACATTGTTTACCAATACTGAGTTATCTATTAACATTGTTTACCAATACTGAGTTATCTATTAACATTGTTTACCAATACTGAGTTATATATTACCATTGTTTACCAATACTGAGTTATCTATTAACATTGTTTACCAATACTGAGTTATATATTAACATTGTTTACCAATACTGAGTTATATATTAACATCGTTTACCAATACTGAGTTATTTATTAACATTGTTTACCAATACTGAGTTATGTATAACATTGATTACCAATACTGAGTTATATATAACATTGTTTACCAATACTGAGTTATCTATTAACATTGTTTTACCAATGCTGAGTTATATATTAACATTGTTTACCAATACTGAGTTATATATTAACATTGTTTACAAATACTGATTTATCTATTAACATTGTTTGCCAATACTGAGTTATCTTTTAACATTGTTTACCAATACGAAGTTATATATTAACATTGTTTACCAATACTGAGTTATATATTAACATTGTTTACCACTACTGAGTTATCTATTAACATTGTTTACCAATACTGAGTTATCTATTAACATTGTTTACCAATACTGAGTTATATATTAACATTGTTTACCAATACTGAGTTATATATTAACATTGTTTACCAATACTGAGTTATATATTAACATTGTTTACCAATACTGAGTTATATATTAACATCGTTTACCAATACTGAGTTATTTATTAACATTGTTTACCAATACTGAGTTATGTATAACATTGATTACCAATACTGAGTTATATATAACATTGTTTACCAATACTGAGTTATCTATTAACATTGTTTTACCAATGCTGAGTTATATATTAACATTGTTTACCAATACTGAGTTATATATTAACATTGTTTACAAATACTGATTTATCTATTAACATTGTTTGCCAATACTGAGTTATCTTTTAACATTGTTTACCAATACGAAGTTATATATTAACATTGTTTACCAATACTGAGTTATATATTAACATTGTTTACCACTACTGAGTTATCTATTAACATTGTTTACCAATACTGAGTTATCTATTAACATTGTTTACCAATACTGAGTTATATATTAACATTGTTTACCAATACTGAGTTATATATTAACATTGTTTACCAATACTGAGTTATATATTAACATTGTTTACCACTACTGAGTTATCTATTAACATTGTTTACCAATACTGAGTTATCTATTAACATTGTTTACCAATACTGAGTTATATATTAACATTTTTTACCAATACTGAGTTATATATTAACATTGTTTACCAATACTGAGTTATATATTAACATTGTTTACCAATACTGATTTATCTATTAACATGGTTTACCAATACTGAGTTATATATTAACATTGTTTACCAGTACTGAGTTATATATTAACATTCTTTACCAATACTGAGTTATCTATTAACATTGTTTTACCAATGCTGAGTTATATATTAACATTGTTTACCAATGCTGAGTTATATATTAACATTGTTTACCAATACTGAGTTATCTATTAAGATTGTTTACCAATACTGAGTTATATGTAACATTGATTACCAATACTGAGTTATATATAACATTGTTTACCAATACTGAGTTATCTATTAACATTGTTTTACCAATGCTGAGTTATATATTAACATTGTTTACCAATACTGAGTTATATATTAACATTGTTTACAAATACTGATTTATCTATTAACATTGTTTACAAATACTGATTTATCTATTAACATTGTTTACCAATACTGAGTTATCTTTTAACATTGTTTACCAATACGAAGTTATATATTAACATTGTTTACCAATACTGAGTTATATATTAACATTGTTTACCACTACTGAGTTATCTATTAACATTGTTTACCAATACTGAGTTATCGATTAACATTGTTTACCAATACTGAGTTATATATTAACATTGTTTACCAATACTGAGTTATATATTAACATTGTTTACCAATACTGAGTTATATATTAACATTGTTTACCACTACTGAGTTATCTATTAACATTGTTTACCAATACTGAGTTATCTATTAACATTGTTTACCAATACTGAGTTATATATTAACATTGTTTACCAATACTGAGTTATATATTAACATTGTTTACCACTACTGAGTTATCTATTAACATTGTTTACCAATACTGAGTTATCGATTAACATTGTTTACCAATACTGAGTTATATATTAACATTGTTTACCAATACTGAGTTATATATTAACATTCTTTACCAATACTGAGTTATCTATTAACATTGTTTTGCCAATGCTGAGTTATATATTAACATTGTTTACCAATGCTGAGTTATATATTAACATTGTTTACCAATACTGAGTTATCTATTAAGATTGTTTACCAATACTGAGTTATCTATTAACATTGTTTACCAATACTAAGTTATATATTAACATTGTTTACCAATACTGAGTTATATATTAACATTGTTTACCAATACTGAGTTATATATTAACATTGTTTACCAATACTGAGTTATCTATTAACATGGTTTACCAATACTGAGTTATATATTAACATTGTTTACCAATACTGAGTTATCTATTAACATTGGTTACCAATACTGAGTTATATATTAACATTGTTTACCAATACTGAGTTATATATTAACATTGTTTACCAATACTGAGTTATATATTAACATTGTTTACCAATACTGAGTTATCTATTAACATTGTTTACCAATACTGAGTTATTTATTAACATTGTTTACCAATACTGAGTTATATATTAACATTCTTTACCAATACTGAGTTATATATTAACATTGTTTACCAATGCTGAGTTATATATTAACATTGTTTACCAATACTGAGCTATATATTAACATTGTTTACCAATGCTGAATTATCTATTAACATTGTTTACCAATACTGAGTTGTATATTTAAATTGTTTACCAATGCTGAGTTATATATTAACATTGTTTACCAATGCTGAGTTATATATTAACATTGTTTACCAATGCTGAGTTATATATTAACATTGTTTACCAATACTGAGTTATATATTAACATTGTTTACCAATACTGAGTTATCTATTAACATTGTTTACCAATACTGAGTTATCTATTAACATTGTTTACCAATACTGAGTTATATATTATCATTGTTTACCAATACTGAGTTATATATTAACATTCTTTACCAATACTGAGTTATATATTAATATTGTTTACCAATACTGAGTTATATATTAACATTGTTTACCAATACTGAGTTATATATTAACATTGTTTACCAATACTGAATTATCTATTAACATTGTTTACCAATACTGAGTTATATATTAACATTGTTTACCAATGCTGAGTTATGTATTAACATTGTTTACCAATGCTGAGTTATATATTAACATTCTTTACCAATACTGAGTTATATATTAACATTGTTTACCAATACTGAGTTATCTATTAGCATTGTTTACCAATACTGAGTTATCTATTAACATTGTTTACCAATACTGAGTTATCTATTAACATTGTTTACCAATACTGAGTTATATATTAACATTGTTTACCAATACTGAGTTATATATTAACATTGTTTACCAATACTGAGTTATATATTAACATTGTTTACCAATACTGAGTTATCTATTAACATTGTTTACCAATACTGAGTTATATATTAACATTGTTTACCAATACTGAGTTATCTATTAACATTGTTTACCAATACTGAGTTATATATTAACATTGTTTACCAATGCTTAGTTATATATTAACATTGTTTACCAATGCTGAGCTATATATTAACATTGTTTACCAATGCTGAGTTATATATTAACATTGTTTACCAATACTGAGTTATATATTAACATTGTTTACCAATACTGAGTTATCTATTAACATTGTTTACCAATACTGAGTTATATATTAACATTGTTTACCAATACTGAGTTATATATAACATTGTTTACCAATACTGAGTTATATATTAACATTGTTTACCAATACTGAGTTATCTATTAACATTGTTTACCAATACTGAGTTATCTATTAACATTGTTTACCAATACTGAGTTATATATTACCATTGTTTACCAATACTGAGTTATCTATTAACATTGTTTACCAATACTAAGTTATATATTAACAGTGTATACCAATACTGAGTTATATATTAACATTGTTTACCACTACTGAGTTATCTATTAACATTGTTTACCAATACTGAGTTATCTATTAACATTGTTTACCAATACTGAGTTATATATTAACATTGTTTACCAATACTGAGTTATATATTAACATTGTTTACCAATACTGAGTTATATATTAACATTGTTTACCAATACTGAGTTATCTATTAACATTGTTTACCAATACTGAGTTATATATTAACATTGTTTACCAATACTGAGTTATATAACATTGTTTACCAATACTGAGTTATATATTAACATTGTTTACCAATACTGAGTTATATATTAACATCGTTTACCAATACTGAGTTATTTATTAACATTGTTTACCAATACTGAGTTATGTATAACATTGATTACCAATACTGAGTTATATATAACATTGTTTACCAATACTGAGTTATCTATTAACATTGTTTTACCAATGCTGAGTTATATATTAACATTGTTTACCAATACTGAGTTATATATTAACATTGTTTACAAATACTGATTTATCTATTAACATTGTTTGCCAATACTGAGTTATCTTTTAACATTGTTTACCAATACGAAGTTATATATTAACATTGTTTACCAATACTGAGTTATATATTAACATTGTTTACCACTACTGAGTTATCTATTAACATTGTTTACCAATACTGAGTTATCTATTAACATTGTTTACCAATACTGAGTTATATATTAACATTGTTTACCAATACTGAGTTATATATTAACATTGTTTACCAATACTGAGTTATATATTAACATTGTTTACCAATACTGAGTTATATCTTAACATTGTTTACCAATACTGATTTATCTATTAACATGGTTTACCAATACTGAGTTATATATTAACATTGTTTACCAGTACTGAGTTATATATTAACATTGTTTACCAATACTGAGTTATCTATTAACATTGTTTTACCAATGCTGAGTTATATATTAACATTGTTTACCAATGCTGAGTTATATATTAACATTGTTTACCAATACTGAGTTATCTATTAACATTGTTTACCAATACTGAGTTATCTATTAACATTGTTTACCAATACTAAGTTATATATTAACATTGTTTACCAATACTGAGTTATATATTAACATTGTTTACCAATACTGAGTTATATATTAACATTGTTTACCAATACTGAGTTATCTATTAACATGGTTTACCAATACTGAGTTATATATTAACATTGTTTACCAATACTGAGTTATATATTAACATTGTTTACCAATACTGAGTTATATATTAACATTGTTTACCAATACTGAGTTATATAAAGCATTGTTTACCAATCCTGAGTTATATATAACATTGTTTACCAATACTGAGTTATCTATTAACATTGTTTTACCAATGCTGAGTTATATATTAACATTGTTTACCAATGCTGAGTTATATATTAACATTGTTTACCAATACTGAGTTATCTATTAAGATTGTTTACCAATACTGAGTTATCTAATAACATTGTTTACCAATACTAAGTTATATATTAACATTGTTTACCAATACTGAGTTATATATTATCATTGTTTACCACTACTGAGTTATCTATTAACATTGTTTACCAATACTGAGTTATCTATTAACATTGTTTACCAATACTGAGTTATATGTTAACATTGTTTACCAATGCTGAGTTATATATTAACATTGTTTTCCAATACTGAGTTATATATTAACATTGTTTACCAATACTGAGTTATCTATTAACATTGTTTACCAATACTGAGTTATATATTAACATTGTTTACCAATACTGAGTTATATATTAACATTGTTTACCAATACTGAGTTATATATTAACATTGTTTACCAATACTGAGTTATATATTAACATTGTTTACCAATGCTGAGTTATATATTAACATTGTTTACCAATACTGAGTTATATATTAACATTGTTTACCACTACTGAGTTATCTATTAACATTGTTTACCAATACTGAGTTATCTATTAACATTGTTTACCAATACTAAGTTATATATTAACATTGTTTACCAATACTGAGTTATATATTATCATTGTTTACCACTACTGAGTTATCTATTAACATTGTTTACCAATACTGAGTTATCTATTAACATTGTTTACCAATACTGAGTTATATATTAACATTGTTTACCAATACTGAGTTATATATTAACATTGTTTACCAATACTGAGTTATATGTTAACATTGTTTACCAATGCTGAGTTATATATTAACATTGTTTACCAATACTGAGTTATATATTAACATTGTTTACCACTACTGAGTTATCTATTAACATTGTTTACCAATACTGAGTTATCTATTAACATTGTTTACCAATACTAAGTTATATATTAACGTTGTTTACCAATACTGAGTTATATATTATCATTGTTTACCACTACTGAGTTATCTATTAACATTGTTTACCAATACTGAGTTATCTATTAACATGGTTTACCAATACTGAGTTATATATTAACATTGTTTACCAATACTGAGTTATATATTAACATTCTTTACCAATACTGAGTTATCTATTAACATTGTTTTACCAATGCTGAGTTATATATTAACATTGTTTACCAATGCTGAGTTATATATTAACATTGTTTACCAATACTGAGTTATCTATTAACATTGTTTACCAATACTGAGTTATCTATTAACATTGTTTACCAATACTAAGTTATATATTAACATTGTTTACCAATACTGAGTTATATATTAACATTGTTTACCAATACTGAGTTATCTATTAACATGGTTTACCAATACTGAGTTATATATTAACATTGTTTACCAATACTGAGGTATATATTAACATTCTTTACCAATACTGAGTTATCTATTAACATTGTTTTACCAATGCTGAGTTATATATTAACATTGTTTACCAATGCTGAGTGATATATTAACATTGTTTACCAATACTGAGTTATCTATTAACATTGTTTACCAATACTGAGTTATCTATTAACATTGTTTACCAATACTAAGTTATATATTAACATTGTTTACCAATACTGAGTTTTATATTAACATTGTTTACCAATACTGAGTTATATATTAACATTGTTTACCAATACTGAGTTATCTATTAACATGGTTTACCAATACTGAGTTATATATTAACATTGTTTACCAATACTGAGTTATATATTAACATTGTTTACCAATACTGAGTTATATATTAACATTGTTTACCAATACTGAGTTATATAAAGCATTGTTTACCAATCCTGAGTTATATATAACATTGTTTACCAATACTGAGTTATCTATTAACATTGTTTTACCAATGCTGAGTTATATATTAACATTGTTTACCAATGCTGAGTTATATATTAACATTGTTTACCACTACTGAGTTATCTATTAACATTGTTTACCAATACTGAGTTATATATTAACATTGTTTACCAATACTGAGTTATATATTATCATCGTTTACCAATACTGAGTTATCTATTAACATTGTTTACCAATACTGAGTTATATATTAACATTGTTTACCAATACTGAGTTATATATTAACATTGTTTACCAATACTGAGTTATATGTTAACATTGTTTACCAATGCTGAGTTATATATTAACATTGTTTACCAATACTGAGTTATATATTAACATTGTTTACCACTACTGAGTTATCTATTAACATTGTTTACCAATACTGAGTTATCTATTAACATTGTTTACCAATACTAAGTTATATATTAACATTGTTTACCAATACTGAGTTATATATTATCATTGTTTACCACTACTGAGTTATCTACTAACATTGTTTACCAATACTGAGTTATCTATTAACATTGTTTACCAATACTGAGTTATATGTTAACATTGTTTACCAATGCTGAGTTATATATTAACATTGTTTTCCAATACTGAGTTATATATTAACATTGTTTACCAATACTGAGTTATATATTAACATTGTTTACCAATACTGAGTTATATAAAGCATTGTTTACCAATCCTGAGTTATATATAACATTGTTTACCAATACTGAGTTATCTATTAACATTGTTTTACCAATGCTGAGTTATATATTAACATTGTTTACCAATGCTGAGTTATATATTAACATTGTTTACCACTACTGAGTTATCTATTAACATTGTTTACCAATACTGAGTTATATATTAACATTGTTTACCAATACTGAGTTATATATTATCATCGTTTACCAATACTGAGTTATCTATTAACATTGTTTACCAATACTGAGTTATATATTAACATTGTTTACCAATACTGAGTTATATATTAACATTGTTTACCAATACTGAGTTATATGTTAACATTGTTTACCAATGCTGAGTTATATATTAACATTGTTTACCAATACTGAGTTATATATTAACATTGTTTACCACTACTGAGTTATCTATTAACATTGTTTACCAATACTGAGTTATCTATTAACATTGTTTACCAATACTAAGTTATATATTAACATTGTTTACCAATACTGAGTTATATATTATCATTGTTTACCACTACTGAGTTATCTACTAACATTGTTTACCAATACTGAGTTATCTATTAACATTGTTTACCAATACTGAGTTATATGTTAACATTGTTTACCAATGCTGAGTTATATATTAACATTGTTTTCCAATACTGAGTTATATATTAACATTGTTTACCAATACTGAGTTATCTATTAACATTGTTTACCAATACTGAGTTATATATTAACATTGTTTACCAATACTGAGTTATATATTAACATTGTTTACCAATACTGAGTTATATATTGACATTGTTTACCAATACTGAGTTATATATTAACATTGTTTACCAATACTGAGTTATATATTAACATTGTTTACCAATACTGAGTTATCTATTAACATTGTTTACCAATACTGAGTTATCTATTAACATTGTTTACCAATACTGAGTTATATGTTAACATTGTTTACCAATGCTGAGTTATATATTAACATTGTTTTCCAATACTGAGTTATATATTAACATTGTTTACCAATACTGAGTTATCTATTAACATGGTTTACCAATACTGAGTTATATATTAACATTGTTTACCAATACTGAGTTATATATTAACATTGTTTACCAATACTGAGTTATATATTAACATTGTTTACCAATACTGAGTTATATATTAACATTGTTTACCAATACTGAGTTATCTATTAACATTGTTTTACCAATGCTGAGTTATATATTAACATTGTTTACCAATGCTGAGTGATATATTAACATTGTTTACCAATACTGAGTTATCTATTAAGATTGTTTACCAATACTGAGTTATCTATTAACATTGTTTACCAATACTAAGTTATATATTAACATTGTTTACCAATACTGAGTTTTATATTAACATTGTTTACCAATACTGAGTTATATATTAACATTGTTTACCAATACTGAGTTATCTATTAACATGGTTTACCAATACTGAGTTATATATTAACATTGTTTACCAATACTGAGTTATATATTAACATTGTTTACCAATACTGAGTTATATATTAACATTGTTTACCAATACTGAGTTATATAAAGCATTGTTTACCAATCCTGAGTTATATATAACATTGTTTACCAATACTGAGTTATCTATTAACATTGTTTTACCAATGCTGAGTTATATATTAACATTGTTTACCAATGCTGAGTTATATATTAACATTGTTTACCACTACTGAGTTATCTATTAACATTGTTTACCAATACTGAGTTATATATTAACATTGTTTACCAATACTGAGTTATATATTATCATCGTTTACCAATACTGAGTTATCTATTAACATTGTTTACCAATACTGAGTTATATATTAACATTGTTTACCAATACTGAGTTATATATTAACATTGTTTACCAATACTGAGTTATATGTTAACATTGTTTACCAATGCTGAGTTATATATTAACATTGTTTACCAATACTGAGTTATATATTAACATTGTTTACCACTACTGAGTTATCTATTAACATTGTTTACCAATACTGAGTTATCTATTAACATTGTTTACCAATACTAAGTTATATATTAACATTGTTTACCAATACTGAGTTATATATTATCATTGTTTACCACTACTGAGTTATCTACTAACATTGTTTACCAATACTGAGTTATCTATTAACATTGTTTACCAATACTGAGTTATATGTTAACATTGTTTACCAATGCTGAGTTATATATTAACATTGTTTTCCAATACTGAGTTATATATTAACATTGTTTACCAATACTGAGTTATCTATTAACATTGTTTACCAATACTGAGTTATATATTAACATTGTTTACCAATACTGAGTTATATATTAACATTGTTTACCAATACTGAGTTATATATTGACATTGTTTACCAATACTGAGTTATATATTAACATTGTTTACCAATACTGAGTTATATATTAACATTGTTTACCAATACTGAGTTATCTATTAACATTGTTTACCAATACTGAGTTATCTATTAACATTGTTTACCAATACTGAGTTATATGTTAACATTGTTTACCAATGCTGAGTTATATATTAACATTGTTTTCCAATACTGAGTTATATATTAACATTGTTTACCAATACTGAGTTATCTATTAACATGGTTTACCAATACTGAGTTATATATTAACATTGTTTACCAATACTGAGTTATATATTAACATTGTTTACCAATACTGAGTTATATATTAACATTGTTTACCAATACTGAGTTATATATTAACATTGTTTACCAATACTGAGTTATCTATTAACATTGTTTTACCAATGCTGAGTTATATATTAACATTGTTTACCAATGCTGAGTTATATATTAACATTGTTTACCAATACTGAGTTATCTATTAAGATTGTTTACCAATACTGAGTTATCTAATAACATTGTTTACCAATACTAAGTTATATATTAACATTGTTTACCAATACTGAGTTATATATTATCATTGTTTACCACTACTGAGTTATCTATTAACATTGTTTACCAATACTGAGTTATCTATTAACATTGTTTACCAATACTGAGTTATATGTTAACATTGTTTACCAATGCTGAGTTATATATTAACATTGTTTTCCAATACTGAGTTATATATTAACATTGTTTACCAATACTGAGTTATCTATTAACATTGTTTACCAATACTGAGTTATATATTAACATTGTTTACCAATACTAAGTTATATATTAACATTGTTTACCAATACTGAGTTATATATTAACATTGTTTACCAATACTGAGTTATATATTAACATTGTTTACCAATACTGAGTTATCTATTAACATTGTTTACCAATGCTGAGTTATATATTAACATTGTTTACCAATACTGAGTTATATATTAACATTGTTTACCAATACTGAGTTATATGTTAACATTGTTTACCAATGCTGAGTTATATATTAACATTGTTTACCAATACTGAGTTATATATTAACATTGTTTACCACTACTGAGTTATCTATTAACATTGTTTACCAATACTGAGTTATCTATTAACATTGTTTACCAATACTAAGTTATATATTAACATTGTTTACCAATACTGAGTTATATATTATCATTGTTTACCACTACTGAGTTATCTATTAACATTGTTTACCAATACTGAGTTATCTATTAACATGTTTTACCAATACTGAGTTATATATTAACATTGTTTACCAATACTGAGTTATATATTAACATTCTTTACCAATACTGAGTTATCTATTAACATTGTTTTACCAATACTGAGTTATCTATTAACATTGTTTACCAATACTAAGTTATATATTAACATTGTTTACCAATACTGAGTTATATATTAACATTGTTTACCAATACTGAGTTATCTATTAACATGGTTTACCAATACTGAGTTATATATTAACATAGTTTACCAATACTGAGTTATATATTAACATTCTTTACCAATACTGAGTTATCTATTAACATTGTTTTACCAATGCTGAGTTATATATTAACATTGTTTACCAATGCTGAGTTATATATTAACATTGTTTACCAATACTGAGTTATCTATTAAGATTGTTTACCAATACTGAGTTATCTATTAACATTGTTTACCAATACTAAGTTATATATTAACATTGTTTACCAATACTGAGTTTTATATTAACATTGTTTACCAATACTGAGTTATATATTAACATTGTTTACCAATACTGAGTTATCTATTAACATGGTTTACCAATACTGAGTTATATATTAACATTGTTTACCAATACTGAGTTATATATTAACATTGTTTACCAATACTGAGTTATATAAAGCATTGTTTACCAATCCTGAGTTATATATAACATTGTTTACCAATACTGAGTTATCTATTAACATTGTTTTACCAATGCTGAGTTATATATTAACATTGTTTACCAATGCTGAGTTATATATTAACATTGTTTACCACTACTGAGTTATCTATTAACATTGTTTACCAATACTGAGTTATATATTAACATTGTTTACCAATACTGAGTTATATATTATCATCGTTTACCAATACTGAGTTATCTATTAACATTGTTTACCAATACTGAGTTATATATTAACATTGTTTACCAATACTGAGTTATATATTAACATTGTTTACCAATACTGAGTTATATGTTAACATTGTTTACCAATGCTGAGTTATATATTAACATTGTTTACCAATACTGAGTTATATATTAACATTGTTTACCACTACTGAGTTATCTATTAACATTGTTTACCAATACTGAGTTATCTATTAACATTGTTTACCAATACTAAGTTATATATTAACATTGTTTACCAATACTGAGTTATATATTATCATTGTTTACCACTACTGAGTTATCTACTAACATTGTTTACCAATACTGAGTTATCTATTAACATTGTTTACCAATACTGAGTTATATGTTAACATTGTTTACCAATGCTGAGTTATATATTAACATTGTTTTCCAATACTGAGTTATATATTAACATTGTTTACCAATACTGAGTTATCTATTAACATTGTTTACCAATACTGAGTTATATATTAACATTGTTTACCAATACTGAGTTATATATTAACATTGTTTACCAATACTGAGTTATATATTGACATTGTTTACCAATACTGAGTTATATATTAACATTGTTTACCAATACTGAGTTATATATTAACATTGTTTACCAATACTGAGTTATCTATTAACATTGTTTACCAATACTGAGTTATCTATTAACATTGTTTACCAATACTGAGTTATATGTTAACATTGTTTACCAATGCTGAGTTATATATTAACATTGTTTTCCAATACTGAGTTATATATTAACATTGTTTACCAATACTGAGTTATCTATTAACATGGTTTACCAATACTGAGTTATATATTAACATTGTTTACCAATACTGAGTTATATATTAACATTGTTTACCAATACTGAGTTATATATTAACATTGTTTACCAATACTGAGTTATATATTAACATTGTTTACCAATACTGAGTTATCTATTAACATTGTTTTACCAATGCTGAGTTATATATTAACATTGTTTACCAATGCTGAGTTATATATTAACATTGTTTACCAATACTGAGTTATCTATTAAGATTGTTTACCAATACTGAGTTATCTAATAACATTGTTTACCAATACTAAGTTATATATTAACATTGTTTACCAATACTGAGTTATATATTATCATTGTTTACCACTACTGAGTTATCTATTAACATTGTTTACCAATACTGAGTTATCTATTAACATTGTTTACCAATACTGAGTTATATGTTAACATTGTTTACCAATGCTGAGTTATATATTAACATTGTTTTCCAATACTGAGTTATATATTAACATTGTTTACCAATACTGAGTTATCTATTAACATTGTTTACCAATACTGAGTTATATATTAACATTGTTTACCAATACTAAGTTATATATTAACATTGTTTACCAATACTGAGTTATATATTAACATTGTTTACCAATACTGAGTTATATATTAACATTGTTTACCAATACTGAGTTATCTATTAACATTGTTTACCAATGCTGAGTTATATATTAACATTGTTTACCAATACTGAGTTATATATTAACATTGTTTACCAATACTGAGTTATATGTTAACATTGTTTACCAATGCTGAGTTATATATTAACATTGTTTACCAATACTGAGTTATATATTAACATTGTTTACCACTACTGAGTTATCTATTAACATTGTTTACCAATACTGAGTTATCTATTAACATTGTTTACCAATACTAAGTTATATATTAACATTGTTTACCAATACTGAGTTATATATTATCATTGTTTACCACTACTGAGTTATCTATTAACATTGTTTACCAATACTGAGTTATCTATTAACATGTTTTACCAATACTGAGTTATATATTAACATTGTTTACCAATACTGAGTTATATATTAACATTCTTTACCAATACTGAGTTATCTATTAACATTGTTTTACCAATACTGAGTTATCTATTAACATTGTTTACCAATACTAAGTTATATATTAACATTGTTTACCAATACTGAGTTATATATTAACATTGTTTACCAATACTGAGTTATCTATTAACATGGTTTACCAATACTGAGTTATATATTAACATAGTTTACCAATACTGAGTTATATATTAACATTCTTTACCAATACTGAGTTATCTATTAACATTGTTTTACCAATGCTGAGTTATATATTAACATTGTTTACCAATGCTGAGTTATATATTAACATTGTTTACCAATACTGAGTTATCTATTAAGATTGTTTACCAATACTGAGTTATCTATTAACATTGTTTACCAATACTAAGTTATATATTAACATTGTTTACCAATACTGAGTTTTATATTAACATTGTTTACCAATACTGAGTTATATATTAACATTGTTTACCAATACTGAGTTATCTATTAACATGGTTTACCAATACTGAGTTATATATTAACATTGTTTACCAATACTGAGTTATATATTAACATTGTTTACCAATACTGAGTTATATAAAGCATTGTTTACCAATCCTGAGTTATATATAACATTGTTTACCAATACTGAGTTATCTATTAACATTGTTTTACCAATGCTGAGTTATATATTAACATTGTTTACCAATGCTGAGTTATATATTAACATTGTTTACCACTACTGAGTTATCTATTAACATTGTTTACCAATACTGAGTTATATATTAACATTGTTTACCAATACTGAGTTATATATTATCATCGTTTACCAATACTGAGTTATATATTACCATTGTTTACCAATACTGAGTTATATATTAACATTGTTTACCAATACTGAGTTATATATTAACATTGTTTACCAATACTGAGTTATCTATTAACATTGTTTTACCAATGCTGAGTTATATATTAACATTGTTTACCAATGCTGAGTTATATATTAACATTGTTTACCAATACTGAGTTATCTATTAAGATTGTTTACCAATACTGAGTTATCTAATAACATTGTTTACCAATACTAAGTTATATATTAACATTGTTTACCAATACTGAGTTATATATTATCATTGTTTACCACTACTGAGTTATCTATTAACATTGTTTACCAATACTGAGTTATCTATTAACATTGTTTACCAATACTGAGTTATATGTTAACATTGTTTACCAATGCTGAGTTATATATTAACATTGTTTTCCAATACTGAGTTATATATTAACATTGTTTACCAATACTGAGTTATCTATTAACATGGTTTACCAATACTGAGTTATATATTAACATTGTTTACCAATACTGAGTTATCTATTAACATTGTTTTACCAATGCTGAGTTATATATTAACATTGTTTACCAATGCTGAGTTATATATTAACATTGTTTACCAATACTGAGTTATCTATTAAGATTGTTTACCAATACTGAGTTATCTAATAACATTGTTTACCAATACTAAGTTATATATTAACATTGTTTACCAATACTGAGTTATATATTATCATTGTTTACCACTACTGAGTTATCTATTAACATTGTTTACCAATACTGAGTTATCTATTAACATTGTTTACCAATACTGAGTTATATGTTAACATTGTTTACCAATGCTGAGTTATATATTAACATTGTTTTCCAATACTGAGTTATATATTAACATTGTTTACCAATACTGAGTTATCTATTAACATTGTTTACCAATACTGAGTTATATATTAACATTGTTTACCAATACTGAGTTATATATTAACATTGTTTACCAGTACTGAGTTATATATTAACATTGTTTACCAATACTGAGTTATATATTAACATTGTTTACCAATACTGAGTTATCTATTAACATTGTTTACCAATACTGAGTTATATATTAACATTGTTTACCAATACTGAGTTATATATTAACATTGTTTACCAATACTGAGTTATATATTAACATTGTTTACCAATACTGAGTTATATATTAACATTGTTTACCAATACTGAGTTATATGTTAACATTGTTTACCAATGCTGAGTTATATATCAACATTGTTTACCAATACTGAGTTATATATTAACATTGTTTACCACTACTGAGTTATCTATTAACATTGTTTACCAATACTGAGTTATCTATTAACATTGTTTACCAATACTAAGTTATATATTAACATTGTTTACCAATACTGAGTTATATATTATCATTGTTTACTACTACTGAGTTATCTATTAACATTGTTTACCAATACTGAGTTATCTATTAACATGTTTTACCAATACTGAGTTATATATTAACATTGTTTACCAATACTGAGTTATATATTAACATTCTTTACCAATACTGAGTTATCTATTAACATTGTTTTACCAATGCTGAGTTATATATTAACATTGTTTACCAATGCTGAGTTATATATTAACATTGTTTACCAATACTGAGTTATCTATTAACATTGTTTACCAATACTGAGTTATCTTTTAACATTGTTTACCAATACTAAGTTATATATTAACATTGTTTACCAATACTGAGTTATATATATATATACATTGTTTACCAATACTGAGTTATCTATTAACATGGTTTACCAATACTGAGTTATATATTAACATTGTTTACCAATACTGAGTTATATATTAACATTCTTTACCAATACTGAGTAATCTATTAACATTGTTTTACCAATGCTGAGTTATATATTAACATTGTTTACCAATGCTGAGTTATATAATAACATTGTTTACCAATACTGAGTTATCTATTAACATTGTTTACCAATACTGAGTTATCTATTAACATTGTTTACCAATACTAAGTTATATATTAACATTGTTTACCAATACTGAGTTTTATATTAACATTGTTTACCAATACTGAGTTATATATTAACATTGTTTACCAATACTGAGTTATCTATTAACATGGTTTACCAATACTGAGTTATATATTAACATTGTTTACCAATACTGAGTTATATATTAACATTGTTTACCAATACTGCGTTATATAAAGCATTGTTTTACCAATGCTGAGTTATATATTAACATTGTTTACCAATGCTGAGTTATATATTAACATTGTTTACCACTACTGAGTTATATAAAGCATTGTTTACCAATCCTGAGTTATATATAACATTGTTTACCAATACTGAGTTATCTATTAACATTGTTTTACCAATGCTGAGTTATATATTAACATTGTTTACCAATGCTGAGTTATATATTAACATTGTTTACCACTACTGAGTTATCTATTAACATTGTTTACCAATACTGAGTTATATATTAACATTGTTTACCAATACTGAGTTATATATTATCATCGTTTACCAATACTGAGTTATATATTAACATTGTTTACCAATACTGAGTTATATATTAACATTGTTTACCAATACTGAGTTATATATTAACATTGTTTACCAATACTGAGTTATCTATTAACATTGTTTTACCAATGCTGAGTTATATATTAACATTGTTTACCAATGCTGAGTTATATATTAACATTGTTTACCAATACTGAGTTATCTATTAAGATTGTTTACCAATACTGAGTTATCTAATAACATTGTTTACCAATACTAAGTTATATATTAACATTGTTTACCAATACTGAGTTATATATTATCATTGTTTACCACTACTGAGTTATCTATTAACATTGTTTACCAATACTGAGTTATCTATTAACATTGTTTACCAATACTGAGTTATATGTTAACATTGTTTACCAATGCTGAGTTATATATTAACATTGTTTTCCAATACTGAGTTATATATTAACATTGTTTACCAATACTGAGTTATCTATTAACATGGTTTACCAATACTGAGTTATATATTAACATTGTTTACCAATACTGAGTTATCTATTAACATTGTTTTACCAATGCTGAGTTATATATTAACATTGTTTACCAATGCTGAGTTATATAATAACATTGTTTACCAATACTGAGTTAGCTATTAACATTGTTTACCAATACTGAGTTATCTATTAACATTGTTTACCAATACTAAGTTATATATTAACATTGTTTACCAAGACTGAGTTTTATATTAACATTGTTTACCAATACTGAGTTATATATTAACATTGTTTACCAATACTGAGTTATCTATTAACATGGTTTACCAATACTGAGTTATATATTAACATTGTTTACCAATACTGAGTTATATATTAACATTGTTTACCAATACTGCGTTATATAAAGCATTGTTTTACCAATGCTGAGTTATATATTAACATTGTTTACCAATGCTGAGTTATATATTAACATTGTTTACCACTACTGAGTTATATAAAGCATTGTTTACCAATCCTGAGTTATATATAACATTGTTTACCAATACTGAGTTATCTATTAACATTGTTTTACCAATGCTGAGTTATATATTAACATTGTTTACCAATGCTGAGTTATATATTAACATTGTTTACCACTACTGAGTTATCTATTAACATTGTTTACCAATACTGAGTTATATATTAACATTGTTTACCAATACTGAGTTATATATTATCATCGTTTACCAATACTGAGTTATATATTAACATTGTTTACCAATACTGAGTTATATATTAACATTGTTTACCAATACTGAGTTATATATTAACATTGTTTACCAATACTGAGTTATCTATTAACATTGTTTTACCAATGCTGAGTTATATATTAACATTGTTTACCAATGCTGAGTTATATATTAACATTGTTTACCAATACTGAGTTATCTATTAAGATTGTTTACCAATACTGAGTTATCTAATAACATTGTTTACCAATACTAAGTTATATATTAACATTGTTTACCAATACTGAGTTATATATTATCATTGTTTACCACTACTGAGTTATCTATTAACATTGTTTACCAATACTGAGTTATCTATTAACATTGTTTACCAATACTGAGTTATATGTTAACATTGTTTACCAATGCTGAGTTATATATTAACATTGTTTTCCAATACTGAGTTATATATTAACATTGTTTACCAATACTGAGTTATCTATTAACATGGTTTACCAATACTGAGTTATATATTAACATTGTTTACCAATACTGAGTTATCTATTAACATTGTTTTACCAATGCTGAGTTATATATTAACATTGTTTACCAATGCTGAGTTATATATTAACATTGTTTACCAATACTGAGTTATCTATTAAGATTGTTTACCAATACTGAGTTATCTAATAACATTGTTTACCAATACTAAGTTATATATTAACATTGTTTACCAATACTGAGTTATATATTATCATTGTTTACCACTACTGAGTTATCTATTAACATTGTTTACCAATACTGAGTTATCTATTAACATTGTTTACCAATACTGAGTTATATGTTAACATTGTTTACCAATGCTGAGTTATATATTAACATTGTTTTCCAATACTGAGTTATATATTAACATTGTTTACCAATACTGAGTTATCTATTAACATTGTTTACCAATACTGAGTTATATATTAACATTCTTTACCAATACTGAGTTATATATTAACATTGTTTACCAGTACTGAGTTATATATTAACATTGTTTACCAATACTGAGTTATATATTAACATTGTTTACCAATACTGAGTTATCTATTAACATTGTTTACCAATACTGAGTTATATATTAACATTGTTTACCAATACTGAGTTATATATTAACATTGTTTACCAATACTGAGTTATATGTTAACATTGTTTACCAATGCTGAGTTATATATCAACATTGTTTACCAATACTGAGTTATATATTAACATTGTTTACCACTACTGAGTTATCTATTAACATTGTTTACCAATACTGAGTTATCTATTAACATTGTTTACCAATACTAAGTTATATATTAACATTGTTTACCAATTCTGAGTTATATATTATCATTGTTTACTACTACTGAGTTATCTATTAACATTGTTTACCAATACTGAGTTATCTATTAACATGTTTTACCAATACTGAGTTATATATTAACATTGTTTACCAATACTGAGTTATATATTAACATTCTTTACCAATACTGAGTTATCTATTAACATTGTTTTACCAATGCTGAGTTATATATTAACATTGTTTACCAATGCTGAGTTATATATTAACATTGTTTACCAATATTGAGTTATCTATTAACATTGTTTACCAATACTGAGTTATCTATTAACATTGTTTACCAATACTAAGTTATATATTAACATTGTTTACCAATACTGAGTTATATATATACATTGTTTACCAATACTGAGTTATCTATTAACATGGTTTACCAATACTGAGTTATATATTAACATTGTTTACCAATACTGAGTTATATATTAACATTCTTTACCAATACTGAGTTATCTATTAACATTGTTTTACCAATGCTGAGTTATATATTAACATTGTTTACCAATGCTGAGTTATATAATAACATTGTTTACCAATACTGAGTTATCTATTAACATTGTTTACCAATACTGAGTTATCTATTAACATTGTTTACCAATACTAAGTTATATATTAACATTGTTTACCAATACTGAGTTTTATATTAACATTGTTTACCAATACTGAGTTATATATTAACATTGTTTACCAATACTGAGTTATCTATTAACATGGTTTACCAATACTGAGTTATATATTAACATTGTTTACCAATACTGAGTTATATATTAACATTGTTTACCAATACTGAGTTATATAAAGCATTGTTTACCAATCCTGAGTTATATATAACATTGTTTACCAATACTGAGTTATCTATTAACATTGTTTTACCAATGCTGAGTTATATATTAACATTGTTTACCAATGCTGAGTTATATATTAACATTGTTTACCACTACTGAGTTATCTATTAACATTGTTTACCAATACTGAGTTATATATTAACATTGTTTACCAATACTGAGTTATATATTATCATCGTTTACCAATACTGAGTTATCTATTAACATTGTTTACCAATACTGAGTTATATATTAACATTGTTTACCAATACTGAGTTATATATTAACATTGTTTACCAATACTGAGTTATATGTTAACATTGTTTATCAATGCTGAGTTATATATTAACATTGTTTACCAATACTGAGTTATATATTAACATTGTTTACCACTACTGAGTTATCTATTAACATTGTTTACCAATACTGAGTTATCTATTAACATTGTTTACCAATACTAAGTTATATATTAACATTGTTTACCAATACTGAGTTATATATTATCATTGTTTACCACTACTGAGTTATCTATTAACATTGTTTACCAATACTGAGTTATCTATTAACATTGTTTACCAATACTGAGTTATATGTTAACATTGTTTACCAATGCTGAGTTATATATTAACATTGTTTTCCAATGCTGAGTTATATATTAACATTGTTTACCAATACTGAGTTATCTATTAACAATGTTTACCAATACTGAGTTATATATTAACATTGTTTACCAATACTGAGTTATATATTAACATTGTTTACCAATACTGAGTTATATATTAACATTGTTTACCAATACTGAGTTATATATTAACATTGTTTACCAATACTGAGTTATATATTAACATTGTTTACCAATACTGAGTTATCTATTAACATTGTTTACCAATACTGAGTTATATATTAACATTGTTTACCAATACTGAGTTATATATTAACATTGTTTACCAATACTGAGTTATATGTTAACATTGTTTACCAATGCTGAGTTATATATTAACATTGTTTACCAATACTGAGTTATATATTAACATTGTTTACCACTACTGAGTTATCTATTAACATTGTTTACCAATACTGAGTTATCTATTAACATTGTTTACCAATACTGAGTTATATATTAACATTGTTTACCAATACTGAGTTATATATTAACATTGTTTACCAATACTAAGTTATATATTAACATTGTTTACCAATACTGAGTTATATATTATCATCGTTTACCAATACTGAGTTATTTATTAACATTGTTTACCAATACTGAGTTATCTATTAACATTGTTTACCAATACTGAGTTATATATTAACATTGTTTACCAGTACTGAGTTATATATTAACATTGTTTACTAATACTGAGTTATCTATTAACATTGTTTACCAATACTGAGTTATATATTAACATTGTTTACCAATGCTGAGTTATCTATTAACATTGTTTACCAATACTGAGTTATATATTAACATTGTTTACCAATACTGAGTTATATATTATCATTGTTTACCAATACTGAGTTATATATTAACATTGTTTACCAATACTGAGTTATATATTAACATTGTTTACCAATACTGAGTTATATATTAACATTGTTTACCGCTACTGAGTTATCTATTAACATTGTTTACCAATACTGAGTTATATATTAACATTGTTTACCAATACTGAGTTATATATTAACATTGGTCAAATAGCCCAGAAATCCTGTCCTGCTAATCTTCCAGCAAATGGAAGAAGCACTGTGTACTTTTTTTTATTTAAAGCTTTCGTGAGCAGTAATTCATATTATTAGCTCTCTCCGTAAAGTCACGTTAAAGGGAAACAATAAAATCATACAAATATATAAAAAATATATATTTTATTACTTTATTGTTTCCCGTCACTGTGTACTTGTGAACGCAGTCGTATTTGTTTTGTGTGTATGGGCGAACTTCTTTCGCACAATACGTAGCCAACCGTGTTAACCGGAGGTGCGGGTTGGGGCAAGGATGATAACAACTAACTAACTAACACACACAGAGCACTTCTAACCAAGTTAAGTTTTCAATCTAGATGTAAGAAGTGAATATAGCTCCAGTATCTATACTCTTTGGTTCTTTTGGGTAAAGTCACGTAGGTGAAAATAAAATAACAAAAAATCACGACGTTTCGGCCACAACACAAGCAGCCTTCATCAGGTGAAGGGACGAGACTGTCTGGAGGACAGCGCTGGAGTGGAAGAAGCCACGCTTAGATCACGACCTTTAAGCTGTGTGAGAAGAAAAAGACCACGCGCCTTGATAAAGGAATTAGCATATAATTTAGCATTGAAATGGCTCATTGAAATAGCTAAGTTAAATTATACACATCTGCAGAGGCACCCCTTGACAAAGGAATTAGCATAGAATTTAGCATTGAAATAGCTGAGTGATGTTCTGTTTGAGAGGAGACCTGATGGCTCATTGGGGCATTCTGTCTACAGGAAACCCACCCACACAGATTCCTACTTGAAACCTGATTCCCACCACCACCCAGCCCAAAATAATTATCTCATCAAAACTTTATACCATAGGCCTCATTGCATTTCGGACCAACACCACCTGACCAGTGAATTAAAACATGTACACCTGGCCCTCAAAAGGAATGGTTACTCTGACAGTACCATCCGCCAAGCTGTTTCTCCCTCCATACAGAAACAACCACTTGATACTCTGGTCAAAACCATCACACTACCATATATAGCAGGCGTTACTAAAAAGATTTCCAAAATTCTAAACAAACACAAGATCCAGGTCCGGTTCAATACAGTACACAAAATGAAGGATGTCATTCCTGACTTACAGTACCCCGGGGTTTACAAATTGAGTTGTACCTGCGGTGATTGCTATATCGGGGAGACAAAGCGACATGTTTCTGACCGAATTCCCGAGCACAAATCAGATTTGAAATACGGCAAAACGAATTCTTCTGCCGTGGCTGATCACTGTTACAACGCTGTGGGTGATCACGATATAATTTTCTCCGATACCAAGGTTCTTTGCAAACCCATGGGTTTTTATCAGAGATTTGTTCACGATGCAATTCAGATCTACAAAAACAGACACAATTTCAACCGAGAAGATGGTTTCAAATTAAGCAACCATTGGAAAGATGTTCTAAATCGAACTAAACATTAAACTAATTTCAATGGTACAGTATATTTTTCAAGTAGTGGTACCCCAAACTTTCGCAGCTCTTATAAATTCCCTTTTCACACCATCAATAGGTAAACTTCCCCCCCCCCCCCCCCCCGCGCCAAACGGCAAGTCCACCGGCACGTACACCACCTCTTTTCTAAAATCGGCCAATCAAATGCTATTTTTTATGCTAATTTCTTTGTCAGGACACCTTGTTTGCTCGCACACAGTTTAAAGGCCCGCGGTCTGAGCGTGGTTGTGTTTCGCTAAATTCTCCTGTTTGATTTGTACTAGGTGCCTCGGTGAATGTATTTGCTCTGACTTTAACATAGCTATTTCTGTGACCAGTTACAAGCTAATCACTCATCTATTTCAATGCTAAATTCTATGCTAATTCCTTTGTCAAGGGGTGTCTCAGCGGATGTGTATACTTTAACTTAGCTATTTCAATGAGCCATTTCAATGCTAAATTATATGCAGATTCCTTTGTCAAGGCGCTTTGTTTCTTCTCACACAGCTTAAAGGTCGTGATCTGAGCGTGGCTTTTTTCACTCCAGCGCTGTCCTCCAGACAGTCTCGTCCCTTCACCTGATGAAGGCCGCTTGTGTTGTGGCCGAAACGTCGTGATTTTTGTTATTTTATTTTTTTACCTACGTGACTTTACCCAATAGAACCAAAGATTATGGATCCTAGCAGTCACGAAAGCTTTAAATCTAGAACTGTGAATCCATTTGCAAGTAAACTCACATTTCAACAATGAGGGTTGAAAGCATTAAGCATTAGCTCTGTCTGCATGTCTGTTCTGTTGTAAAGATGATCCAATATGAACACAATTGTAGCACAACAGCTCTGTTGCTATTAGGGACCTAACAATGTTGAAAACTGGTCAACATTGATTAAACGGCCCACTCATGGTCCAGAGCAGAACTCGGTACCACCTAAGGTAGCAAAACTTAAGTCGTACCCATTTATTTGGATGGAAAATGAAAGTAAATTACTTGATAGTCTCACTCATTGCATTTGTTTATCACTGGCCACGTAGAGAAATTGAAACTGCTCAATTTAGGCCACCTCACGTGGTACCGACAAAGGAGACATCTCATGGGCTATGAAAAAATAAGAATAGGTTGTATCCTTTCTGGCAATAAAACAGATCTTAAGATTCATTGAAAAAGGTTTCTGTTTGGTGTTTGAACATGTAAACACCCGTTTTATTGCCAAAAAAGGATCAAATCTATTCTTATTTTGTCATACTTTGATACCGGCAAAACGGTCTCATTTTGAAGCGTCTCATGGACTATTGGATGGGGAGAAAAAAAACGGCGCTAAAAGTCAGCGCCGACCTCTCCTGTCGTGCCCAGTGACGTCATCACGGGCGAAGTTCACCGCGCGAAGTCAAACGCCGCCTCGTGAGCGCTGCTCGAAACACAAAATCATCGCTCGGTGAACATTTCCGAGGACAAACAAACGCATGCCGGGAACCGTGTGAGTTTGTGTTTCTTGTTTCCTCTGCGCAATGTGGGGGAGGGCTTCATCCAGCAGTGGATTGACAAAAGCGCTGTATTCATACTGCACAGGCTACGCTAATGTCACATTTAGGCCCATGGACCGAACAAACGCGTCTCTCTTTCTCCATCTGTCTCCATTTTCTCTCTCTTTCTCTCTTCACTGCTGGCCTGTAGGTTTGGGCCGAGCGAGTTCCTGCCGGGGATTTGGCTCTTCAGGAGTTGATTCCCCCCGTGGCTTTGTCGGCACGAGGCGACCGCGCGGAATGTCAAGGGCTCCACCGGGCCCCAAGCCGCTGCCCCAGCACCACCGTAGTAGCCAAACCACCGGTGCTCGGCATGGCCTGTATGAAGGTCTTGCTGGACCTCATGTTGAGCACGGGGTACAACATCGTCCAGGAGAACGGACAGAGGAAGTTCGGACCGCCGCCCGACTGGCAGGGGCCCCCTCCCGCCCGTGGCTGCGAGGTGTTTCTGGGGGGGATCCCGTGCGACATCTACGAGGATGAGCTGGTGCCCGTGCTGGAGACGGTGGGGAAGCTCTACCAGCTCCGCCTAATGATGGAGCATAGCGGAGAGACCCGCGGCTACGCGTTCGCTACCTACGTGACGCTCGCCCAAGCCACGGATGCCGTCAAGAAACTCGACAAATTCGAGATCCGTCCCGGACGCCGCATTGGAGTCTGCTTCAGCGTGGACAATCGCCGCCTCTTCATTGGGGGGCTGCCAGAGGACAAGAAGCGAGCGGAGGTGATGATGGCGATGAGCGGTGCCACAGAGGGCGTGGTGGACGTCAAGATGAGCGTCTGTCGCCGGGACAAAACCCTCAACCGAGGCTACGCGTTCATCGAGTACGGGAGCCATCGCGCGGCCGCCATGGCCAGGAAGAAGCTCCTTCGAATCAACTTCCGGCCATGGGGCCGGACCATCAAGGTGGGCTGGGCCATCCCGGAGTGGGACACGGTGGCTGCGGCCGTGGCAACGGAAGACGAGGAGATGGAGGCGGCGGTGCCAGACCTGCGGCAGCCGGAGTGCACGGGCACCGGCAAAGCCGCAGCCGGAGTGCACGGGCACCGGCAAAGCCGCACACAGCCTGTTTGAGGGCTGGGGGGCACGCACGTGCCTGTGGTGGGTACCTCGCCACCTGCGGCCCATGCCCGTGGCTCTCGAGGCGGTGCCGAAGGCGGCCGTGCTGTCGTGGGCGGGGCGGCTGCGGATGCTGTGCCGGACCGCCGGCATCAGCTACCCAATATTCGAGCTGCACGCTTACTCGGGGCCCGGGATGCCCGCGGGCCTCCTCTATAAGGTGTCGATTCTCGGGATGGGAGAAGGCGCCGGCATCTTCCCCGCATTTCTGAGCTCCAGCGAGGAGGGAGCACGGGAGGTGGCGTGTCAGCTCGCCTACAACATCCTCAGCAATGCGAATCCCCCGCCTCCGGCCACGTCCTCTCGTGGAACCTTTGAGCAGGTTACACGAGAGGGCGTGGCCAGAGGCGTGGCTAGGCCCCGCCTCCGGCCACGCCCTCTCGTGGAACCTTGGAGCAGGTTACACGAGAGGGCATGGCCAGAGGCGTGGCTAGGCCCCGCCTCCGGCCACGCCCTCTCGTGGAACCTTGGAGCAGGTTACACGAGAGGGCGTGGCCAGAGGCGTGGCTAGGCCCCGCCTCCGGCCACGCCCTCTCGTGGAACCTTTCGAGCAGGTTACCGGAGTAACTCGGCTAGCCCCACCTGTTGCCTTTGCCCCAGATGCGCCTCCTTCCCTGATTGGTTGTTACCTCTGTGGCCGTGCCGTGAAGCCCTTGCCAGGCCTCAGCAGGTGTCACCCTGTGATGTCAACAGGTGTCACGCTGTGATGTCAGCAGGTGTCACCCTGTGATGTCAGCAGGTGTCACCCTGTGATGTCAGCAGGTGTCACCCTGTCATGTCAGCAGGTGTCACCCTGTCATGTCAGCAGGTGTCACCCTGTCATGTCAGCAGGTGTCACCCTGTGATGTCAGAAGGTGTCACCCTGTGATGTCAGCAGGTGTCACCCTGTGATGTCAGCAGGTGTCACCCTGTGATGTCAGCAGGTGTCACCCTGTCATTACACTTTAATGAAAACCGACAACAGAATCCTTGAAGAAAAAAAACGAATTCAGGTGTTTGACATGTCGACGCCATTTCGTTTTGAAAATGTAGCGGAGAAAAATATATATTGTTCACATCGCATTCTGTTTTGTCAATAATCTCTGTAACGTGCACCTGCTCTGCAAGCATTGCATTAACCCCTATCTGTCTCAATTTAATTCCCAGCATGCAATTCACCAAGCCTCAGATTTTATAACATATTTCGCACAACTTTAATCCTGGTAAATATATTATTTTCTTTAAAAACACGAGCATTATATTTAGTCTATTGCATGGCTAAAGTCTTCTAAGTAAAAATATAAATTGTATTAAACCAATATTAGATCATCGCTATGATAAATATATTTCTACCCTACAATATACAAATCTACATTGTGCTTACGTTTCAATGCTACTTTTATTAACTTACAAATATAGTGTCTAGGACACATTTTCAAAGAAATATTTTCACGTACCCAGACAATATTTGCACGTGCCCACATAAAAAAAAACTTGCAGACTGCATACGTAGCTACGACAACAGAATCCTTGAAGAAAAAACGAATTCAGGTGTTTGACATGTCAACGCCATTTCGTTTTGAAAATGTAGGGGAGAAAAATATATTTTGTTCACATCGCATTCTGATGTGAAAACATTTGATTCTTTATAAAATTGAAAAACCCTTGAACAACTTTGCTGCACACGGAGATGTCCGTGCACCGCCTCGTTTCCACAGCCTCTATCCCGGTGCTATTTGTATTTCATGCACATACCGCTGTTCAGAGTTTGATGTTTTATTGATTTTCAATTTAGATGTTTTTTTCCTGTAATGTTTTTTTGTTAATTTTTTAGTGGAAATAAAGTCCTGAAAAGTCTCTTCCTCTCTCTCTCTCCACTCTCTCGGCCGAGTCTCTGCCACTTTTGGTTCTGAGTGTCACATGCTTGGGATCCTTCTTTCCCTCCTCTGTGGATTTAATTTGATTTGCTGATTTACACGTCAACATATTTCAGACGTTTTCCTAAACAATACCAACGTTCCCATGGCCAGGCACTTTAGAGTAACTTATTACCTTTTACCACAGCATCATAATATAATTTTCCTGGATCATCGCCTTCATAGCATTGATCAATCACCAATGGTTTACTGGTTCATTTTTGTATTTACTTATGCCACCGTCTTTCCCCGTGGGACCATGTGGCGTGAAGTTGTGTCGCAAATAAACAGAATCTGTTCACATCACGATTTTCCGTACTCGACTGTAAGTTGCCATCCCCGGGGCAATATGCACATTCGTCGACTCGGCGAATCGATTTGATTTCGGGGCCCCGTTGGGTTGCCCCTTTTGTGCTTTTGCGTGAGCCGGATTTCAACGCAATTCCCGATCCGTTGTGGTGCCACGGTCTCGGAGCAACTCCGCCGGCGCCTCGACTCCCCCGTGGCCCCCCACACCGAGCACGCACCTGCAGCGCGCGCACGTGACGTCCTGGCGGGGGATTGCCCGGCACGACGGGTTTTCATCCGAAGGGTCTCTGGGATGAAAGTCCCGCGGTTTCCCGGCGCCAGGAGAATGGCCGACCCTCGCAGAGTGAGTCACATTGCGGCGCCCCTGAGTTGGCTTCAAATTGTTTGGGCGCGCGATGGTTCGCCGGGTCGGCGGCGACGAGTCGCACGCGACGCTCCCAGCCTTCTCGAGCCGCTCGCGGCATCCGTGCGACGCCGGCGAGCGCTGCTACGAGGCGGCGATAGGCAAAGTTCCCTTTCGTCTTCGTCCCTCCGACTCTCACGGCGTCCGCGCGACGCCATGAGCACGGCCGCGAGGTACGTGACGGGGTGTGCGAGCATTTGCGGACTTGGGTAGCGGTAGGCTAGGCTCCGCTCGTAGAATATTCCCTCCGGGCGGTGCGCGGTTTGCGCCACGAATGAAAGTTAGCAGAGAGCATCGGTGTGGTGCGTGTGTGATCCCTGTGCGGAGCGGCTGCGTGCACGGATGCGCGGCGAGAGCGAGGGCGGAGCCGCAGCCGCAGCGCGCAAAACCACCTAGACTGTATGGGCTACCAAAGATTCATAAAATCGGCATCCCATTACGACCCATAGTGCAATTGGCTCTGCCACATATAAATTAGCAAAATATATAACTACACAGATACAGCCCTACATCGGTAGGACATCTTTATTCATAAGAAATTCAGAACATCTTGTGAATGTGATTAAAGATATTAAACTTAATCCTCGATTTAAAGCTTTCGTGACTGCAATGATTCATCTTCTTTGGTTCTTTCGGTGAAAGAGCCACGTTCAGATCACGACCTTTAAGCTGTGTGAGAGGAAACAAAGATTTTAGCATTGAAATATGCTTTAACTTAGCTATTTCAATGCTAAATTCTATGCTAATTCCTTTATCAAGGGGTGCCTCTGCGGATGTGTATGCTTTAACTTTTAACATAGCTATTTCTGTGACCAGTCACAAGCTAATCACTCAGCCATTTCAATGCTAAATTATATGCTAATTCCTTTGTCAAGGCGCTTTGTTTCCTCTCACACAGCTTAAAGGTCGTGATCTGAACGTGGCTCTTTCACTCCAGCGCTGTCCTACCAGACAGTCTCATCCCTTCACCTGATGAAGGCCGCTTGTGTTGTGGCCGAAACGTCATGAGAATATTATTGTGTTATTTTATTTTATCAATTTATTATTTTATTCTCATTCTACGTGACTTTTCCGAAAGAACCAAAGAAGAAAAAAACTTAATCCTAATGATATTCTGGTAAGTTTTGATGTGATTTCTCTTTTCACTAAGGTTCCAGTAAACGAATCGCTTAAATTACTTGATACACTAGTAAAGAATTCACGTTTACCAAAAGATATTCCGAAACTTGCTGACCATTGTTTAAATAACACTTACCTTTGTCCCCTGCTATAGCAAATTTGTACGTGGAAAACTTTGAAATAAGAGCACTTGCCTCGAGCACATTAAAACCATCTTTTTGGTTTAGATATGTGGATGACACTTTGGTTGTCTGGCCACATGGTAAAGATACACTTAATGATTTTCTAAATCATCTCAATGCACAAAACCCGGCCATCCAGTTCACCATGGAAATGGAGGTGAATAACACACTCCCGTTCCTAGATATTTTCCTTGGACATGGCCTAAACGGTAAAATAACACACAGCGTTTACAGAAAGCAAACGCACACTGATGCCTATCTGAATGCAGATTCGCATCACCATCCAGCTCAGAAATCCTGTCTTATCAAGACGCTCATACATCGGGCTAAAACAGTGTCAGATGGTGAAAGTCTAGTGAGAGAGATCAAACACGTTAAAGACGCACTACGACAGAATGGCTACAATAATGCTCAAATTAACAGCACTGAATGCCAAATCACGATCGCAAAGCAATACTGCTGAAAGCGATCAGATTGTAAAAGCAATAAAAAATTCCATATATCTCAGGAGTAACTCACAAATTAGCTCGTGTTTTGCAAAAGCAAAACATTACAGTAAGATTTGGTATAGTACACAAAATAAAAAAACTAGTATCTTGGACTAAAGACACATTACCTAAATTATCAACAGAAGGTGTATATCGGATTAATTGTTTATGTGGCAGATGCTATATTAGATCAGCATAAGACTAAAAGAACATCAAAGAAATATTAAATTATCTCAAACACAACTGTCGGCAGTGGCAGAACGTGCTTGTGAACAAGGACACTCAATTGATTTTGATAACGTTGAAGTGTTGTGTAAAACTAATTATTAGTGGCAAAGACTAATTAGAAAATCCATTGAAATTGAGAGGAATAGAAATAACTTTAATCGCTCTGACTGCTACAGGCTTAGTGCGGCTTGGAAGCATATTATTAAATAATACATATTACAATTCCTTATTGGGGAAACACATACTAATTAACGGATTACTAACGTAGCATATAATCACAATAACACACATTACAACTAATTACTAATCTACAACTCATTTCTAATCAAAACCATTGACTGATTACCAATTGATTATATAATTACAATACCCCCCCCCCCTCCGCCTCAAATCACTGCACCTGATATGAGTTAAATGATGACGTCACCCTGCTGCTGCTCTATTTAAGACCGGGAGCAAGCGAGGGCTTCACCATTCTGGCGAATTGCCCGATGATGCTGGATGTAATTGCCAGCGAAACGTCGTACTCAAACTGTAAATGTTGTGGATTCACTCTTCAACACACCGGTGGGCTAAAGTAGTGAACTATTTTGTCTTTTGTCAACGTGACACTTTTTTGCTGATTGGCCGTGTCGGGTGGTGGAGGGTTACGACACATTTATAAATAACGCGATCTAACCCAAAAACCTTTATGATGAATATACATTGTATTAAACCTATATTAGATCATAGCTACATTTCTACCCTACAATATACAAATCTACATTGTGCTAATGTTTCAATTCTACTTTTATTAACTCACACACTTACAAATATACTGTCTTGGACACATTTTCAAAGAAATATTTTCTTGTACCCAGACAATATTTGCACGTGCCCACATTAAAAAAAAATTGCAGACTGCATACGTAGCTACGACAATGTAAAGCAGCACACACAGCCATGCATTCAATAGCTTTTTACGTTTCGCGGGTTTCTCTCTAAGTTTATTCGGTTTCTATTTCAGATTATTGGTGTTTTCTCCTAGCGAATGGGCAGTGATGAGTCTATGGGCAGTGCTGAGTCTACGGGCACTGCTTAACAGTTCTACGGAATCCGAGCCTCGCTCGCCCCCACGTGATCGCCTATCCGCGCTACGTTTTCTGAAAGCGTCAAGCTAAGGCCTCTGACGCGATCACAGGCACGCGCGCAAGTCACCCGTCCGTGGTAGTGACACGGAACGTCGGACATAAGCGACCTCCTCTTCCACCAGCGCACTAGGAAATAGTTTCGTGTGTAACCTCATCAAGACCCCCTCCCCCAGACACCTACGGAGCTTTCCGCCGGTAAGTGCCGTAGTGAGGCCTGGTCCCCGGGAGTGTCGCCGGTCTCGGCTAGATTGCTCACCCGGCCCAGGGTGGCGATGTTGACCGCCTGGGGCTCGCTGGGGAGACAAAGGCGGCCGCGCGCTCAGGCGCTTGGTCACCCCATTGTGCGCCACGCGGCGGCTGCTGCTGCTGGAGACTTAACAGCGGCTCGCCCCCCAAGGGTCTCGTTCCAGGGCTTGTACGGTGGGGGGGGGGGGGCATCGCTATAGTTTGTCTTTGATGGTGGTGGTGTTGTTGGTGGTGGTGATGTTGGTGATGTTGGTGGTGGTGATGGTGGTGGTGATGTTGGTGATGGTGGTGGTAGTGATGTTGTTGGTGGTAGTGATGTTGGTGATGATGTTGTTGGTGGTGGTGGTGATGCTGGTGGTGGTAGTGATGTTGGTGGTGATGGTGGTGGTGATGTTGTTGGTGGTGGTGGTGATGATCTTGGTGGTGATGTTGGTGGTGGTGGTGATGGTGGTGATGTTGGTGGTGGTGATGGTGGTGATGGTGGTGGTGATGGTGTTGGTGGTGGTGGTGATGTTGGTGGTGATGGTGGTGGTGGTGATGGTGATGGTGGTGATGGTGGTGATGTTGGTGGTGATGGTGGTGGTGGTGATGGTGGTGGTGGTGATGTTGATGGTGGTGGTGGTGATGATGGTGGTGGTGATGTTGGTGGTGATGGTGATGTTGGTGGTGGTGATGTTGGTGGTGGTGATGGTGGTGGTGATGTTGGTGGTGGTGGGGATGTTGGTGGTGATGTTGGTGGTGGTGATGGTGGTGATGTTGGTGGTGGTGGTGTTGGTGGTGGTGGTGATGTTGGTGGTGATGGTGGTGGTGATGTTGGTGGTGATGGTGGTGGTGGGGATGTTGGTGGTGGTGATGTTGGTGGTGGTGATGTTGGTGGTGGTGGGGATGTTGGTGGTGATGTGGGTGGTGGTGAGGATGTTGGTGGTGGTGGGGATGTTGGTGGTGATGTTGGTGGTGATGGTGGTGGTGGTGATGTTGTTGGTGGTGGGGATGTTAGTGGTGGTGATGTTGGTGGTGATGGTGGTGGTGATGTTGGTGGTGATGGTGATGTTGGTGGTGGTGGTGGTGATGTTGGTGGTGGTGATGGTGATGTTGGTGGTGGTGATGGTGCTGTTGGTGGTGGTGGTGATGTTGGTGATGGTGATGTTTGTGGTGGTGATGCTGGTGGTGGTGATGGTGGTGGTGATGCTGGTGGTGGTGATGGTGGTGGTGATGCTGGTGGTGGTGATGGTGGTGGTGATGTTGGTGGTGATGGTGGTGGATGGAGCGTTTACGTGAACTAAATATAAATGACAGTGTCAAAAATCATTACGTGAATGGATTTGGCCTTTAACAGGTAGCAAAGCATTCATTTGCAAGGCAATTTTAACAAATTGCACGAACGTGAACGACACAAAAACGTGTCGTAACGTGACTGATCAAACATCACGAAAACGTCTGAGATCTGCGCCCAAAACAATTACCGCACTCCCGGTCAGAGTGCGCCGTCTAATCTGGGAAACGGGGGCATTACAGGAGAAATGTAAAATTTAATTTAACAACAACAACAATAATATTTGGACAAGTTCGGCAGGCCGGATTAAGAAGCCCAACGGGCCGTCCTTTGCCCACGTCTGGCCCAGCTGGTGTAGAGACGGAGCTTCGGGATCGCTTCGTGACGCAGGAGTGAAGTGTAACGTGGCCCTTGCAGTACCGTGAGCGACTAACAAGGGGGTGTACGTACACACACACAGTGTATACACAATAATGTCCACGTTGTTGCTGAGTTCACGCACCCAAGGGAGGGGGCAATGGAAAATGAATCTAAATCAACTTAAATTGCATCCTCGCTCTGTGACGTCACCACTCAGCATGACCTCATCGGCATGAAGTGCCAGCCGGAGGTGTACCTCGCTAGTGACGTCATGTCACCAAGGTATTCACACTCCCAACCCCGTCCACAGCGCTCTTGAGCGTGACGTCACCTCCGCTCGGGTCACTGCCGATATCAATCCAGTGCCAATCCTTATTTGGGCAAAGCTACGCCCAGTGACTGGCGGTTCATTAACATAATGTATCCGTTTAAGCCGTCGAGAGTTTATTGCGACGGGTTCAGCAGCCACGCCCCATCCCTCGACGTATGGCCCGGGCTCATTAACATAATTTATTCAGTTACAGAGCCGCTTATTATGGGAAGGGCGTGTCTTTTGCCCCAGAAGTGACGTCATGTTACCTGCTTACCCCCGTGACGTCGCGAGGTAATAGGAGGCTGCCGATCCGCGCTTGCACTGAAATCCCAGGTGAGAAATTCTCATCGTTGTGGTGGTGGTGGTTGTTGTTGTTTACCAAGGTAGAGCCTCTCTCTCAGGGATGTCAGTTGAGTAGCAGCGAGCATGGGAATCGATGTCCAGGTTGGAACTTTACAACGCGGGGCCTAGCCACGCGGGGCCTTGCCTCCTGCCCTCGCCTGATTGCATTCACTTTAATAATCTCGCTTAAGTTTAATTTGTCTTCACCCGGCTCGCCACTTTGTAACTTTGTTTTATTGTCAATATTCACGCAGTTTTTATTTTCGTTCTTTTGTTAGCAGGCCAAGCCCGCTTGAGCTGCTATACCGCTCTTGTTATCAGAAGCGACCTGCCCACAACAACACAAGGTGAGGCTTTGTCAACGTGTGTGAATAGGAATAGGTTTTACCCTTTTAACTGGCACAAAAACTGACACCTTTATAATAAAGGTGTCAGCTTTATAATAAAGGTGTCAGTTTTTGTGCCAGTTAAAAGGGTAAAACCTATTCCTATATCTTGTTTCTGGCAAATGAGGTCTCATAATGTAAATGCTCACCCCAAGCCCTCAGTACTCTGATAGTGCGCTGTTTTTGAGTTGTACGCCTTTTGGCGTCTTCTGGTCCAACACCAGTGGAGACTAAAGGGCTCTAAGAAAAGCCGTCTTGGGTGTGGACCAATCAAATTCAAGGACAGTGCCAATATTATTATCAGAGTTGTCGTTTTTTGTTTGCATTTTGACTGCTTGTGTTGTGGTTATTGCAAACATGATGCCTTGAATAAAGGTGTCAGTTTTTGTGCCAGGTAAAAGGGTAAAACCTATTCCTGAAAATTGATGCTTGCAAGAAAGAAAAAAGCTGAAACAGATCAATTTACCTAAATCGGATGTTTTCACTCAAGGAAATTTAACCTTACCCCACTTCTACGTAAGGTCGATTTTGGCCACTCGGGAAGGGAATAATGACGTGGCGAGCTGAAAATAGTCACGTTCACTTAGAAATTCCAGACAGCGTTAGCTGTGCAAATTTTCACGACGCCAGAGCTCAGCGTTGGAGAGGTTTTTGCTGCTTCACACAAACAGATGGAATGTTCTGCTTCATATTTTAGATAGCAGTTCTACCCGTTCTTCGCACGGAGGATATGTATTGAACTCGGAGAAGCCAATGGCTTCATCGGCCAGGAGCGAAGCGCCACCTAAAATCTCCCGACACGCTGTTAACAGCTCTAAGCATTGCAGAGCGCTTAACTCAGAGGTGTTGCGGGTTGACGCCAGACACTTCATGGTCATCCCCCCCCCCCCAAAATACAAAATACATTTTATGTTTTTTTACATTGTGTACAGTATGGAACATACCCACATGCCAAATTTCAAGTGTGTGGCACGTTGGGAAGTATGCTAAACATTTCGAACAGACACGTATCCACACATTTCCCTTTCATATATATAGATAAATCAGCATTTTGCGTCCCCCACTGCCACCGTGTGGCATATTATTACGTGCCAGGGACTCTATGAGAGGACAACAATCCGAGTCCATAATTGGCAATAAGTAACGGCAAAGCAGTTGTAAGTGAGTCACAGAATTTTGCCCAGTTGCATATACAGTACACGACTTCCCTGAAGGCAAACACCTTCAGCGAGCGAAATGCCGATCACACGCGTCGAATAAAAAGCAAGGGACAAGTCATTACTTACTAACAACTCCTTACTAACAACTCCTTACTTACTAACAACTCCTTACTAACAACTCCTTACTAACAACTCCTTACTAACAACTCCTTTCATTTCATTGCTGGAGGGGTTGCCCCCCTACCTGAAAATCCTGGCTCCACTGAGTGTGTGACAGTGTCAAGTTTGTGTTTGCAGTAAAGTCTATTAACTCTATTGAGCACGGATGTTATATCAAAACAGTAGTTTAGTTTTGTTTTCCTCTGCAACTCTTTGTAAGAATGGAGTCAGGAAGTTAACACAGCACACACGTGCAGCTGAAGTCGGATCTGTTCATCCCAGCATTCAAGGACTTCTGTGCCTGGCTTCACATCTCTTAAGTTGCGATTGAACATTAATGTATGCATTTCTGCCGAACACAAATAGTATTGTTTTAAACACCCTTTGCTATGTCAGCTGAATTTAGCTTTCATAAATATTCATTTTGAAGCCAGACAGCTGAAATTGTGTGCTCGGAGTTTTGGGTGAACATTAATTTTGAAGATACGAAGGCTTCCAGGCATGTTTATAACCATTTGCCCTCTCATTGTGTGCCATAACAGCCTGTATGATGAATTTGGGACACTTTTCCACTATATCATGAATATATGAATAAGTATAGACGTGTAAGTCACGTGTTACTGTGTATATATGCTTTCCTCTGTGCATCGATACTGACGTGTAGATGGTGTGGATATTCTTTTTTTCTGTCTGCAGCTGACGCTTCCTCTGATGCTTCCTCTGCAGAATTGGTCTGATGGAGCAAAGGCGCTCGGCGCAGCTCGGTATGACGAGTCAACAATGCGACCGGTGTGCATACAGCACGGATCGTACTGGAGATTTCACACGGCACCAGAGAACTCACACGGGAGAGAAACCCTTCAAGTGCACAGTGTGTGGGAAGGCGTTTGCACGTTCATCTACTCTTGTAGAACACCAGAGAACACACACGGGAGAGAAACCCTTCAAGTGTAGTGTGTGCGTGAAGGCGTTTGCACAGTCATCTGCTCTTGTAAAACACCAGAGAACACACACAGGAGAGAAACCCTTCAAGTGTACTCTGTGTGGGAAGCCGTTTGCAGATTCATCAAATCTTCAAGTACACCAGAGAACACAGAAGCATCAGAAAATCCACAAGGAGTGGAGTCTGAAATCAGTTTGGGAAAGTCAAAGTGCTGCAATGAGCCCATCCCTCATGAAACACGAACCGGACGAAAATCCCAACTTGGACACTTTTAAAGGTATCGAGGTGAAATATGAAGAGGTGATGGTGAAATATGAAGAAGTGATGGTGAAATGCGAAGAGGTGAAGGTAACATGTGAAGGTGAAGATTCAACTCCAAAATGGGACCTTCACAACGTGAAGCAGGAGGAGAATTCTGACTGTGAGGCAGAGCGAGGCAACTCCCAGCAGTTTGTGGAAGTGGAGGTGTGGGTGGACTTGCTCCTAGACAATACAAAATCAAGTGGAGACCCGGTAGATGTGTAAGCCAGAGACGATGTCGCTACAATAGATGCACCTTTGTCACAGGCCTTTAATGACAAGAATGTGAAGTTGAACACTCAATTCCTAGGTTCAACCTGCAGAGTAAGAGCGAGCGGCCCATCTTTGTGGACCTGTGGATTGGGCAGATCTCTGACCAGGAGCCAGAGCCAAGAAGCCTCCAAGCATTCACTATGTTATAATAATTGCATTTACTCGGTGCTTGCTTAACCGCCTCAGCAACTCGGAGTTTTGTATCTCGTCTGAAACACTCGAAAAGCATCCCCAAGTCGCAGCTGCCCCCGTGTGCCACAGGGTGGTGGCCCTGCACCGGCCTGCATTTATTTTTTTCGCCTGAGGATGACCGCTTGTGTTACGATCGAAACGTCGTGATCTATTATTATTTTGTCTACCTACGTGACTTTACTGAAAGAACCAAAGAGTATGTGAACAAGAGGCTGTCAGTAGGGGGCGATGATTGATGTTTCATTTCAGTTTTGTAATTTGTCGCTAATGTTTAGAATTCACCAGCATGCAATGGCCTACTCGTTTTGAATGACGCAACATTAGTACGGTGTACATACACTGTTAAGCAGACGGTGCGTATTTTTTAAAATAGCTTCTTGTTAATACGATGTAACCTGATGCAGGATATTTCACTGCAGTAATTAAATTTTGTTAATATGCCTGTCAATAATTAAGAATGAATACTTGTCTGATTGTGCGTGTACATGTAACTTTTTGTCTATGAGGGTCAAACATTGATTAAGTGTTCAAATCTAGATTGATTAAGTGATGTTAGGACAAAGTGTGTGTGTGTGTTTGGAAGTAACCTGTACAGAGAACTCAGGTGAGACTCATTGTTCTTGTGATACAGGTCAAAGGGTACTTTTGTGTTTCACGAAGCGTCGGCCTCTGGAGCAACTCATTGTCTTTGAAATAGGGAGCACGCTCGGATCATTCATCAGTTACAAGGCATACCACTTGAAATCTTCTTTGGTTCTTTCGGTAAAGTCACGTAGAATGAGAATAAAATAATAAATTGATAAAATAAAATAACACAATAATATTCTCACGACGTTTCGGCCACAACACAAGCGGCCTTCATCAGGTGAAGGGAGCGAGACTGTCTGGTAGGACAGCGCTGGAGTGAGAGAGCCACGTTCAGATCACGGCTTTTAAGCTGTGTGAGAGGAACAAAGAGCCTTGACGAAGGAATTAGCATAAAATTTAGCATTGAAAAGGCTGAATGATTAGCTTGTGACTGGTCACAGAAATAGCTATGTTAAAAGTTAAAGCATACACATCCGCAGAGGCACCCATTGTTAAAAGGAATTAGCATAGAATTTAGCATTGAAATAGCTAAATTAAGGCATTCGCTTGTAACTGCTACAGAAATAGTTACGTTGAAGTCAGAGCATACACATTCACCGAGGCACTTAGTACAAATCAAAACAGGAGAATTTAGCATTGAAATAACTAGGCGAATTTAGCATTGAAATAACTGGGTGATTTGCTAGTGACTGGTCACAGAAATGACTACACATCTGAGCTATTCACAGTACTATATAGTGAACCAATAAAAACTAAAATATGAATTACCTTCATGTTATCAATAAACTCTATATTCTCCAATCAGCTAAGCTACCAACCATAAGTCGTTATATATCACAATGCTATATGGCGAAAAAATGGGTGGATTCTTACCCTCAAATTTCCGTACCACGGATAGCTACGGGCCCCGTTCAGACGGACGAGTTCGTCCATGGTCGGAACAGAGGAGGGGGAGAGAGACAGCTGCGAAGCCCTAGTATACTCCATGTTGTAAACCATACCATTAACCGTGGTGTGAGAGGTATTAAGAGGCAATGCTGGCGAAAGAGCTGCGGTCTGAAGGTCATCGTAAAATTACAATTAATTAAGAACAGAAATGATTTAACACATCTTTCTAGTGGTTACTGAGCCTGAATCCATCTTCTCGGTTGAAATTGTCTCTGTGCTTGTATATGTGAATGGCCTCATGAACGAATCTCTCATGGTAGCCAGTTGGTTTGCAAAGAACCTCCGTCTTGGAGAAGTCAATGTCATGTGAGCCCACTGAATTGTAACAGTGATCTGCCACGGCAGAGGAGTTCGTCTTACCGTGTTTCAAGTCTGCTTTATGTTCGCGGATGCGATCCGAGATATGTCTTTTGGTTTCTCCAATGTAGCTACTACCACAGAGGCACTTTAGTTTGTAAACGCCCGGGTACTGTATGTCTGGAAGAGCATCTTTTACAGATGGAACTAAATCACGGATTTTGTGTACTGTGTTGAATCGGACCTGGATCTTGTGTTTATTCAGGATTTTGGAGATCTTTTTAGTGACCCCTGCAATGTAGGGTAAGGTGATGGTTTTGAGTGGCTCCACAAGAGGATCCTTCTTCATGACTGGAGTGATGGCTTTGCGGATTGTGTAGTCGGAGTAGCCATTAGCCCTGAGAGCCTGGTGTACGTGCTTGAGTTCACTGGTAATGTGTTCCTGGTCGGAAATGCATTGGGCTCTATGGTATAGAGTCTTGATGAGGCTGTTCTTCTGGGATGGATGGTGGTGGGAATCCGGTTTCAAGTAAGCATCTGTATGGGTAGCTTTCCTGTAGACAGAGTGGCTCATTGAACCATCATGTCTCCTTTTAATTAAGACATCCAGAAAGGGTAGTTTGCCATCTTTTTCGACCTCCATGGTAAATCTGATGGCTGGGTGTATGGAATTGATGTGGTTGCGGAATTGGTCTAGAGCAGGCTGGCCATGTGGCCAGATGACAAAGGTGTCATCAACGTACCTCTTCCATAAGGTCGGGCGTAGAGTGGCAGTCTGGATGGCGTCAGTTTCAAATTTTTCCATGAATACGTTGGCTACAATCGGAGATAGGGGGGAGCCCATTGGGGTGCCCTCAGTTTGTTTGTAGAAAGTTCCATTCCAGGTGAAGTATGTGTTGGTTAAGCAATGTCTCACCAGGGGGGGTACATCAGTATGCAGTCCTTGATGAACCAGGTCTTCAATGATAGCGATGGTGTCAGGTACCGGGACTTTGGTGAACAAGGACACCACATCAAAACTGACAAGCAGGTCGTTTGGGGACAGGGAAATGTCTTTGATTGTCGATACCAGGTGAGTGGAATTTAGTACCGCAGAGGTGGTTTTTCCAGTGAAAGGTCGCAGTATATCAGCCAGAAAACGTGCCAGTTTGTAGGTGGGGGAGCTGATAGTAGAGACGATGGGACGAAGGGGTGTATCTTCTTTGTGTATCTTTGGAAGGCCATATAATCTTGGTGGTCTGGCAGCAGAGGGTTTCAACAAGAACTGTTTGTTCTCATCAATTAATGCTGTTGAATCAGAGATAATTTTGTTCGTTTTGGTGACCAGGCTGTTGGTGGGATCTCTTTTTATTTTTGTATAGCTGCCATCGTTGAGTAGTTCTTGAATTTTGTTGTTATATTCTGTTTTGTCCATGATGACAGTGGCATTGCCTTTGTCGGCTGAGAGAACGACAATATCATCCCTCTTTTTTAATTGAGATAATTCAAAACGTTCGTCTTTGCTGATGTTGCTAGGTGGCAACTTAGCGTTTTTGAGGGTTGCAGCGAATTCAGATCTTGCTACGTCTGCAGAGATGTGACTCAAGCCCTTGAGTGCAACGTCGACATGGGCAATGATATCATTAACCGGTAAGTGTCTCGGTGTGACAGCAAAGTTTAGACCTTTAGCTAAAACGGATTTCAGACCATCAGAAATGGAACTGTTACTGCGATTAATTACGACTTTGTTGACGTCTATCTTTTCGGTGTGTGGATCTGATTTTTTGCTGGAGAGGTGATTGAATTTGGAAATCAAATTGTCCCTACATTTGTTCGACATAGTGGCAGCCGAAGAGGTAGTCATATTGTCTACATGTTCCCAATCCGATGTAGACAACAATGTCAATATGACTATCTCTTCGGCTGCCACTATGTCGAACAAATGTAGGGACAATTTGATTTCCAAATTCAATCACCTCTCCAGCAAAAAATCAGATCCACACACCGAAAAGATAGACGTCAACAAAGTCGTAATTAATCGCAGTAACAGTTCCATTTCTGATGGTCTGAAATCCGTTTTAGCTAAAGGTCTAAACTTTGCTGTCACACCGAGACACTTACCGGTTAATGATATCATTGCCCATGTCGACGTTGCACTCAAGGGCTTGAGTCACATCTCTGCAGACGTAGCAAGATCTGAAATCGCTGCAACCCTCAAAAACGCTAAGTTGCCACCTAGCAACATCAGCAAAGACGAACGTTTTGAATTATCTCAATTAAAAAAGAGGGATGATATTGTCGTTCTCTCAGCCGACAAAGGCAATGCCACTGTCATCATGGACAAAACAGAATATAACAACAAAATTCAAGAACTACTCAACGATGGCAGCTATACAAAAATAAAAAGAGATCCCACCAACAGCCTGGTCACCAAAACGAACAAAATTATCTCTGATTCAACAGCATTAATTGATGAGAACAAACAGTTCTTGTTGAAACCCTCTGCTGCCAGACCACCAAGATTATATGGCCTTCCAAAGATACACAAAGAAGATACACCCCTTCGTCCCATCGTCTCTACTATCAGCTCCCCCACCTACAAACTGGCACGTTTTCTGGCTGATATACTGCGACCTTTCACTGGAAAAACCACCTCTGCGGTACTAAATTCCACTCACCTGGTATCGACAATCAAAGACATTTCCCTGTCCCCAAACGACCTGCTTGTCAGTTTTGATGTGGTGTCCTTGTTCACCAAAGTCCCGGTACCTGACACCATCGCTATCATTGAAGACCTGGTTCATCAAGGACTGCATACTGATGTACCCCCCCTGGTGAGACATTGCTTAACCAACACATACTTCACCTGGAATGGAACTTTCTACAAACAAACTGAGGGCACCCCAATGGGCTCCCCCCTATCTCCGATTGTAGCCAACGTATTCATGGAAAAATTTGAAACTGACGCCATCCAGACTGCCACTCTACGCCCGACCTTATGGAAGAGGTACGTTGATGACACCTTTGTCATCTGGCCACATGGCCAGCCTGCTCTAGACCAATTCCGCAACCACATCAATTCCATACACCCAGCCATCAGATTTACCATGGAGGTCGAAAAAGATGGCAAACTACCCTTTCTGGATGTCTTAATTAAAAGGAGACATGATGGTTCAATGAGCCACTCTGTCTACAGGAAAGCTACCCATACAGATGCTTACTTGAAACCGGATTCCCACCACCATCCATCCCAGAAGAACTGCCTCATCAAGACTCTATACCATAGAGCCCAATGCATTTCCGACCAGGAACACATTACCAGTGAACTCAAGCACGTACACCAGGCTCTCAGGGCTAATGGCTACTCCGACTACACAATCCGCAAAGCCATCACTCCAGTCATGAAGAAGGATCCTCTTGTGGAGCCACTCAAAACCATCACCTTACCCTACATTGCAGGGGTCACTAAAAAGATCTCCAAAATCCTGAAAAAACACAAGATCCAGGTACGATTCAACATAGTACACAAAATCCGTGATTTAGTTCCATCTGTAAAAGATGCTCTTCCAGACATACAGTACCCGGGCGTTTACAAACTAAAGTGCCTCTGTGGTAGTAGCTACATTGGAGAAACCAAAAGACATATCTCGGATCGCATCCGCGAACATAAAGCAGACTTGAAACACGGTAAGACGAACTCCTCTGCCGTGGCAGATCACTGTTACAATTCAGTGGGCTCACATGACATTGACTTCTCCAAGACGGAGGTTCTTTGCAAACCAACTGGCTACCATGAGAGATTCGTTCATGAGGCCATTCACATATACAAGCACAGAGACAATTTCAACCGAGAAGATGGATTCAGGCTCAGTAACCACTGGAAAGATGTGTTAAATCATTTCTCTTCTTAATTAATTGTAATTTTACGATGACCTTCAGACCGCAGCTCTTTTGCCAGCATTGCCTCTTAATACCTCTCACACCACGGTTAATGGTATGGTTTACAACATGGAGCATACTAGGGCTTCGCAGCTGTCTCTCTCCCCCTCCTCTGTTCCGACCATGGACGAACTCGTCCGTCTGAACGGGGCCCGTAGCTATCCGTGGTACGGAAATTTGAGGGTAAGAATCCACCCATTTTTTCGCCATATAGCATTGTGATATATAACGACTTATGGTTGGTAGCTTAGCTGATTGGAGAATATAGAGTTTATTGATAACATGAAGGTAATTCATATTTTAGTTTTTATTGGTTCACTATATAGTACTGTGAATAGCTCAGATGTGTAGTCATTTCTGTGACCAGTCACTAGCAAATCACCCAGTTATTTCAATGCTAAATTCGCCTAGTTATTTCAATGCTAAATTCTCCTGTTTTGATTTGTACTAAGTGCCTCGGTGAATGTGTATGCTCTGACTTCAACGTAACTATTTCTGTAGCAGTTACAAGCGAATGCCTTAATTTAGCTATTTCAATGCTAAATTCTATGCTAATTCCTTTTAACAATGGGTGCCTCTGCGGATGTGTATGCTTTAACTTTTAACATAGCTATTTCTGTGACCAGTCACAAGCTAATCATTCAGCCTTTTCAATGCTAAATTTTATGCTAATTCCTTCGTCAAGGCTCTTTGTTCCTCTCACACAGCTTAAAAGCCGTGATCTGAACGTGGCTCTCTCACTCCAGCGCTGTCCTACCAGACAGTCTCGCTCCCTTCACCTGATGAAGGCCGCTTGTGTTGTGGCCGAAACGTCGTGAGAATATTATTGTGTTATTTTATTTTATCAATTTATTATTTTATTCTCATTCTACGTGACTTTACCGAAAGAACCAAAGAAGATGAATCATTGCAGTCACGAAAGCTTTAAATCGAAATTTATACCACTTGAAAGTTACACGTATAGGAGGAGGTACATTCTCTACAATACGAATTGTAGTTTTGTCTTACGTGTTCACGTAGATTTTGTATAACTAGGACTAGAAATGCTCCTTGCTGATTGACGTCTGGATGTTCGTTACCTATCGCTTGAAGCAAGCCCCACTGCAGTTGAGACGCTGTGCACCAATAAGGGTCCAAGCATTTTAGGGCCTTCGGCCAGGAAAGTCACAACATTTATGGCACACGAAGGACGCATTCACGCAAGCGACCCATGCTCCGTTTTGAAGTTTTGAAATTAAACATCTTTGAATTGTGTTATGTTTTGAATTAGATGATTATTTCTTCATTAAAAGCTTATTTCATTTTACATGTGGAAGACTTAGTTGAAAAGGACATTTCGTGTGAATTTTCTCTCGTCGTTAAGTAGACGGCCTTGCCGGGGGTTCGGTTCGATGCGGACTTCCACCTGTTTGGGATTGCGGGATCGAGATGAGGTGACACGGAGCTGCTGGCCGTCTGCAGATCGATTCCAACGTAATCGAGCATCTGTCCCTGCGCCTCCGTCATTGGTACAGGGAGTGCGTGTCTCCGTTGTGGAGTTTCTGGATAATGTTTGGAATTACCCCAATTTTAACCGTGACACCAACATGCAATGACCTGTGCGTTGTGAATGACACGTTATGTTTTACATCTGCCGTTTAGCAGACTGCGCATATTGTGGGGAATGTTGCTGGGGTAGCCAGGTGTGCCTGTTGAATTTTAACCTTGAACCTCTGCAATAAATAGAGAATGTGCTACCACATTCTTGGTTCTTTCGGTAAAGTCACGTAAATAGAAAACAAAAATAAAGAAAAAAATGCGTTTATTTTTATTATTGAAATCGTCATTTTTTTTTTTTCTTCAATGTAACATTTTTTTATTTACGTGACTTGACGGAAAGAAACAAGAACGTTAATTCCTGCAGTCGCGAACGTTTTAAGTCAAAATAGAATGCGCCACCACTCGGCTTGCCTCAATCTGCGTGGAGGCGTGGGGGTGGGGGTCAGCCTGAGAGAGTTTCTCACCGGCGCAGAACTTCCACACAGAGGCTCCACGCAGCTTCGTGCGGAGCAACAGGCCAGGCAGCTCCCACACAGCGTGGTGCAGCTCGTTAACATTTATAGTCTTGCTTCTTTCAGTAAAGTCACGTAGATAGAAAATTTAAAAAAACAAGAAAATTGGAAAATAATAAATTGATGAAAAGATGCCCATTGGTCGACTGAGATGACTGTGCCCCCCACAGTGTACACACACACACAGTGTACACACACACACAGTGTACACACAGTGTACACACAGTGTACACACACACACAGTGTACACACACAGTGTACACACACACACAGTGTACACACAGTGTACACACAAAAGTATACACACAGTGTACACACACACACAGTGTATACACAATGCCCACGTTGTTGTAGCTGAGCCCACGCACCCAAGGGAGAGAGCAATGAAAATTAATCTAAATCAACTTAAACTCCAATCCCGCTCTGTGACGTCACCACTCAGCATTCCTTCATCGGCGTGAAACGCCAGAGGGAGGTGTACCTCGCTAGTGACGTCATGTCACCAAGGTATTCCACCGCGCTCTTGAGCGTGACGTCACCTCCGCTGCCGATTGCGTTCCAGTGCCAATCCTTATTTGGGCAAAGCTACGCCCAGTGACGGCAATTCATTAACATAATGTGTTCGTTAAAGCCGTCGCGAGTTTATTGCGACGGGTTCATTGCCCACGACATTTGGGACGAGTCACATTAACATAATTTATTAATTCTCTAATTTATTCAGTTACGGAGCCGCTCATTGTGGGAGGAGCGTGTCTCGTACCCCGGAAGTGACGTCATGCCACCTGCTACCGCGTGACGTCACGAGGTAACAGGAAGCTATCGCTTCCTGCACTGAAATCCGAGGTGAGAAATTCTCATTGCGATTGTGGTTGTTGTGGTGGTGGTTGTGGTGGTGGTTGTTGTTTACCAAGGTAGAGCCTCGCTCTCTCTCGTAGGGATGTCAGTTGAGTAGCAGCGAGCATGGGAATCGATGTCCAGGTTGGAACTTTACAACGCGGGGCCTTGCCTCCTGCCCTCGCCTGATTGCGTTCACTTTAATTATCTCGCTTAAGTTTAATTTGTCTTCACCCGGCTCGCCACTTTGTAACTTTGTTTTATTGTAAATATTCACGCAGTTTTTATTTTTTTCACCAGGCCAAGCCCGCTTGAGCTGCTATACCGCTCTTGTTATCAGAAGCGACCTGCCCACAACAACAATAACAAGGTGGGACTTGATAATTGTTTTTTTTTACCCTTTTACCTGGCAACAAAACTGACACCTTTTTTACAAGGAGTCATGTTTATATTGACCACAATACCTGCGGTCGGAACGCAAACACAAAACAACAACTCTGATAATGTATGTGGCACTGTGGTGCATTGTCTTCTGGTCCAACACCAACGTGAGACGAGGCTCTAAAGTCTAAAGAAAGCTGTCTCGGGTGTGGACCAATCAATTTCAAGGACAGTGCCACATACATTATCAGAGTTGTTGTTTTGTGTTTGCATTCCGACCGCAGGTATTGTGGTCAATGTAAACATGACTCCTTGTAAAAAAGGTGTCAGTTTTGTTGCCACATAAAAGGATAAAAAAACAATTATCATATTTTGTTACTGGCAAATGAGGTTTCCAATAGTGTAAGGTGGGGCTTGTCAACAGCGTGGTGGTGTTCACTCTAGATGCTTGGCGGTGTTCACTCTAGACACGTGGCGGTGTTCACTCTAGACGCTTAGTGGTGTTCACTCTAGACGTGTGGTGGTGTTCACTCTAGACACGTGGTGTTCACTCTAGACGTGTGGTGGTGTTCACTCTAGACGCTTGGTGGTGTTCACTCTAGACACGTGGCGGTATTCACTCTAGACGCGTGGCGGTGTTCACTCTAGATGTGTGGTGGTGTTCACTCTAGACGCGTGGCGGTGTTCACTGTAGACACATGGTGGTGTTCACTCTAGACGCGTGGCGGTGTTCACTCTAGACGTGTGGTGGTGTTCACTCTAGACGCTTGGCGGTGTTCACTCTAGACGCTTAGTGGTGTTCACTCTAGACATGTGGCGGTGTTCACTCTAGACACTCGGTGGTGTTCACTCTAGACGCTTGGTGGTGTTCACTCTAGACACGTAGTGGTGTTCACTCTAGACGCGTGGCGGTGTTCACTCTAGACGCTTGGCGGTGTTCATTCTCTACACGTAGAGGGGAGACCGGGGGATCGGGAAGGAAATCCACACGACCACGGAGAGAGAGAGAGACACGCAGCCTCGGCTGTGTTGATTGATCCTCAATTAACTACTTGGTGGAGTGAGGAAGCATTAATACTGAGCAGGTGAAGGTGGCCAGGCGTGGGTCTGGACACACCACCTGTGAACCATGCCAGTATGTGACAGTGGTGGAGCCAGTGGGGGGTGGAGTGGCACGTGCCCCCCCAACGATCCGATAGAAATCCCTAATTTTGATAGGATCATTTGGGTTTATTAGTAACGAGCTTCACTACCCAGCTTCGCCCGGGACTTGGATTCTTGTCTTTGGTTAACTTCGCATTCCCTTCTATTTCACTGAAAAACCTTGGAAAAAATTTATGCTTGCAAGAAAGAAAAAAACCGAAACAATCAATTTACCTAAATTGGATGTTTTCACTCAAGGAAATTCAACCTTACCCCACTGCTACGTAAGGCCGATTTTGGCCACTCGGGGAAGGGAATAATGACGTGGCGAGCTGAAAATAGTCAAATTTCGATTTAAAGCTTTCGTGACTGCAATGATTCATCTTCTTTGGTTCTTTCGGTAAAGTCACGTAGAATGAGAATATTATTGTGTTATTTTATTTTATCAATTTATTATTTTATTCTCATTCTACGTGACTTTACCGAAAGAACCAAAGAAGATGAAAATAGTCACATTCACTTAGAAATTCCAGACAGCGTCAGCTGTGCAAATTTTCACGACGCCAGAGCTCAGCGTTGGAGAGGTTTTTGCTGCTTCGCACAAACAAACAGATGGAATGTTCTGCTTCATATTTTAGATAGCAGTTCTACCCGTTCTTCGCACGGAGGATATGTATTGAACTCCCGAGAAACCAATGGCTTCATCGGCCAGGAGCGAAGCGCCACCTAAAATCTCCCGGCACGCTGTTAACAGCTCTAAGCATTGCAGAGCGCTTAACTCAGAGGTGTTGCGGGTTGACGCCAGACACTTCATGGTCATTCCCCCCCCCCCAAAAAAATACAAAAGACTTTTTATATTTTTTTACATTGTGTGCAGTATGGAACATACCCACATGCCAAATTTCAAGTGTGTGGCAGGTTGGGAAGTATGCTAAACATTTCGAACAGACACACGTATCCACACATTTCCCTTTCATATATATATAGATAAATCAGCATTTTGCGTCCCCCACTGCCACCGTGTGGCATATTATTACGTGCCAGGGACTCTATGAGAGGACAACAGACCGAGTCCATAATTGGCAATAAGTAACGGCAAAGCAGTTGTAAGTGACTCACAGAATTTTGCGCATTTGCGTATACAGTACACGACTTCCCTGAAGGCAAACACCTTCAGTGAGCGCAATGCCGATCACACGCGTCGAATAAAAAGCAAGGGACAAGTCATTACTTACTAACAACTCCTTACTTACTAACAACTCCTTACAACTCCTTACTTACTAACAACTCCTTACTAACAACTCCTTACTAACAACTCCTTACCAACAACTACTTAGTAACAACTATCATTTTTCATTGCTGGAGGGGTTGTCCCCCCTACCTGAAAATCCAGGCTCCGCCTCTGAGTGTGTGACAGTGTCAAGTTTGTGTTTGCAGTAAAGTCTATTAACTCTATTGAGCACGGAGGTTATATCAAAACAGGAGTTTAGTTTTGTTTTCCTCTGCAACTCTTTGTAAGAATGGAGTCAGGAAGTTAACACAGCACACACGTGCAGCTGAAGTCAGGATCTTTTCATCCCCAGCATTCAAGGACATCTGTGCTTGGCTTCACACCTCTTAAGTTCCTTTTGAAGCCAGACAGCTGAAATTGTGTGCTCGGAGTTTTGGGTGAACATTCATTTTGAAGATACGAGGGCTTCCAGGCATGTTTATAACCATTTGCCCTCTCATTGTGTGCCATAACAGACCGTGTGATGAATTTGAGACACTTTTCCACTATATCATGAATATATGAATGAGTATAGGCGTGTAAGTCACGTGTTACTGTATATATATGCTTTCCTCTGTGCATCGATACTGACGTGTCGATGGTGTGGATATTATTTTTTCTGTCTGCAGCTGACGCTTCTTCTGACGCTTCCTCTGCAGAATTGGTCTGATGGAGCAAATGCACTCAGCGCAGCTCGGTAGGACAAGGCAACAATGCGACCGGTGTGCATACAGCACGGATCGTATTGGAGATTTCACACGGCACAAGAGAACTCACACAGGAGAGAAACCCTTCAAGTGCAGTGTGTGTGGGATGGCGTTTGCACATTCATCTACTCTAGTAGAACACCAGAGAACACACACAGGAGAAAAACCATTCAGGTGCAGTCTGTGTGGGAAGGCGTTTACACGTTCATCTGCTCTTGTAATACACCAGAGAACACACACGGGAGAGAAACCCTTCAAGTGCAGTGTGTGTGGGAAGGCGTTTGCACGTTCATCTCTTCTTGTAGTACACCAGAGAACACACACAGGAGAGAAACCCTTCAGGTGCACTCCGTGCGGGATAACGTTTGCACAGCAACCACATCTTAAAGTACACCAGAGAACACAGAAGCATCAGAGGATCCACAAGGAGTGGAGTCTGAAATCAGCTTGTGAAAGTCAAAGTGCCACCATGAGCTCATCCCTCATGATAGAAGAACCGGAGGAAAATCCCAGCTTTGACACTTTTAAAGGTATCGAGGTGAAATGTGAAGAGGTGAAGGTGAAATGTGAAGAAGTGAAGGTGAAATGTGAAGATGAAGATTCAACTCCAAAATGGGACCTTCACATCGTGAAGCAGGAGGAGAATTCTGACTGTGAGGCAGAGCGAGGCAACTCCCAGCAGTTTGTGGAAGTGGAGGTGTGGGTGGACTTGCTCCTAGACAATACAAAGTCAAGTGGAGACCCGGTAGATGTGTAAGCCAGAGACGATGTCGCTACAATAGATGCACCTTTGTCACACACTTTGTGGGCCCGTGGGTTGGGTAGATCTCTAACCAGGAGCAAGAGCCAATAAGCTCCCAAGCATTCACTATGTTATCATAATTGCTTTTACATGGTGCTTGCTTAATCGCCTCAGCAACTCGGAGTTTTGTGTCGTATCTCGCCTGAAACACTCGAAGAGCATCCCCAAGTAGCAGCTGTCCCTGTGTGGCACAAGATGGTGGCTCTGCACCGGCCTGCGTGTGGACAAGAGCCTGTCAGTAGGGGGCGATGATTGATGCGTCATCTCAGTTGTGTAGTTTGTAGGTAATGTTTAGAATTTGCTACATTTTCACTCAGACGCCAGCATGCAATGACCTACTCGTTTTGAATGACACAATAGTATGTTTTACATACACTGTGAAGCAGACTGCAACTTTTTTGTAAAAGCTTCTTGTTAATACGATGTAACGTGATGCAGTATATTTCACTGCATTAATCCAATTTTGTTAACATGCCTGTCAATAATTTAGAATGAATACTTGTCTGGTTTTGTGCATACTTGTAACATTTGATCTGTAAGGGTCAAACATTGAATAAGTGATGTTAGGACAAAGTGTGTGTGTGTGTGTTTGAAAGTAACCTGTACAGAGAACTCAGGTGAGACCCGTTGTTCTTGTGATACAGGTCAAACGGTGTTTTTGTGTTCCATGAAGCATCTGCCTCTGGAGCAACTCATCGTCTTTGAAATAGGGAGCATGCTCGGATCATTCATCAGTTACAAGGCATACCACTTAAAAGTTACACGTATAGGAGGAAGTACATTCTCTACAACACGAATTGTAATTTCGTCTACGTGTTGACGTAGATTTTGTCTAACTGAGACTAGAAATGCACCTTGCTGATTGACGTCTGGATGTTCGTAGCCATCGGTTGAAGCAAACCCCACTGCTGTTGTTGAGACGCTGTGCACCAATAAGGGTCCAACACATTGACTGCCTTCAGGCCAGGAAAGTCACAACATTTGCACACGAAGGACGCATTCACGCAAGTACCCCATGCTCCGTTTTGAAGTTTTAAAATGAAACATCTTTGAATTGTGTTGTTTTTAATTAGATAATTGTATTTCTTCATTAAAAGCTTGTATCAATTTACATGTGGAAGACTTCATTGAAAAGGACATTTCGTGTGAATTTTCTCTCAACGTTAAGTAGACGGCCTTGCCGGGGGTTCGGTTCGATGCGGACTTTCACCTGGTTGGGATTGTGGGATCGAGATAAGGCGACACGGAGCTGGCCGTGCGAGAAGACCGCCGTCTGCAGATCGATTCCAACGTAATCGAACGTCTGTCCCTGCGCCTCCGTCGTCCATGCAGGGGGTGCGTAGGTTTGCAGCGCCCCCTGCATGAAAACAACGGAAAGTGCAGCGCTCATCACAGATAGATAAAGTTGTGCGCTTATATTTAAAATGTTATTCTTTTATAAGGTGATGTTGAAATTGGAAAGCGTTTGATGATTTCAATCAGATTGATTCATTATTATGCAACACATCTGAGCTTTTGTGGTCCTGTTGAGATCAAGTAGTAAAGAGTCCGTGACTATAACTTCGCTCAATATTGTAAACGTGTTTCTATTATTTAGTTATTGTTGTTTAATACCAACTACTTCAGATAATGGGTTTCAAGATGTACTTGAATGGCACGTTCGTTGTTCCGGTGTTTAATGGCTTGGACGTCATGGCAAATGGCTTCCATCGATGTGGAAGTCAATGGTGGATGATGATTTGACATTTCGGTGTTGATTTGGAGTAGATTGTTTAACTGTTTCATACCGGGTGGTGAAATGCTTTGCCGAGTACCTGAACTGTTTTACCAAGTGAATTCATGAAGAGTTCGATACGAGTTTGAGCGTTAATATTCTTGCGGAACAACAAAGGTCTGATATTTTAAAGATTCCTGATCGTACGTTTATTGCGACAATGTTCAAGGGGAACACGTGTGGAGGAGAGTTCCGGGTGAAGTCTCCCCTTACCTGGCAACCATGGTGGCTGTCCGCTCATCACTCTCGCTCCGTCACAGCTACGAGCTGTAGGGATCAGGACGCTCCACCCTGTCGCTGTTTTAATTCATCCCTGCAGTGCCCTCCTGTTGTGCCGCAGCATTTACCGCGTAACGAGGCAACGTTTTCATGAGCAGTGCGTTCCACTACACACCCGCACAAGCGAACCATGTGCAACAGTGTGCGTACATACAAACACGAACAAACTTCCGGGTGCACATACACACACGAGCGCTTACTTGCAGACACGGACGGGTGGAGATGCACGCACGAGTGTGGTCACCACCTGGCTAGCTACACTAGTCACGTGATAACTAGTATACTAAACTGTACACTACACTATACACTACACTATACACTACACTATACACTACTATACACTATTAACTACACTATACACTACAATAAACACTATTATACACTACACTATACACTACACTACTATAAACTACACTATACACTACACTAAACACTTATACACTACACTATACACTACTATACACTACACTATACACTAGTATACACTACACTACTATACACTACCCTATACACTTATACACTACAATATACACTACACTATACACTACTATACAATACACTGTTGTACACTACACTATACACTACAATATACACTACAATATGCACTACTATACACTACAATATACACTACTATACACTACACTATACACTACTACACACTAGTGCTGCACTAGTCCCCAAACTGCAAAGACAAAGGCTCCCCAATGTAGACTGACACATCCACAGACCCACACATGGACCCACGGACTCGCACAGAAACCCACGGACTCATCGACTCCCACTGGGCGTGCGCTGTTAGCGAGCACCGGTGAGGGTCGCAATGGAACAACACCAGGGGCTGGTGTCGACCGAACCACGGCTGGCCGTTCGTCTCTCAAATTCTGATGTTAGCACCCCCACCCACCTCACCACCTCCTTAATTATGGCTGAGTCCACCTAAGTGACGCTCAGGACTGCTTCAGGTAAGGGGCCGACCTTAAATGACGTCACGTGATTTTAGAGGATTTTTGACCCCCCCCCCGCCCCCATCGTCACATGATGTCACAAAAAGTCAGACCCCTCCCCCCTCAAATATGACGTCACAAAGCTCTGCCCCCCCCACCCCCCCAAAAAAATAAAACATGCTTCAAATCGCTTTAAACTATTGTTGTCACTGTAGTGCGTTGTTAATGTGACGCTGCACTCTGATGTAGGTAGAAAACATTACAAAGTCGATTTAATTAAGTAGAACGTGTTTATATTTATTTAAAGTTGCGCAATTTGATGTGACGTCACTTTTCTCAACCCCCCCCCCTCGTCACACATCGTCACAAACGTCTGACCCCGCCCCCCCCCCTCTAGGTGCGTGACGTCATTCACGGACGGCCCCTAATTGTTGCTGGTATTGGCCGTGAGCGAGAATGGCGCAGCGCCGCTAACCGCTACGCCGTGATGGTGCCCTTACCTGCATGAACGGAGACGCGGTCGGACGATGGGTGAGCCGTTGGTGCGGGCAGGACGAATGATCTCGGGCGTACCTCCTGATGTGGAAGGCGAGGGAGGTCGGAGTGCGCGTGTGAAGAGAGACGGCAAGGGGCGGGAGGAGAGGGGGGCGATCGGACGGAGCGAAAGCAGGAGGACGAGGGCAGGAGAGACAGCGGAGCCGTGGAGGAGTCTGGGCGCGCTTGATGGTGAAAGTTGACGTGGACGCACGCTGCAGAAGAGAATAAAATCTTCATGCTCGGTGCCACACACAGCCAGACGTAGCTCACCTCATCCGTCTTGCTGATGATGTGTAGGACGACTAGACTCTGATTGTCTTGTAGCTCTGTGGAAAGAAGGAGAGGTATCAGGTACCACTAGTCAGTATGCCTGCTGTAATCATAGCAGGTACCACCACAGTCAGTATGCACTGCTGTAATCATAGCAGGTACCACCACAGCAATATGCACTGCTGTTATAGCATAAAAAAATAACGATACTATCATAGAATGTTAACTAAACGAGCATACATTTTTAACTAATTTAGGATAAACATTAAACTTAATGAGTATGGATAAATATACTGCATTAGCATACAGATTAAAATTAACTAGCATACCAAAATTAGCATAGGACAACCGTTGACCAATCGCTGCGCACCATCGCCGGAGACGCGCCCAGGTTTGCCTCTCGACCAATCGGATCGCTGGCCCTCCCCCCCTCCCCACTTTGGAACGCGACGACCAATCAGATCGCGGGAGGACGCTACCTTTTTTAATGCCCTACACGCTGAACGCCGCGCGCCCATGTGCGTGTGAGTGTTTAGTTTTGTTTTAATTATTTTAATCATTAAAGTTCGCGAGTGTCAAGGTAAGCTACGTTGACTTTTTTTAAAAGCATTTTCTCAAGAGAACTGTTGTTGCTGCTGCTGCGGCTGCTGTTGTGAAAGGCCCGGTACACCCTGAGGCCTTGCCTAGACTAGGACAGCCTTGATGTCACGTGGGTCCACACTCTTTGCGTCTTTCGGTAAAGTCACGGAGGTAGAAAATAAAATTTATTTATTATTAAATTTTATTACATTTTATTTAAAAATTTTAATTCAATTAAAATGTATTTTATACCTATGTATTTTTTTGTGTATGCTCTGACTTCAACGTAACTATTTCTGTAGCAGTTACAAGCGAATCACTCAGCCATTTCAATGCTAAATTCTATGCTAATCCCATTATCAAGGGGTGCCTCTGCGGATGTGTATGCCTTAATTTAGCTATTTCAATGCTAAATTCTATGCTAATTCCTTTTAACAATGGGTGCCTCTGCGGATGTGTATGCTTTAACTTTTAACATAGCTATTTCTGTGACCAGTCACAAGCTAATCATTCAGCCATTTCAATGCTAAATTTTATGCTAATTCCTTCGTCAAGGCTCTTTGTTCCTCTCACACAGCTTAAAAGCCGTGATCTGAACGTGGCTCTCTCACTCCAGCGCTGTCCTACCAGACAGTCTCGCTCCCTTCACCTGATGAAGGCCGCTTGTGTTGTGGCCGAAACGTCGTGAGAATATTATTGTGTTATTTTATTTTATCAATTTATTATTTTATTCTCATTCTACGTGACTTGACTGCATCACGTTACATCGTATTAACAAGAAGTTATTTTACAAATACGCACCGTCTGCTTAACAGTGTATGTACAACATACTATTGTTGCGTCATTCAAAACGAGTAGGCCGTTGCATGCTGGCGTCTGGGTCAAAATGTAACAAATTCTAAACATTACGCTACAAATAATAAATCAAGGCGTTTCGATGGCAACACAAGCAATCGTCATCAGGTGGGACAAGCACAGCAGCAAGAAGAAACTGCTGAAGTAGGTGCCTACTACTTCAGCAGTTTCTCTTGCTGTGGTTGTCCCACCTGATGACGATTGCTTGTGTTGTGATCTAAACGCTGTGGTCTGTTATGTTTCTACCCACGTGATGACTTTACCGAAATAACTAGTGAGTGTGGATTCCTGCAGTCACAAAAGCTTCGAATCAAGATTGCCGACAAACTACACAACCGAGATGACGCATCAATCATCGCCCCCTACTGACAGGCTCAGGGCCACCACCCTGTGCCACACAGGGGCAGCTGCTACTTGGGGATGCTCTTCGAGCGTCTCAGACGAGATACGACACGAAACTCCGAGTTGCCGAGGCGATTAAGCAACCACCGCGTAAAAGCAATTATCATGAGAACATCGTGAATGCTTGGGAGCTTATTGGCTCTCGCTCCTGGTGAGAGATTGACCCAACCCACAGGTCCACAAAGACTGGCCGCTCTTTACTCTGCAGGTTGAACCTAGGAATTGAGTGTTCATTAAAGGCCTGTGACAAAGGTGCATCTATTGTAGCGACATTGTCTCAAGCTTACACATCTACCGGGTCTCCATTTGACTTTGTATTGTCTCGGAAGAAGTCCACCCACACCTCCACTTCCACAGTCAGAATTCTCCTCCTGCTTCACGTTGCCTCCATCGATGTGAAGGTACGATTTTGGAGTTGAATCTTCCTCTTCACATTTCACCTTCACTTCTTCCCTCTTCACTATCACCTCTTCACATTTCACCTTCACCTCTTCATATTTCACCTCGATACCTTTAAAAGTGTCCAAGCTGGGATTTTCTTCCGGTTCTTGTTTCATGAGGGATGGGCTCATTGCGGCACTTTGACTTTCACAAGCTGATTTCAGACTCCACTCCTTGTGGATCTTCTGATGCTTCTGTGTTCTCTGGTGTACTTGAAGATTTGATGAATGTGCAAATGCATTCCCGCAAACACTGCACTTGAAGGGCTTCTCTTCTGGATGTGTTGTCTGGTGGGTTTTAAGAGCAGATGAATCTGAAAATGTCTTCCCACACACACTGCACTTGAAGGGTTTCTCTCCCGTGTGTGTTCTCTGGTGTTTTTTAAGAGTAGATAAATCTGAAAATGCCTTCCCACACACACTGCACTTGAAGGGTTTCTCTCCCATGTGTTTTCTCTGGTGTGTTTTAAGAGCAGATGACTGTGAAAATGCCTTCCCACACACAATGCACTTGAAGGGTTTCTCTCCCGTGTGTGTTCTCTGGTGTTTTTTAAGAGTAGATGACCGTGAAAATGCCTTCCCACACACACTGCACTTGAAGGGTTTCTCTCCCGTGTTTTCTATGGTGTGTTTTAAGAGCAGATGACTGTGAAAATGCCTTCCCACACACAATGCACTTGAAGGGTTTCTCTCCTGTGTGTGTTCTCAGGTGTCTTTGAAGATCAGATGAATCTGGAAATGCTTTCCCACACACAGTGCACTTGAAGGGTTTCTCTCCCGTGTGTGTTCTCTGGTGTTTTTTAAGAGCAGATGAATCTGAAAATGTCTTCCCACACACAGTGCACCTGAAGGGTTTCTCTCCTGTGTGTGTTCTCTGGTGTGTTTTAAGAGCACATGACCGTGAAAATGCCTTCCCACACACACTGCACTTGAAGGGTTTCTCTCCCGTGTGTTTTCTCTGGTGTGTTTTAAGAGCAGATGACTGTGAAAATGCCTTCCCACACACAATGCACTTGAAGGGTTTCTCTCCCGTGTGTGTTCTCTGGTGTATTTTAAGAGCAGATGACCGTGACAATGCCTTCCCACAAACGCTGCACTTGAAGGGTTTCTCTCCTGTGTGTGTTTTCTGGTGTCCTTGAAGATTAGATGAATCTGGAAATGCCTTCTCACACACAGTGCACTTGAAGGGTTTCTCTCTCGTGTGTGTTCTCTGGTGTTTTTTAAGAGCAGATGAATCTGAAAATGTCTTCCCACACACAGTGCAACTGAAGGGTTTCTCTCCCGTGTGTGTTTTCTGGTGCGTTTTAAGAGCAGATGACCGTGAAAATGCATTCCCACACACACTGCACCTGAAGGGTTTCTCTCCCGTGTGTGTTCTCTAGTGTTTTTTAAGAGTAGATAAATCTGAAAATGCCTTCACACACACACTGCACTTGAAGGATTTCTCTCCCGTGTGTGTTCTCTGGTGTGTTTTAAGAGCAGATGACCATGAAAATGCCTTCCCACACACACTGCACTTGAAGGGTTTCTCTCCTGTGTGTGTTTTCTGGTGGGTCTCAAGAACTGATGGCCATGCAAATGCCTTGTCACACACAGTGCACTTGAAGGGTTTCTCTTCTGTGCGAGTTCTCTGGTGCTGTGTCAAATTTCCAGTCCGATCCATGCTGTATGCACGCTGGTCGCATTGTTGACTTGTAGTACCGCGCTGGTGTGCTGAGGGCCTTTGCTCCATCAGACTAGCGTCAGCTGCAGACAGAAAATAAGAATATCCACACCATCTACACGTCAGTATCGTGCCATGGAGGAATGAATATAAACAGTCACACGTGATTTACACGTCTATATTCATACATGTATTCATGACTAGCTGTACTACCCGGCTTCGCCCGGGACTTTGATCCACCACGTCCGGCCGCCTTTGTCTCCCCAGTGGCAATGTTCACACCACAACAGTTACTCGTTTGAGGCTGAGTCGACCTAGGGGAGGCCCAGAAGCGGTTCAAATAATCGTCGCCGGTGGTGGCCGTGAGCGGGAATCGAACTTGGGTCGCCGGGTTCGTAGCGCGGCGTAGCGCTAACCGCTACACTACAATGAGTTACTCTTCCACACACACACAGACACACAGACACACACACACAGACACACACACAGACACACACACACACAGACAATGCTAACCACTACACTGCAATGCATTACTTTTCCACATGCGAGGGTCACGTGACAGATTTGACGTCACGGCTCACTTGCCGTGCAAAAAATTTATACATTATTGAGCTCCCCCCTAAAAAATCTAAAAATGTATTTGTATAATGTTTGCACGGTGTACAGTCTGGAAAGTACCCACATGGCAAATTTCCAGTTTTTTGCATGTCGGGAAGTACGCTAAACATTTTAAACAGACAACACACACAATCACAACTTTGTCTTTTATATATATTTGGAGATGCAGTGAAAAACTTTCCCAAAATTCATCACGCGGTTTCAGTATTTTTGATTTTCAGTTTGATTTATTTTGGTTATAGTCCCGTGAGCCATTCGGCTCTTGAATCGGGTGCAACCACAACAAGCAAAAAAACAAAAACACGACCAAGAAAAACATCTTACAGTGACTATGTGTGACTATGCAAACAGCACTGTCATGGCACGCAATGAGAGGGCAAATGTCATAAATATTCCTGTAAGCCCTCGCATCTTCAACATTAATGTTGCCATAGAAACGTCGTGGGGGTTTTTGCTTCATTTAAAAAAGAAAAATGATTATCTGTTATTTTTATTTTATTTTCTATCTACGTGACTTTACCGAAAGAACCAAGAATATTAATTCCTACAGTCACCAAAGTTTTAAGTCAAAACATTCACACACGTTGACAAAGCCTCACCTTGTGTTGTTGTGGGCAGGTCGCTTCTGATAACAAGAGCGGTATAGCAGCTCAAGCGGGCTTGGCCTGGTGAAAAAAAGAACGAAAATTAAAACTGCGTGAATATTTACAATAAAACAAAGTTACAAAGTGGCGAGCCGGGTGAAGACAAATTAAACTTAAGCGAGATAATTAAAGTGAACGCAATCAGGCGAGGGCAGGAGGCAAGGCCCCGCGTGGCTAGGCACCGCGTTGTAAAGTTCCAACCTGGACATCGATCCCCATGCTCGCTGCTACTCAACTGGCATCCCTACGAGAGAGCGAGGCTCTACCTTGGTAAACAACAACCACCACCACAACCACCACCATGAGAATTTCTCACCTCGGATTTCAGTGCAAGCGTGGATTGGCAGCCTCCTGTTACCTCGCGACGTCACGCGGGTAAGCAGGTAACATGACGTCACTTCCGGGGGTAAGAGACACGCCCCTCCCACAAAGAGCGGCTCTGTAACTGAATAAATTATGTTAATGAGCCCGGGCAATACGTCGAGGGATGGGGCGTGGCTGCTGAATCCGTTGCAATAAACTCTCGACGGCTTCAACGGATACATTATGTTAATGAACCGCCAGTCACTGGGCGTAGCTTTGCCCAAATAAGGATTGCCACTGGAACGATATCGGCAGTGACCCAAGCGGAGGTGACGTCACGCTCAAGAACGCTGTGGACGGGGTTGGGGGAGTGTGAATACCTTGGTGACATGACATCACTAGCGAGGTACACCTCCCGCAGGCACTTCATGCCGATGAGGTCATGCTGAGTGGTGACGTCACAGAGCGGAGATGGAGTTTAAGTTGATTTAGATTAATTTTCCATTGCCCCCTCCCTTGGGTGCGTGAACTCAGCAACAACAACGTGGACATTATTGTGTATACAGTGTGTGTGTGTACACACTGTGTGTGTGTACACGTACACACTCAGTGTGTGTGTGTAGTGGAGGGCAAAGGCGGTGCATTGGCCAGTCATCTGAGTCAGTCGACCCATGGCATCTTATCATCAATTAATTTTTTAAAATGTATTTTTTTTATTTGTTATTTGTATTACATTTTTAAATCTTTTATTGTTTCTTTTTTGTTTTCTATCTACGTGACTTTACCAAAAGAACCAGGAATATGGTAGCGCATTCTCTATTTGTTGCAGAGGTTCAAAGTTCAAATCCGACAGGCACACCTGGCTACCCCAGTAACATTCACCACAATATGCGCTGTTCTGCTTCACGGCGGATGTAAAACAGAGTATTGTGTCACTCACAACGCACAGGTCATTGCATGTTGGTGTCACGGTCAAAATTGTGGTTAATTCCAGACATTATCCGGAAACTCCACAATGTAGATGACGCGTCAATGATCGCCCTCTACCGACAGACTCATGCCACGTGCAGGCCGGTGGAGGGCCACCTTGTGCCACACAGGGGCAGCTGCCACTAGGGGGCGGCCTTCGATTGTTTGAGATGAGATTCGATACGAAACACCGAGTTGCTGAGGCAATTAGGCAAGCGACTTATGAGTGAAAATATGTTTATAACGTAGTGAATGCTTGGGAGCTTAATTATCTCTCGCTCCTGCTCACAGATTTACCCAGCCCACATATCTTACATATGAAAAGCTAACGGTCAGTGAGGTCAGCAGCACTGTAGGTTCTGGTGTCAAGGACATGGGCCTGCATTAGCTGGTCCACTGCTATATAGTCCAGCGGATGTTCTTGCTTGGACCCGGCGTGAATCCATGATGTTGTCTGGATGCACAGATGCCAGAACAGTGTGTTGGCAATGACAAGCTCACAGGCTGCACAGAAGTCTAACAGCCTCCTACCGTTGTTATTGAGTTGATCTGGCCCATGCCTTCCAATCGCTCCAGACCAGGTGCCAGCATCATCACCAAGTCGGGCATTGAAGTCACCCAACATGATGACTTTATCCCAAGGGGCCACTTTTAGCTAACACCTGCGACAGGTTATAGAAGGAATCTGAATCCACGGGCTTGCCTGCATCCCTCCACTGATGTTCATCTTCGGTGGGGGCGTAAGCAGCCACCACCACCACCATTCTCTGCCTCCTGTTGATGGGGAGGCGAGCCCATAGTAGCCTGGGGCTTACAGCTTCCCACACCTCGCCGCCACCTTCCCACGCCGCCTTCATTCTTTTTTTCAGAATAAGAGCCACTCCTTGTTGTTTGGCAGTCTCCTGCCCCGAGTGGATGACTCTGCACCTCTCATGATGATTGGAGTCAGAGCCGGTCCACTGGATCTCCTGAATGCCACAGAGATCCAGGCGGTACCGGTCCAGCTCTGTACAGAGTAGCAGCCTCTCCTCCACGTGGCCACTCTCAGTGACTTTTTGCCATTTCTAGAGGAACCCCAAGGGTAAGGATTCAGGCATTGCTCCTCACAATGTTATCATCTGGCATCACAACCACCAACAACACACCTGTATTTGAATTGCAAGTAACTTTAATGAACACAACGCAACCCAAACAACTGTTCGTTTGAAAAACATAATATCCTAAAGAATCGTCACTGGGTGTTGGCTGTGAGCGGGAATCAAACTCGGGTCGTCATGTTTGTAGAGCAGTGCACTAACCGCTAGACTACCGCCACACACGTTACACACACACACGTTACACACACACGCACAGTACACACACAGTACACACGCACGCACAGTACACACACACAGTACACACACACACGCACGGTACACACACGCACGGTACACACACACACACACGGTACACATACACGCACAGTACACACGCACAGTACACACACACGCACAGTACACACACACGGTACACACACACACGACATACGCACAGTACACACACACGCACAATACACACACACGCACAGTACACACACACTCACGGTACACACACACACAGTACACACACGTACGCACGACACGCCCACACTCCTTCAGTCACGTGACCAAGGTTGACGCTCCGCCGCGTCTCCCGAGGTGACCTCTTGGCTCTCTCGTCTCTCCTCGACACGTAGATTTATTTCTTAATCTTACCTAGAAACCTCATTGTCTGTCTGTCTCTGTGGACGCAACTTGCGAGGAATTGTACTCACAAACTGTGGGGTTTACGTTTCAAATAAAGTGCCCAGATACCACGCGATAAGCCCCGTGGTGAGCCAGTGCTATTCCTATTTCCAATCCGTCAACTTGAAAGTAGTTAAATTAACAATTTATTACTAATCTCCATATATACCAAAGGCAAAGTTGTGAATGTGTGCGTCTGTTCAAAATGTTTAGCGCACTTCCCGACACGCACCAAGCTTGAAATTAGCCATGTGGGTAATTTCCAGACTGTACACCGTGCAAACATTATAAAAATAGACTTTTGTATATTTTTTGGGGGGGGCGCGCAATAATGTATAAGCATGAAAACACCACGATACATAGGACTTACTTTGATTAGAATCTTGGAATTGATTGTGTACATGTTGAAATTGTTAAATGAGCATTTTGAGCACACTGCTGTTTTAATAAATGTTCATGATTCTGAGAATATAAGTGTAATTCTGAGCATCATAATGACCATATTGGAATTGTCATCATGAATGGGGGTACAATTATTTTTTTATAATAGGAATGCAGTTTTGAGCATGACTATTCATATTTCAGACTCATTTATGACAATAGATTCACGATTAAATTGCGATTTTCTTTTGCTCATCAATCAGGATACTGTTAATGATGCGCATGCCCATAAATTGTTGAAATGACTAGAAATGCAAGTTGTGTATACTCTCCAACCCCATTCCTCTACCTACCCATTCCCTTGACGGGCTCCGTGCCCACTTAAACCCATGACGATGGCGGTGATGATTCCGCATCTCGCTTTAACAATCAAAGCACCTCCAACTTCTGAATGCAAAGGTGCTGCTTGATGTAACGCCAAAACACATCGTCAACGCCGCTCCCAAGCCCGCCCTACGTTAGTTACATCGTTAGGATCAACAAAATGAAAAGTTCCACGGAGGAAACTAAAATGACATTACGCAATCCCCAAAGTCGCACGCGGTAGGCTACACGACTCGGAGAACAGCGTCAGACTTCAAGACTTGCATCGCCATCATCAGCATCATCATTCTTCCTCTCCACAAGTCATCGCACGTCAATATTCAACAAGCTGCACACACGTGCAAGTCACCTCTCGACCCGCCACCTGCACAGTTAACGCGATCAGACCCGGGGGTCAAATTAAAATTGTGTCGTCTTTGGTGACGTATTGCAATCGGTGTAATTTTAATGATGTATGTACAGCAACTGCTGTACGTACATCGAATTATATCATTGACAACGGGGTCCGCTTTTGCGATATCTGCGTGCGGCCTTTTAATTATATAGATACGTAGTCAGTTCATTAGTATGGGGTTCCTCTATAAGGAATTGTAAAATGTATTACTTAATAATACGCTTCCAGGCCGCACTTAGCTTGTAGCAGTCAGAGCAGTTAAAATGACTGTACATGTGTAGGTATGAAATAAAATAAATTTAATTTAAATAAAATACATTTTATTTATTAAAACATTTAATTTAACATAGGTATAAAATAAATTTAAATAAAAAAAGATTAACGTAGGTATAAAATACATTTTAATTAAATTAATTAAACATTTTAATTACATTTAACGTAGGTATAAAATAAAATGTAATTAAATTAAATAATAAATAAATGCTATTTTCTACCTCCGTGACTTTACCGAAAGACGCAAAGAGTGTGGACCCACGTGACATCAAGGCTGTCCTAGTCTAGGCAAGGCCTCAGGGTGTACCGGGCCTTTCACAACAGCAGCCGCAGCAGCAGCAACAACAGTTCTCTTGAGAAAATGCTTTTAAAAAAAGTCAACGTAGCTTACCTTGACACTCGCGAACTTTAATGATTAAAATAATTAAAACAAAAACTAAACATTCACACGCACATGGGCGCGTCATTCAGCGTGCAGGGCATTAAAAATGGTAGCGTCCTCCCGCGATCTGATTGGTCGCCGCGTGCCAAAGTGGGGAGGGGAGGGAGGGCAGCGATCCGATTGGTCGAGAGGCAAACCTGGGCGCGTCTCCGGCGATGGTGCGCAGCGATTGGTCAACGGTTGTCCTATGCTAATTTTGGTATGCTAATTAATTTTAATCTGTATGCTAATACAGTATATTTATTAATACTCATTAAGTTGAATGTTTATACTAAATTAGTTAAAAATTTATGCTCATTTAGTTAACATTCTATGATAGTATCGTTATATTTTTTATGCTATGATTACAGCAGTACATACTAACCGTAGTGGTATATGCTATGATTACAGCAGGTATAGTGACTGTGGTGGTACCTGCTATGATAGCAGGCATACTGACTAGTGGTACCTGCTATAATTACATCAGTGCATACTGTGGTGGTACCTGCTAAGATTACAGCAGGTATACTGACTAGTGGTACCTACTTTCACTACAGCAGTGCATACTGACTAGTGGTACCTGCTATAATTACATCAGTGCATACTTTGGTGGTACCTGCTTTCACTACAACAGTGCATACTGACTGTGGTGGGTACCTGCTAAGGTTACAGCAGTGCATACTGCTTAAATGCTTTATCACGTGTCGTGAATGTGATAGATTCATCCCAGAAATGGTGTCCTTGACCGGCCCAGAGCAGACATTTCACTTTGCCTTCGAACCTGAGGTGGCACAGCATTAGCAATTCCAAGTTTTTTATGTGACCAATAGCAACAAATTATCTGGCAAGCATTTGAAATGAGTGGGTTATGACGTACTGTACTTCACTCTTATCGACCATTAACAAAAGTCTGTGTTACTGGCGTTGTGCTGCCTCGGCTGGCACCAACTTCTTCTTTGACCACGTGGACCACGCGGATGAATGGTCTACACGAGTCGAGCGACCGATGGAGAAGACCTATGGGGGCACGCGGCGGGAGACTCTCAGGCGAAATCGTGGAAGCGGCGTGACAGAAGCCACGAGTGGGGGATAGACGCATGCTGGCGAGACGTCGTCTTCAGTTTAATTTAAGTTTCATGTGTCAGGTGTAGAGCCCTGTGAGCCGTGCGGCCCTTGACTCGGGTGCAACCGCAACAAAAACGTGAACATATTCATGTTGTGGGTCACTGTTGACGATGTGGGTCCCTACTGATGAGGTGAGTGAACATATTCATGTTGTGGGTCACTGTTGACAATGTGGGTCCCTACTGACGAGGTGAGTGTCCATATTCATGATGTGGGTTACTGTTGACGATGTGGGTCCCGATTGAAGATATGGGTCCGCATTAAAGAGGTGAGCATCCCTTTTGATGTGGGTCTCTATTGACAAGGCGAGCATCCCTGTTGACGATGTTGGTCCCTGATCACGATGTGGGTCCGTGTTAACGATGTTAGCACTGAATTGGTCCTCGTCTAATAGCCTATATGTTCTACCATATGTAAACCCATACGACAATAAATGTTACAATACATAGCATGTGTAGAGGTGTTAACTACACGCTGTTGCGTAACCTGCGTTGCCACCAGGGCAGTGCAGCATTACCCCTGGGTACAACGGTTGGGGTCAGTCGAGGTGAAACGGATCGTGGCCAGGGTTTGGCGCGAACCAATCAGATGGTTCCACGTGGGAATGTATGATTGGTTCTACCTGGCCACGAAGGGGTATAAGACGGGTGACCCAACGGACCTCGGGGAGTTCTCTCCCTGCACGAAGATAGAAGACTGGGCTGAAGCCTAGCTAGGACCCTGGACCAGCCTTTCAGCCCTTCTAAGGGCTAAGGCTCGGCATACCCAGTGGTCAGGACCCACCGGGCCAGCGGTGGGTCAGATAGCCTCCCCTAGGTCCTAGCCGGAGGACTAGGATAGCGGTAGACGTGTGAGTCCCGCCAAGTCCGGAGGTTGTACCTCCTTAGGTATCAAGGAGGTTAGCGGTAGACGTGAGAGTCCCGCCAGGTCCGGAGGCTGTACCTCCCTAGGGTATCGGGTGAGGGGACCGAATATCCCTCTGTGCGTGTTAAGCGTTGTATAAGGAAATAATACAATAAACAGAGTGTGCCTCCTAAAGAAGTCTGCTCGTCCTTACAACACTTCAACTGGAGTCAGAAGTGGTTGGAAATGGAAACCAGAAGTTCAGCCCACGCGCGGAGCCAGAACGAAGATAACGCTGTCTCACCTGCAAGCACCGCCAGCTCCGCTGAAAACGCTGCCGCGTTGACGGCCGCCCAGCCACCGGTTGAGCAGCCGGTTGCTCCCCCTGCCATGGGGGACGGACTCAGGGCAGCACACGGCCGTCTCGCTCAACTCCTACACGCCGCGGCCTCCATTCTCGAAGAGATCAACTTGGAGGTTGCGGGCAGGCCGAGTCAACCGCCGACAGACGTTCCCGCCATCGGCCAGGGCAGACATTTTGATTTTCCCGCCGGGGAACCACATCATTCCGCCGGAAGCGGAAGCCAGGGGCATCCTGGGAACGCGGGGGCCAATCACAACCCGCAACGTCATCAGCACGCGACGCTGCGAATTCAAGTTCCTCAGCGGACGCCGCGTCATCACTGTACCGACACGGTACAGTAGACTCTATCGGCCGGGAAATCGCCGATCTCCGGCTCGAGACGGTACAAGCTGAGGGGGAGACGATGTCCGCCCTCCAACAACGCCTGCCCATCTTCCGAGAATTCACATCTGAAGGTGGCGACTGGGCGGCGTTCCAGCGTCGCTTCCTGAGCCACCAAGAGATGGTGGGCTGGTCGGACGCACAGGCGCTCCGAGCACTACCAGCCACTTTGGATGACGACGCTCTCGCCTCGCTCCTCACCATCCCCAGGCAACAAAGGGCGACGCTTCAATCGGCCCTCCGACGGATGTCTGACGTGTACGGGCCTCCATCCGACATCCGCAGCCGATTTTACGACAGGCGACGCCGCCCTAAAGAGTCTCCGTTGGCATTCCGGACCGCTCTACTGGCGATGGAAAGAACGGGTTACCCTCGCATGGACGACGAGGCCATCGATGCCATCGTTCTCCAGAAGATGCTGGAGCTGGCGCGCGAGCTGCGCATCGTCATCCAAGCGGTGGACGACGACGGTATGTGCTCGCTACGAGCCGCTCGGTGCATCCACGCACATCTGCTGCTCCACACGGAATCGACCATCGCCGCCTCGGCTTCGACGTCGGAGCCTGCCAGCAGGGACGCCGAGTTCTCCCCCGACCGGGCCTTCATGGCGACCAGGTCAACGGGCCGGCGATCGTCCGACCACGGTGGTCGCCGCAACGACCAGCAGCGGGGACTGCCTGCTCCACGCGGCGACGTGACGTGCTTCAACTGTGGCCGACGAGGCCACATCTCCTCTGACTGCCGTGCGCCTCGACGACGCCCCTCCGCATCCCGGGGCCAGGACTACAGGACGTCCAAGGCATCGCGGCAAAACCAGGCAAGTCGCGACGCCTCTCACGCTCGGCCCTCATTCACACCATACACACTGCAATGCACCATAAGAAGGGCTCGCGATTCGGCGTGTGATGGGGGGTATTCTGGCGTTTGTTCGCGGCCACTCGGACCTGGGCAGTGGTCTGAGTTGGCCCATAGGGTAGTCGCGGCGACGGCAGGTTCGTCCGTGGTTGTCGGATCAATCGAGGGTGTGGAATTTCGCGTGTTGATCGATACTGGTGCGTCGGCTACGATCATTTCGGATTTGATTTACAATATACTGCCCGTACGATGCCGCCCCTTGGAACGGGTTTCTATCCCGTGTTACGCCGCTAATGGCAGTTCACTTGGCATTATTGGGCAAATTCGGGCGCAAATTTCGATTGGAGACATTAAATTGGCAGGGCCTATTTTGGTCTCTTCTTCCCTCGCCGTGCCGTGTTTGTTAGGCACTGATTTTCTCGCGAAAATGCCAATTAAGATCCTTGTAGATCAAGGCTGCATCGAACTCCCGTCGGGTCGACGGATGGCGTTCTTGCCCACACCCTCACATCCACGCATGGCTAGTGCCTCGGTGCAGGCGTTTGTCGCGAGCACAGTCCGCATTCCGCCAGGGACACAAATGCTCGTGCCCTTGCAACTTAAAAAACCGCTAGCCCCGGAGGCCTCGGCACATGGCATTTTGCTGGGGCCTTCAAACGCAGCTGCTAAGGGGTTAGATTTGGTGGCTGCACAGACCCTCGTAGCAGCCGACAGGGAGCTGTTCTTGCAGGTTTTGAATGTCGGATTGTCCACAACCGTCATTCCGCAAGGAACTGTGCTCGCTCACGCGACCCCGGTGCCGTTGGGGACCGGAGTCGCGGGACACGTGCATGACACGCCGCAGGTCCCACCTCCTTCCGAATCGGATGAGAGATGGTTGGACGCGCTCTGCACAGACACGGGTGATCTGTCTCATTCGCAGCGAATTAAATTGCGCGCTCTTCTGTGAGAATTTTCCGATGTCTTTAGTAAATCTAAATTTGATATTGGCTGCACCAAGCTGCTGCGTCACCACATTGATACTGGTGATGCTGCCCCGATTCGACAAAACCCGTTTCGGCTTAGCCCGGCGGAGAAACAGCATGTTAAATCGGCTGTGGATGACATGCTGAAGGCCGATATAATTTCTCCCTCCACTAGTCCCTGGGGTGCTCCAATAGTGCTGGTCAAAAAGCACGATGGCAGTCTCCGTTTTTGCGTTGATTTTTGGCGCCTAAATAAAATCTCGGTAGCGGACGCCTACCCTCTCCCTCGTATGGACGAGTCATTGGATGCCTTGGCAGGGGCGCACTATTTCTCCACCTTGGACCTTCTGTCGGGGTTTTGGCAACTCCCCCTCGACGAATCGTCAAAACCTAAGACTGCTTTTCGGACACCACAGGGCCTTTTCGAGTTTAATAGATTGCCCATGGGTCTCCACTCGGCCCCAGCGACGTTCCAGAGGCTCATGGAGCTGGTCCTCGCTGGGCTCCAGTGGGACTCATGTCTCATTTATCTTGACGACGTCATCGTCTTTAGCCGCACGTTCGGCGAACACATCGAACGGTTGCGTGCTGTCTTCTTGAAAATGCGAGCCGCTATCTTGAAATTCAAGCCGCAGAAGTGTCACCTTCTGCGTGAGTCTGTGCGCTATCTGGGCCACATAGTTAGCCGCTTGGGCATCTCTACCGACCCTGAAAAAACCAAATGTCTTCAACATTGGCCGACCCCTACATCTGCGGGCGAAGTTCGTAGTTTTATTGGTTTTGCGTCGTACTACCGCCGGTTTGTTGCTGGCTTCGCGACGATTGCCAAGCCGCTCCACGCCCTTACGTCAAAAGGGGTGGCGTTTCATTGGGGGGACGCAGAACAGGCTGCGTTCGACTCCTTGCGGAACGCGCTCGTGACGGCACCGTCCCTTGCGTACCCCGATTTTTCCGTGCCATTCGTGTTCGACACCGACGCTAGCAATACGGGGATTGGGGGTGTTCTGTCCCAAAAAGTTGATGGCATTGAAAGGGTTGTTGCCTATGGTAGCAGAGTCTTGTCTCTTGCTGAACAAAGATACTGTGTGACCAGACGTGAGCTGCTGGCCATTGTTTTTTTTATTCAGCAATACAGGCCGTACCTGTATGGTCAGCATTTTACCGTACGATCTGATCATTCGGCTTTACAGTATGCTCTGCGGGTTGACCAACCGTCCGGGCAGCTTTCTCGGTGGCTCGAAGTCCTTCAGGACTACAATTTCAATGGCACTTACCGTAGGGGTGCACAACACACGAATGCCGATGCGTTGTCTCGCCTTCCGCCGGCTCAAATATATGCGTGTTTTTTGGGCTCGGGCCGTTGTAAGCCGCCACTGCCTGCGCAGGTCGCGCCTCTCACAACGGTGTCAGCCGCACTTCCCACCACCTCAGCGCCGATGTTGGATCATGCAGATCCAATGGCCAGTGACGATTTGCTGGGGCTAACTTTGGCCGAATGGGGTCGGCACCAGGGCGAGGACATGTCGTTATTGACGTTGTGTCGCCACGCGAATAATGCGGTTCCAAGACAGGGCAAATTTAATTCATTTGTCATGAAGCGCGGCTTGTTGATGCATTGGGATGCTGACTCGTGTCAACATAAAATCGTCGTGCCATCCGCCTTGCGATGCAAGGCCGTATGGGCGACGCATGAGCGTTTATTGCACCTGGGTGTTCATAAGACCATTGGGTTGTTGCGGTTGCAATTTTTCTGGCCGGGCATGCTGCGCGACGTCACTGACATTTTGCTGGGATGCACCCATTGTGCGCAACGTAAACCGCCGGCTAAACCGGCATGTCCACCCCTGCAACCCATTTCGGTCTCTTGTATAAATGAGTTGGTGGCTCTCGATATTTTGGGCCCTTTTCCTACTACGCCACGGGGTAATAAGTACCTTCTGGTTGGGGTAGAGTATTTTACACGGTGGCCTATGGCCTGGGCCCTCCCCAACCAGTCGGCGGCGGCCGTTGTGGACGCCTTTGTTCAAGGCTACGTCCTGGACAAGGGCGCACCAGAACGGTTGCTGACCGATCAGGGAAGACATTTTTCGGGAGCCTTGCTGACTGATGTGTGCCGCCTGTTGGGCACTAAGAAAGTGCGCACTTCACCCTACCATCCCCAGACCGACGGCATGGTGGAGCGCCTTCATAGAACTCTCACCGCTATGTTATGCCATCAGGTCGATGAATCCCACCTCGATTGGGACTTGCAGGTTCCGGGGGTCCTCGCCGCATACCATATGGCACCTCACGCGGCGACGGGATTTTCCCCGTTCTTTCTAATGTACGGCAGGGATGCCTTTCCTCCCGCCAACGTTCGGCTGGAAATCGAACAGCCACCGCAAAAGTCAAAGCTCGTTGACCACTTGCGATTCAACCTCCGTAAGTTGGCCGAGGCACGGGAGGCCGCCATTGAAAATTCGGCTTCCCGCCAACGGGCGAATTTGCGACTGCGGGACCCTCGGTCGTACACGCATCGGTGGGCACCGGGAGACAGGGCATGGCTCCACTGCCCCCAGGTGCCGGTGTCCACGTCGGCCAAACTCCTCAGACCATGGCGAGGCCCGTTGAGGTAGTGGAAGTCCTGCATCCCCAATGTGTTAAAATTAGCTGGGGACGGCGTCGCTGGTGCGTTCACCCCTCTCGGTTAAAACCCTTCGTCACGCCACGCGTCCCTCCACAACACACACGACATGGGGGCCGAGTGTGTGACGCGTCCGACGAGCCGGATGTTGCCCCGTTGGTGCCTAACCCACAGCGCAGGCGTGTCATTCCTCCTGCAGATGACGCGGGAGTGACGGCTCCATGCAGGCCACGTTCGGCCTCAATGGACCGTGGAGCAGCAGGTGTCCCCGTGGAGATGCCTAAAGGCCCACCGGATGCTCTGGCTCATCCTCCTCCTTCCCTTGTGCCGCCGACAAAGCCTGCCATCCCCTACGATGGTCCCGCGAAACGCACGCGCGCGAAATCTCGCCGGTTGTTGTAATGTTTTTTTGGCATGACTAGTGCCTTGTACATACGTTATGTTGTTAAGGGGGGTATTTATAGGGGTTTAATTGTTCTTGTTGTTCGTGAGGCACACTCACAATTCTTCTACCGTTGGTAATTTCGGAGTTTCCCATTGTTGCAGCCGGGACGGCTGGAGCTTCCGAAGGAGGGGGTGATGTAGAGGTGTTAACTACGCGCTGTTGCGTAACCTGCGTTGCCACCAGGGCAGTGCAGCATTACCCCTGGGTACAACGGTTGGGGTCAGTCGAGGTGAAACGGATCGTGGCCAGGGTTTGGTGCGAACCAATCAGATGGTTCCATGTGGGAATGTATGATTGGTTCTACCTGGCCACGAAGGGGTATAAGACGGGTGACCCAACGGACCTCGGGGAGTTCTCTCCCTGCACGAAGATAGAAGACTGGGCTGAAGCCTAGCTAGGACCTTGGACCAGCCTTTCAGCCCTTCTAAGGGCTAAGGCTCGGCATACCCAGTGGTCAGGACCCACCGGGCCAGCGGTGGGTCAGATAGCCTCCCCTAGGTCCTAGCCGGAGGACTAGGATAGCGGTAGACGTGTGAGTCCCGCCAAGTTCGGAGGTTGTACCTCCTTAGGTATCAAGGAGGTTAGCGGTAGACGTGAGAGTCCCGCCAGGTCCGGAGGCTGTACCTCCCTAGGGTATCGGGTGAGGGGACCGAATATCCCTCTGTGTGTGTTAAGCGTTGTATAAGGAAATAATACAATAACCAGAGTGTGCCTCCCAAAGAAGTCTGCTCGTCCTTACAACACTACACTATTATCAAACAAATAAGTTGCCAAATATTACAATGATAATGTTTGTGTGCAGATAAGAACTTAGGTTCATTGTTTACTATTCCCAAACAAATAAGTTGTCTGATATTACAATAATAATGTTTGTGTGCAGATAATAACTCGTGTTCATTGTTTACTATTATGAAACAAATAAGGTCGCAGATATTACAATAATTTTCTTTGTGTGCAGAAAAATACTTTTTCATTCTTAGGTTGCTACATGTTTCCTTTTTTAGCTGTGTTTTTATGACGCTGAGACCGCGTACTGCCAGTCTGTGATGTGGCTGCCCATTATGAGTGTATGCCAGTCTATAATCTGTTGCCTGCTTCTTTACCTCACTCAGTGTACTGCCAGCCTTTCATGTCGACTGTATCCTGCTTTTTCAGCTGCTGCCCGTATTGCCAGCTTTTTATGTTGATTGTAGCTATGCTTATGTCATTGAGTCCACGTACTGCCACTCTATAATCTAGACTGTAGCCTGCTTCTCAACTTACCTGTGCATACTGATGCTCTTTCATGTACACTTATTTCAGCTGATTTCTTCTATGCATTTCTACTGTTTCGATTGCTCACGTCACACTATTTACTGATACGTAGTACTGCGATGCCATAGCTGTGCCATCATCGGGGATTGCTGTGCACGTCGATGTGTGTGTGATTTGATGTGTGTGTTTGAGTCCATATGTGTGTGCGTGTAGGACCATGCGTGTGTCTGTCTTTTTCTAACGGACAACCCCCGATGTGTGTGTGTGTAGGTCGATGTGTTTGTGTGTGTGTGTGTGTCAGTCCAAGGGTGCGTGTCAGTCCATGTGTGTGTATCAGTCGATGTGTGTGTAGGTCGATGAGTTTGTGTGTGTAGGTCGATGTGTTTGTGTGTGTGTGTCAGTCCAATGGTGCGTGTCAGTCCATGTGTGTGTATCAGTCGCTGTGTGTGTGTGTAGGTCGATGTGTTTGTGTGTGTGTGTCAGTCCAAGGGTGCGTGTCAGTCCATGTGTGCGTGTATCAGTCGCTGTGTGTATGTTAGTTGATGTGTGTGTGTGTTAGTCAATGTGTGTGCATGGCTCCATGTCAGTGTGTAAGTCAATGTGCGTTTGTGTGTCTATGTGTGTCAGTCGATGTGTGTGTGTACGTCCATGTGTATGTGTGTGTCAGTCCATATGTCTCTATGTTTATCCACGTGTGTGTGTGTAAGTCCATACATCTACTTTAGATACACATGTGTGTGTATCTAAAGTAGATCTCTGTGTGTCCATATGTGTGTAGGGCAATGTGTGTGTCAGTCTATTTACGTGTGTGCGAGTCTATGTGTGTGTGTGTGTGTAAATCGATATGTGTGCGTGGGTCCATGTGTGTGTATATACGTCCATGTGTTTGTGTGTCTTACTCGATATGTGTGTGTGTGTAATGACATGTGTTTTTACGTCAATGTGTGTGTGAGTTCACCTTTGTCTGTGTGTGAGTCGATGTGTGTGTGTGTGAGTCGCTATATGTGTGTATGTCGATATGTGTGTGTAACTCCATGTGTGTGTATCTAAAGTGGATGTCTATGTGTGTGCAAGTTCATATGTGTGTGTAAGTCGATGTCTGTCTGTGTGAGTCTATATGTGTATGTGTGTGCGCGTGTAAGTCGATGTGTTTCTACGTGTGTGCGTCGATGTCTGTGTGTACGTTGATGTGTGTGTCTATCTTTTTCGCCCGTGCAACGCCGGGTACTTACCGCTAGTAAGTACATAGTTTAGTCCTTGTTCAGTGTCTACTCGGTGCTTCTTGGCTTGTCTCTTTTATTCATAAAAAATGGAGCATCTCTTGACACCGTCAAGCAATAGTCTGCAAGCATTGATGGGGCTCCATTGACCCCGATAGCGTTTCTCCATTATTGCAATGTCCTGGGTGAAATCGCTCGCGATGCTCGTTGCTCGCTGCTCCGCAATTCGGTGAGAAAAAATCTAGATGATGAGAGTGCAAAAAATGTATCTTTAGTGACATGGTGCAAACCAAGGCTTTTGTATGCCTTGAGGTTTTCCACCGACTCCCCTGTAGTTGCCTGCCTTGTTGTTTCCGAGAAAATGTTGCTACTAACTGGAAAGCTTTCCATGCCGTCTTTTCCTTTGCCACACAGCGCACTGTCAAATGCGTCATCCCGAAAAAGTTCACGAATCTGAGGACCAACAAAGACACCTTCCTTTATCTTAGCTTCACTTTGAGAATTTTTCCACAGAGGTACTTGGAAGTTGCTTGTGTTTGGTCCACGGCTTTGACAAAGTTCTTCATCAGACCCAGCTTGTGGTCTGATGATGGGGGGTGGTGGGTGCGTCAGCAGTTCTCCTGCTGCGTTTATCTCACCTGAAGACGGTCGCTTGGGTTGCCATTGAAACGTCACGTGATCTATTTATTTTCTACCTACTACGTGACGACTTTACCGAAAGAACCAAAGGGTATGGATTGCTGCAGTCACGAAAGCTTAAAATGAAGATTGCTGTAGTTATAAATGGGTCTATTGCATTTTTTGTTATAATTATTTCTCAAAAAGGTATTTGTACTAAATTGCTGCCAAAAAACTACTTTGAATCCGTGACTCATCAAACGAGGATTCATACTTTCATGCAGATTTAAAGGTTGCTGGACCCAGTTGTATAGTGGAGGTGTTAGTCATGGCATAGCCTGAGTAAGCTGTAAATGTTGAGCTTTTTGTAATCTTCTATAGCGGATAAGTGACAATTTGCTATGAAGCATCGCTGTGTCCCAAGATCTTTAAAAAACATGGCAGGCTTCCAAATTCTAGATGAGTCCAAGTAATGTGCTGTTCAACCGAGCATGGGCAACAATCACATGCTGGTGACCTTGGCAATGGAGAGGAAAATCCCAACGTCTGTGACGGGGGCCATTCTCCATCGGAGAACCACTGTGGATTTCCACCAAAGTCTTACAGTGTTCACCAGCATGTGAACATATTAATTAAATAATTAGAGATACAATTTCAGTGATTAATAATGAAGATCAGGCAATGAAATCGTTCCGTTGTGTAGGCGCCAGGTGAATTATTGTATTGCAGAATCACGAGAGAAAGCGCCGCATTGGGAAGTCCTTTGTCCAGCAGCCGGTTAACCATGGAGCGTGGCTGAAAATTACGGTGAACACATTAGGACTTTTATAATGCAGTCACAGACACTAGGTCCCATGAATTTTAATGGCCATTCACTGGCACTGGATGCTAAATGTTTTCGAGTACAGAAGGAACAAGACCTGCTTTCAAATGAGCTGTAACAATAAAGTAATCCATATTCTTAGTTTTTTCGGTAAAGTCACGTTGAAGAGAACCAACAAAATAATAAAATATATATAAAAAATTTTTGTTGTTTTATATATATTTTATTATTTTGTTGTTTCTCTTCAACGTGACTTTACCGAAAAAACTAAGAATATGAATTACTGCAGTCACGAAAGCTTTAAATCAAAATTTAATAAAGTAATCCTCTACAACCATTAATTTGTGTAGTGCACTGTTATGTCATTAACCTGTTTCCCTCTTTATTCAAGAAAGGGATGCCAATCATCTCGATTTAAACAACCAACTGTTAGGTTTTTGAAAGTGATACTAATTTTAAAAAAATAATAGATATCCAATCAGTATATACACTACCGCATTTTCCCGCATATAACCCACGGGGTATACCACTTTTTACAAACAAGACCCTGCGGGGTATATGGAGGTGCGGGCTATCCCAAAAATATTTTACACGTGTGACAAGTCATGACTCGTTTACAGTTTTTAATGGTAGGACTGTCCACTATGCAACACTTACCTTTGACTAAAGCACTGCTGAATAAACCACTCACACTAATATTGCACGTTATCAGGTTTTAAATGATTCGAATTGTTTGTACAATGAAATGATGTTTGAAGTGGGCGTACTTTGTTTACCGGCGACAGGAGAGCTGGGGGAGAGGTGGGGGGTGGGTGAGGCCACGGCGTTACCGTAGTGCCGCTATTGTCTGCGCAGTGCGCAATCTACCAGTGCTAAAACTATTTACTTATCTACCAGTTACGTGTTATTTATTTATTGGATATTTACTTTTCTTACTTATTTACTGTTTTAAGTTCACTCGTTTCTGGTTAATTTGTTTTCTTTGTGCAAGTTATGATTTTAATGTTAACAATTGATAGTGTAATGTATTACAAATGTAAACTTCGTTTTAATGATGGAATTAAGCTGCGGTAACGACGTTAAATCTATGAATGCATGCGGGGTATATGGAGGTGCGGGCTGTCTGAAATTTTGATTCAAAGCTTTCGTGACTGCAGTAATTCATATTCTTAGCTCTTTCGGTAAAGTCACGTTAAAGGGAAACAACAAAATAATAAAATATATATAAAACAATCAAAATTCTCACGACGTTTCGGCCATAACACAAACGGTTATCATCAGGTGTGAAAAACCAACGGCAAGAAACATTTGAAAGAAGTGTCGGTAGAATATCTGAAATTTGTTTTACACAAAATGCTATTTTTGTGGGGTATATGCGTCTGCGGGCTATATGCGGGAAAATACGGTACCAACCTTAAAATTGTATGTCGAGCACTCTAAAAACAGTCTTACTGCCCTAGACTTCATGCAGACATGTGAAACCTGGTCGTGTGATCACATGAAAGTGATAATAAAATTACTCATCTTGCTATCCCACCTATTTATGAAAGCCACCGTCAAGGAAATAACTCCATGTGTGGAATGTTCTCAATTCCCCAACCCACCAGCAAAGAAACAACACGAAACAAACTGCTTTATTTTACATTGTCGTCAATGTGTATTTAATTACAACACCGTAACGTCACACACCACCAGAGCATACAAAAGTGGGGCCAACACCAAAGAGCAATAATACGACACGATCTAACCCAAAAACAACGTCTATTATGGTCAACATTGGTCACGGAAGCCTACAACTTCTGAATGTTAATGTAGATGTTTATTGTTCACGTTATTCCTCGTTATTAAAGAAGCCTACTACTACTGGAAGTTAAACAGAATTGCAGACGTTTTTTTTTATTGGTCACTGGGTGTTGGCCGTGGGAAGGAATCGAACTCGGGTGTCCGGGGGTTCGTAGCGCGGCACAGTGGTGACCGCTACTACAACTACCGCTCCCCAACGCTCGTTCAAGCAGCAGCAGCAAGGCAATGACGAGCGTATATCACTCGCACTGAGACTTAAACATCATGAAACTATGTCCTAATTGGCATATAAAAAAAACAATCAAACTGTGTTGACTATGTAGATTAGTGACTGCAAGGGTTGCGATTCGAATCTACGCATCAATTAGATTTGAAGCTCAATGATACTGGGAGGAACCTCCTGGTTACACCACCAGCCCACAGGGGATTATTGTGTCCGTCCGTCCGTCGTGCATCCAAAAATGGGAGGGGTGGGGCTGGGTGGAGAGGGGAGGGTGGGGAGGGGCTGGGTGGGGAGGGTGGGGAGGGGCTGGGTGGGGAGGGGAGGGTGGGGAGGGGCTGGGTGAGGGGTGGGAGGGGTGGGGCTGGGTGGGAGGGGTGGGGCTGGGTGGGGAGGGGCTGGTCACCCCGTGGTGCCCTTATTAAACTCAACGTGTAACCTACTCACGCCAGCTAGTGCCCGCCCTCACAGTCGGGCATATTTGCGGAATACACCACGTGGTGCCGCCGTTGACCCTAGCCATTGACCGAGCAACCCAACGTTCCTACCAGCTCCCTCCGCAAGAGAATGTGTTTGTTCATAAACCCACTGGACTATTTGGTGACCAGGTGGACGGCGGAACAATTTCATTCTAGGAATGGATTGCGTCGAGTCAAATTGCATTCTGAGTGTGTGGCGTGTGCCAAGTGCATTCATTGCATGTGCGATGAAGACTTGTCACACTTATCTTGAGATGGTTTCTTTACTGTAGAAACGCGTTCACTCAAACAGGCGGAGACCTCCACTGCAACAGCCCCGATTCTCCCACGCATCTCCCCAATTCCCGAACGGTCTCGCTTGTTCCAGAGGCTCGCTCCACCGGCAGATTCTACCGTCGTTACCTCGTTCCCATAGCCCACCAGTCGAACGACATCAACATCTTTAACAACAAAATCAACATCATCAACATCATCAAAATCAACATCATCAACAACAACATCATAAACATCAACAACAAAATCAACAACGCCACAGCCACGACTGCTCCTACTACCGCTGATACTGCGGCCGCTGCGACAGACGCCACTGCTGCCACTGCTGCCACAGCTGCCACTGCTGCCACAGCTGCCACTGCTGCCACAGCTGCCGCTGACGCTGACGCCGCTGCTGCTCGAGGAATCTTTGTGACAGGAAGTGCTCCCTGTCCCAGCCGTCATTCTTGTAGCTGGCGTGGAGCTTGCGGTGAGCCCAGAGAGCGGTGAGCAAAGCCCTCGCTGCAAATACATCCTGGCTCCATGCCGTCCTGATGCAGCACACACACACACAGATGCACAAAGGTAAAGACAAAGATCCCCCGTGTAGCCTTAACAGACTGTAGGGGCGAGTGCTGTTAGCGAGCACCTATGAAGGCCGGCACAGTACACGAGGGGGTGGGTGGCCAGCACCACGCCCGGCCGCCTTTGTCTCCCCAGTGGCGATGTCTACACACAGCACCAGGTACTCATTTGAGGCTGAGTCGACCTAGGGGAGGCCCAGGACCGGGACCGGTTCAAATAATCGTCACCGGTGTTGGCCGTGAGCGGGAATCGAGTCGCCGGGTTCGTAGCGCAGTGTAGCGCTAACCACTACACTACCGCTCCCCAGACACACACACAGACACACACACATACACACAGACACACATACAGATACACACAGACACACACATACAGACACACAGACACACACACATACACACACACATACACAGACACACAGATACACACAGACACACACAGATATACACACACAGATACACACAGACACACACAGATACACACAGACACACAGACACACACAGACACACACAGACACACACAGACACACACGGACACACAGATACACACAGACACACAGAAACACACAGACACACACAGACAGACAGACACACACAGACACACAGATACACACAGACACACACAGACACACACAGATACACACAGACACACACAGATACACACAGACACACACTGACACACACAGATACACACAGACACATACAGATACACACAGACACACACAGATACACACAGACACACACAGACACACACAGAGATACACAGACACACACACACACACACAGACACACACACAGACACACACACACAGACACACACACACAGACACACAGACAACAACAACAACAACCGCCATTCGCCACTAAGTGGCGGTGACGTCACCACGACGCTTGTGCCAGGCTATGTGCACCCTGAGGCCACGTGAAGTGTCGAACGCCCGCTGGCAGGAGGTCACGGGGCAGACCCAGGTGCCACGGGTCGACTGACTGAGATGACTGGCTGATGCACCACCTGTGCCCCCTACTGTGCCAACCTGCTGTGCTTTAGCCACCCGGCGCTCCGCTCGTTGTTCTGAGCGTCGCTCCTCCGCCCTCCGTTGTTGTTGGAGGGCGACTGCCTCCAACTGCCCAGTAGCATCCTTCACGAGCCTCCTCCACAGAGGCCGATCTTGACACCGCTGGTACCAGTCATCGGCAAGTCCACTCAGCTCCACGTCCTCCTGTACCACATCACTCCATCTCTTCTCTAGCCCGTGCCGCGCCCGCTTAGCCCCCTCAATCCGGCCGAACAAAAGCTGTTTCGGCATGCGGTGGCTGGGCATGCGGGCTACATGACCCAGCCATCGCAGCCTTGCCCGCCGGAGGAGCTCACCGATGGGACCTTGCCCAGATCTTTCAAGGATTTGTGAGCTCCTCACACAATCCAGTCTGGTTAAACCCAGGATGGATCGTAGGCAGGCCAGCCTAACTGTTTCTAACCGGTGAAGATGTTCCATTAGGGGGGTCCACGTTTCGCAAGCGTAGAGAAGGGAGGGAATGACCGTGGCCGAGAAGACCTGAAGCTTAGTGCGGAGCGATAGAACAGGTAGCTTCCACAGCGTCACGCAACCGATGAAAAGATATTGCTGCTCGACTGATTCGGAGTGAGACCTCTGCTGTTAAACTGGAGCCGGTCATGAGCACACTGCCCAGGTATGGGAAACTCATACTATTTGGTTCTATTCGGTAAAGTCCCGTAGGTAAAAAATAAATATGGGAATCTCTCTACTCTCTCCACAACTGCCCCATCACCGATTGGGAGTTGTGGGGGTGGAGTGTCCGATGGTACAAAATACCCAGGCAGGTGCTTAGTTTTGGTGGGGGTGATGGTAAGGCCCCATCTCTTAGTGGCACGCTCCAGTCTCAGCAGCCAGCATCTCCAACTCCTCCTCTGAATGAGCTGCAATTACCAAATCATCGGCATACATAACGTGGTTGAGCAATAGGGAGCCATCCCTTGACCACACCTGGGCATCGATCAGACTCCCTTATATCTGTACCAAATGGAGATTCCCCCGGTACAGCTATTGAAGGCTTCACGAACTACGTGGTCAAAATAGATGTTAAATAATGTGGGAGCCAGAGGACATCACTGTCGCACCCCGGCCACGAAGTTCTACCCGGGCCCGCTCACCATCATGAAGGTCCTTAATGACCATGAGCAGAGGGTTAGGGACTCCAAAAGCACTAAGAACAAACCAGAGCCCAGGCCTACTGATGGTATCATAGGCCTTGAGCAGGTCAAAAAAGCGGAGATGTAGAATTTCCTACACTTCTGCTGTAGCAGACCGATAGAAAATATGGCATCTTTGCAGGACCGTCCTTTCCTGAAACCGCAATGGGGCTCTGCAAGCCTCGCCTCAGCGTGCCTGGCAAGGCGATGTTGAATAATCCTTGCAAGGACCTTTCCCGGCACACTGAGGCATGAGATGCCCCTGTAGTTGTTACAGTCTGTGCGGTCCCCCTTCTTAAAGAGGGGGACCACCAGGGCATCCTTCCAATCCTGCGGAACCCGTCCAGTGGTCCAGACTGCTGTTATGATGTCATATAGGGCAGTCTGTGCACAAATGCCACCCTCCCTCAGCATTTTGCTTGGGAGATAATCTCTACCCAGTGCCTTTCCTGGTCTCAGACTCCGGATCGCCTTCAGTACTTCTTCAACAGATGGCACCTCAGCCAGCCACTCACAGGGGGTGCCTTCCTCTTCCAATATATGAGGCACCGCAGCCTCAGCAGGGTTATCCCCACTTTGTCCCACGATGTTTTCCAGGTTGGGGGATTTCCCCTCCCCTAGGACCTCCCAAAAAATGCTCAGCAAATCTTCAAACCTGTTCCTGGGGGTCGGAGATTGGATCACCGTTTTTTCCCCTAATGATGGTAATAGGTGTGACGCTGCAGGTTACTTTTTTGATGGAGTTAAATATAGATTTGTGATCACGGGCCACTGAGGCAGACTCCATCTCCTCAGCACCCCGCGACCACCACCCATCCTTGCAGCACCTCACGGCTCTCCGAACCTCCGAGCGAAGGCTGCGGTAAACCTCCTCATTCTCTGACGTTGTTGTTGGAGGGCGACTGCCTCCAACTGCCCAGTAGCGTCCTTCACGAGCCTCCTCCACAGAGGCCGATTTTTACACCGCTGGTACCAGTCATCGGGAAGTCGACTCAGCTCCACATCCTCTTGTACCACGTCACTCCATCTCTTCTCTAGCCCGTGCCGCGCACAGACAAAGATACCCCGTATAGCCTTAACAGACTGTAGGAGCAAGTGCTGTTAGCGAGCGCCTTTAAAGGCCAGCACGGCACATGAGGGGGTGGGTGGCCAGCACCATGCCCGGCCGCCTTTGTCTCCCTAGCGGCGATGTTTACACATCGCTCCAGGTACTCATTTGAGGCTGAGTCGACCTACACACACAGACACATATCCTTGTGCGCCCCACCCATGGTCTCACCTGGTCGTCGTCCTCACGGTCAGTGAGCAGCGTGAGGAGTGAGCGCGGCGTCCCAGCCGCCCTCACCACCGCCACCGCCCACTCCTCGGGTTGCTCGCAACCACCACCGCCACCACCGCCACCACCACCACCAACACCACCACCACCGCCACCACCACCAACACCACCCCCACCACCACCATCACCACTGCCACCACGGCCACCACCCCCACCAACACCACCACCACCACCACCGCCACGACCGCCACCACCACCACCAACACCACCACCACCGCCACCACCACCAACACCACCACCCCCACCACCACCAACACCACCACCGCCACCAACACCACCACCGACAACACCACCACCACCAACACCACCGCCACCAACACCACCACCAACAACACCACCACCACCAACACCACCACCGCCACCACCCCCACCAACACCACCAACACCACCGCCACCACCGCCACCAACACCACCACCCCCACCACCAACACCACCAACACCACAGCCAGCGGCGGTGGTGTTGGTGGTGGTGCAGCAGCAGCAGCGTCTGAGAGCGCCCAGGAAGCCGCGCCACCAGCGGCACAGCGGGGAGCCAAGCGGCAGTGCGGCAGCAGCAGCAGGGACAGCAGCAGGAGCAGCAGCAGGGACAGCAGCGGCAGCAGCAGCAGGGGCAGCAGCAGCAGGGACAGCAGGGACAGCAGCAACAGGGACAGCAACAGCAGGGACAGCGGGGGCAGCAGGGGCAGCAGCAGGGGCAGCAGCAGCAGGGACAGCAGGGACAGCAGGGGCAGCAGCAGCAGGGACAGCAGGGGCAGCAGCAGCAGGGACAGCATCAGGGACAGGGTGCGGAGCGTGAGACAGGAAGGCCGCGTTGGCCATGGTGGTGACAAAGTCCCTCGTCCTGGGGGGGAGGGAGGGGGAGTGGGGGAGTGGTGAGTGTACTTGTGGTGAGTAGTGGTGCGTGTACTAGTGGTGAGTGTACTAGTGGTGAGTGGTGAGTGTACTAGTGGTGAGTGTACTAGTGGTGAGTAGTGGTGAGTAGTGGTGAGTGTACTAGTGGTGAGTGTACTAGTGGTGACTGGTGGTGAGTGGTGAGTAGTGGTGAGTGTACTAGTGGTGAGTGGTGAGTAGTGGTGAGTGTACTAGTGGTGAGTAGTGGTGAGTGTACTAGTGGTGAGTGGTGAGTGTACTAGTGGTGAGTAGTGGTGAGTGTACTAGGGGTGAGTAGTGGTGAGTGGTGAGTAGTGGTGAGTGTACTAGTGGTGAGTGTACTAGTGGTGAGTAGTGGTGAGTGTACTAGTGGTGAGTGTACTAGTGGTGAGTAGTGGTGAGTGTACTAGTGATGAGTAGTGGTGAGTGTACTAGTGGTGAGTAGTGGTGAGCGCTGAGTGTAAACTCACCAGGCGATGCTGAACCCCCCGGACCCGGATCCAACTCCACATGACGAACCGGTTCCAAACACAAGTCGACAAGGAATTGATTCAGACTCTAAGTCGATTCCTCATGCAATTCAATGAGCAATCGATTTCTAATACAACTCTACAATCCGATTCCCCGTGCAAGTCAATGGGAGTCGATTCTTAATGCGATTAAAAAGGAGTCGAATCCTCACGAAACAATGTTGAGAATCAATTTGTACGGTGGAGTCACGGAGGTAAAATCAAATAAAACAAAATAAAAGAAAACAATTAAATCACGACGTTTCGGAGGCAACACAAGTCTCCTTCTTCAGGTGGAACAGACACACCGGAACATCAGTGTCAAGTGGACAGCTCAGTGACACAGAATTAGTAAAGTTGGACTACATGTTTATTTCTCGAAAGCATTTTGGCTGTAGACCAGTGTAACAAGTCAAAAATTTAACTGGAGGCTTTATTTCTTCCAGCAGAAGACACATGATATGGTAGCTGCAGTAAGCCACCCACCGCCGACACACACACACCCACGTGTATTTGTGGATGCACTAAGCCGACACACACACACACCTGTACTTGTGGATGCACTAAGTCCGACACACAAACACACACCTGTACTTGTGGATGCACTAAGTCCGACACACACACACACCGACCCACCTGTACTTGTGGATGCACTAAGTCCGACACACACACACACCTGTACTTGTGGATGCACTAAGTCCGACACACACACACACCTGTACTTGTGGATGCACTAAGTCCGACACACACACACACACCGACCCCCCTGTACTGGTGGATGCACTAAGTCCGACACACACACACACCGATCCACCTGTACTTGTGGATACACTAAGTCCGACACACACACACACCTGTACTTGTGGATGCACTAAGTCTGACACACACACCGACCCACCTGTACTTGTGGATACACTAAGTCTGACACACACACACCTGTACTTGTGGATGCACTAAGTCCGACACACACACACACACACCTGTACTTGTGGATGCACTAAGTCCGACACACACACACCCACCTGTACTTGTGGATGCACTAAGTCCGACACACTCACACACCGACCCACCTGTACTTGTGGATGCTAAGTCCGACACACACACACCTGTACTGGTGGATGCAGTAAGTCCGACACACACCTGTACTTGTGGATGCACTAAGTCCGACACACACACACACCGACCCCCCTGTACTGGTGGATGCACTAAGTCCGACACACACACACACCGACCCACCTGTACTTGTGGATACACTAAGTCTGACACACACACACACACACCTGTACTTGTGGATGCACTAAGTCCGACACACACACCGACCCACCTGTACTTGTGGATACACTAAGTCTGACACACACACACCTGTACTTGTGGATGCACTAAGTCCGACACACACACACACACACCTGTACTTGTGGATGCACTAAGTCCGACACACACACACCCACCTGTACTTGTGGATGCACTAAGTCCGACACACTCACACACCGACCCACCTGTACTTGTGGATGCTAAGTCCGACACACACACACCTGTACTGGTGGATGCAGTAAGTCCGACACACACCTGTACTTGTGGATGCACTAAGTCCGACACACACACACACCGACCCCCCTGTACTGGTGGATGCACTAAGTCCGACACACACACACACCGACCCACCTGTACTTGTGGATACACTAAGTCTGACACACACACACACACACCTGTACTTGTGGATGCACTAAGTCCGACACACACACACACACACACACCTGTACTGGTGGATGCACTAAGTCCGACACACACACACCGACCCACCTGTACTTGTGAATGCACTAAGTCCGACACACACACCTGTACTTGTGGATGCACTAAGTCCGACACACACACACACACCTGTACTTGTGGATGCACTAAGTCCGACACACACACACACCTGTACTTGTGGATGCACTAAGTCCGACACACACACACACCTGTACTTGTGGATGCACTAAGTCCGACACACACACACACCTGTACTTGTGGATGCACTAAGTCCGACACACTCAAACACCGACCCACCTGTACTGGTGGATACACTAAGTCCGACACACACACACACACACACCTGTACTTGTGGATGCACTTAGTCCAACACACACACACCCACCTGTACTTGTGGATGCGTTAAGTCCGACACACACACACACCGACCCACCTGTACTGGTGGATGTCCTCGAAGGACTTGGAGTTGTTGATGACGAAGACGCAGAGGAAGCGCTGGCGGTCGGAGACTGAAATGGTGGCGGCTGAGGAGCTTGTTCACTAGCTCACTCCTTGTTTAAAAAATGTTGCTTTGAAGGTCTCGCTCTCAAAATAACGCTCCCAAATAATCAACAGATATTGGTAGTGTGCTGCTATCGACCGCCTAGTGGGAAGGATGTTGAAGCTGCGTCTGCACTGAGAGAGCTTTTTGGGCGCCTCCCTAAAGGTGAAATAGTTTTAGTGGGTGATCTAAATTGGAATTGGCTAAACCCGCCGGCCGTGGCCACACATTTTGCAGATGAATTTAATCTGTTTCAATTAATAAATGTCCCCACAAGACCCAACCTAAAATATTCGGGACAGTCAACTCTGCTTGACGTCCTATTGACATATGCCCCTCACAATTTCACACTGACTGGTGTTCTGGGTAATAACCTTAGTGATCACTCCTTCATTTTTGGAGTGAGATCATCAGCCAGACCCAAAGCCCCCCTAAATTGGTTGAGAAGCACTCTATGATCACTTCAGCACTCAGGCATTTGCTAATAATGTGCTTCACTCGGATATTGACAAGGTCTGTGATATCCCCAACCTGATTACGGCTTGGGAGACTTTCAGGTACACGTTTCTCCAAATTCTTAACAAACATGCTCCGTTGGTTAGATTTAAAACTAAATGCAACCGCCCACCATGGTTTGATCATTTGATTACAAAGCTAATGAAAACTAGGGACAAGGCTTGGGCATGTGCTGAGAAAAGTAATTTGGTCAATGACTGGCTAGAATACAGGATTTTAAGGAATAGATGCGTCAAAAAAATACGGCATGCAAAAAATGCCTACTTTTCCTCCACTCTCCTGGAATCACATGGAAATGCCAGGATTTTCTTGAAAACAAATATATCGAAAAGGCATCCAAAACAGACAATCTGCCCGTTGAGCTTAACCGAAATGGGGAATATTTTTCAGATCCCCAAAAAATAGTTGACAATTTTAACCTTCATTTTTCTGAAGCTGGTAATCTTTTTTTATAATGTATTGGGAGTCACCTCTGCTCATGCAAATTCCTACACCCCTGTCCAAACATTAAACGAATTTAGTTTCCAGACAATCCACGAAAGTAATGTTCTGAAACAACTGTCTTACCTCAAAGGGTCTTCCTCTTCCGGAGCAGATAGTACTCCCGTCTTTGCTCTACTAACTGTTGGTCACCTAATATACAAACCTATAGCCCATATTTTCAACCTGTCCATCAAAGAAGCATCAGTTCCTCTAGAATGGAAACATTCCTATGTCCGTCCACTTCACAAAGGGGGCCCTAAAGATGATCCAAATAACTACTGACCTATCTCAATTTTGTCCCCGTTGATGAAAATTTTTGAAAAATTATTGACCTACCAAATTAGCAGTTTCCTGTCCACCAACAATCTACTACATCTAAAACAATCTGGGTTCGGAAAAAATACAGCACCACATCTGCTGCATTAGACTCTCTGAATCACATTTACAGTAGCCTTGATAATAAGCAGTACTGTACCTGTCTTTTTCTAGACCTGTCCAAAGCTTTTGATACAGTAGACCACAACACCCTGCTTAGTAAATTAAGTTGCCTCGGTTTTTCCGAAAACACAGTAAAATGGTTACAAAATTACCTCTTTTCTCGCACCCAAACTGTATTCACAGATGGTTGGAGGTCAAACAGTGTTAAGATAACAAAAGGGGTTCCACAGGGTTCCATCCTCAGCCCCCTTTTCTTCTCTCTTTATGTCAATGACTTGGGCACTGACCTGGATCATTCCAGGGTAAATCTTTTTGCAGATGACACAATACTGATTACTGCTGGCCGCTCTCCGGATGACGTGATTGCTAAGCTACAGGGTGATTTCAACAAACTACAACATCAGCTAGTTGCTCTTAAACTAGTCCTGAATACCTACAAAACCAAGGTGCTATGCTTCTCACCAGGACTAAAGCAGGAAGTCATGTTTCCCCAATTACATTCCTTAAATAATTATAAAATAGAGCAAGTCAAGATCTATTAGTATCTTGGGGTCATCCTGGATTCAAAACTGCATTTTGAAGATCACATTGATTATATTGGTAAAAAGACAAAAATAAAAATTGGTTTTCTGTATCGACACAAGCACTGCTTCCCCCCAATGTTCCGTTTGGAATTGATAAAAGCTACCATACTGCCTCTACTTGACTACTGTGACATCGTGTATAAATCAGCCCCAAGTACTGTACTGAAGAAGCTTGATTCCATCTATCACTCGGCCTTAAAATTTACATTGAACTGCACATATAGGACTCACCACTGTGATCTCTACATTGGGTCAAACTTAACGTCTCTTAATGTTCGACGGCTTGTGCACCAGATCTTATTTATTCACGATGTACTTACCAAAAAATCCACAGACTACCTGCTGGATCTCCACTCTATTTCAAATAACAAATTTGACCTCAGGTCTTCGCTCATTTACCAGCTTCACATTCCCTATTGCCGTAGGAAGGGCCTTTGCTATTGATGCCCCCAGAGTCTGGAATGCTATTGCCAATAAACTGCAACTTGAATCGCTACCAATGAGATCTTCTCTCAAAACTGCTCTCGAGGAGTTGTACACCCCTATCTGCCACTGCTATTCATTGGCGTAACATAAAATAAAATGTTTCGCTCCGGATGACGCTGCAAAGTATTATCTGTATTTTGATTTAGCGTGCTGATCTTAAAGGTACATTGAGTAATTTGATACTCAGACCGATGCTTCTGTTGTTGTGGAGTAACTCATGCAGCCAACTATGGCTCTAGGATTTGGTGTTACATGTTATTTATGTAGTTAATTGTAAAATTCGGTCACAGTCCCTGTGATCACTGTTACGCTGCAATTATGGCTTTATTTTTTGGTGATTTGGAAAACGTTTTTAGGTTTGGACATGTTTGTTTTGTTGTAGTACGGAGTTAAACTGATGGCCTTAATCTAAGTTTTTGTGGTTGTTGTTTGACTTGCATCCCACTGGGATTTTTTGCACACAGCGTTGGTGTACGGCTACTTTTTTCAGGAATATTTTGCTGTTTTTTTCATGGATTTTCTGTTTGCACAGTCACATAGTCACTTTAAGATGTTTTTCTTGTTCGTGTTTTTGTTTGTTGTGGTTGCACCCGATTCAAGAGCCGAATCGCTCACAGGGCTAAAATAAACTGAAAACTGAACTGGGCCTTCAAACCGTCACGGAGAGACGCGGGTGGAGGAGGGGCGGGGTTTGAAGGGGGCGTGGTGGAAGGAGGCGGGGCGGAGTGGAAGAGGGCGGGGCGAGTGGAGGGGGGCGGGGTGGAGTGGGTGCAAGGGGCGGGGTGGAAGGAGGCGGAGCGGCGTGTAAGGGGGCGTGGTGTAATGGGGCGGGGTGGGGGTGCAAGGGGGCGGGGCGGGGTGGGGAAACGCCCCTTGGTTTAAAAAAACGCCGCGTATTTCGATTGGTCGAGAGGCGTGCACGTGACCCGCTTTATATTTCATGCAGTTCACATTCCTGGTTCTTTCGGTAAAGTCACGTAGATAGAAAATAAAAATTAAATTAAAAATAACTAAAATGAAACGCAAAGCAAAAAACCCACGACGTTGAGCGGAAGAGAAACAAATCCCCCTCCCCCTCCCCCCACAATCCCGCCCACTTGGCGCTACCCAGAGTGCATTGCAGTGCCAGTGGCGTGTCCGTGAACACGTGGGGGACACGCGGTGGGTTGTTGCCATCATCATCATCACCACCATCATCATCAACACCATCATCATCATCATAAACACCACCATCATTAACACCATCATCATCAACAACACCACCATCATCATCACCATCATCATCAACACCATCAACATCACCATCAACAACAACACCATCATCATCATAAACACCACCATCATCAACACCACCATCATCATCAACACCACCACCATCATCAACATCACCATCATCAACATCACCATCATCAACACCATCATCATCATCATCAACACCACCATCATCAACACCATCATCAACAACACCACCATCATCAACATCATCATTAACACCACCATCATCATCAACACCATCATCATCAACACCACCATCAACACCACCACCACCATCAACACCACCACCATCAACACCACCATCAACAACACCATCATCAACACCACCAACATCAACAACACCACCACCACCATCAACACCACCACCATCAACAAGACCATCATCATCAACACCACCAACATCATCAACACCACCACCATCAACAACACCACCATCATCATCAACACCACCACCATCAACACCACCACCATCAACACCACCACCATCAACACCACCACCATCAACATCAACACCATCAACACCACCACCATCATCACCATCGTCGTCGTCTCACGATCCGGGCCAAGTTCCCCCCTCCCCCCCCTCCCCCCCCTCCTCCTGCCCGGCCCCATCAAGGCGGCCCCACCAGCCCCTCTCGTCGCCCGTAGCCAGAGCCGGCGACCATGGCCACTTGGGCGGCCTGCATGGGCGTCAGGATGAGCTTGCTCTCCATGGCGGGCATCCGCTACGAGGGCATCCTCTGTGACATCAACACGGACGACTCCACCGTCGTCTTGGCGAAAGGTTACGCACTGGGGGGTGAGGGGTGGTTCACGGGGCGACTGTGGACACCCCGAAGCTGCGGGTTAGGGGTTTAATGAAGCCGCTTGAGTCGTCCTAACAGGCGACTCGCTCGGGCAGCAGCAGCAGGAGGAGGCCTTGGGGCTGGGGAAAGTTTGCCAGGAGGAGGTGAACGTGTCGGCGACGTTGTCGCCTTCTGGACAGATTGGTGTGGGTGTCGTGGGGTCAATGTGTGGGGGGGGGGGTATTAAAGAGGGGTTTGACCCTTTTCAGGGCAATCAAACAGGAGGTGTTAAGATGCTCAAACGACAAATAAGATAGTCTTTGTTTTTTTTTCGGTAAAGTCACGTAGATGAAAAAAATCAATAAAATAAATGAAAAGAACTAAATGAAATCATGATTGTATTGGATTGCTGTATGTACTTTTGTGTTTTCAATTAACCTGGATTTGTAAGAGAGTCCTTAATCTCAGTGGGAATTGCCCAGAAATGTTTAAAATGACAGCCATTGATGCGTCACGTGGGGGTCAGACATTTGTGACGATGTGTGACGAGGGGCGGTGGGGAGTTGAGAAATGTGACGTCACATCAAAATTCGCAACTTTAAATATAGACAACACGTTCTACTTATCTTCTTGGTTCTTTCGGTAAAGTCACGTAGAATGGAAATAAAATAATAAAAATAAAGCAATAACATTTTATTTTTAAAAAAATTGTATAATGCTTATTATTTATTTATTTTCCCATAAAATACAACGTTATTTTATTATGTTTTATTTTTATTATTTTATTTCTATTCTACGTGACTTTACCGAAAGAGCCAATAAGATGAATCCCTGCAGTCACGAAAGCTTTAAATCGAAACATTCTACTTAATCAAATAGACTTGTTAATAAATGTTTTCACCTTCAACATCGGAGTGCAGCACCACATTAAATACGCACTACAATGATAATAGTTTAAAGAGATTTGAAGCGTGTTTTATATACTTTTTTTGGGGGGGGGGGGTGGCAAAAATCGTCCAAAATCGCGCGACGTCATTTATGGCCGGCGCCTCTAGCTGTACTGGGGCAAAGTTCTTCAACTCGTCACCCGCTTAATCACGAATGTTCTGAGGTTGTTGTTCTTGCTGATTCTGGGTCGCAGTGGTTTCAAGTATTTTTCAACGAAGGTTATTGGGTGCACAGCCGTTTCAATACGGGCACACATTGTTTCGTCCGTCTGTTTGCGTTTCTCCCTTGCGACGGGACCTCGTTGGCTAAACGTTTATATTTATAAGGGCAGGGGGTGACCAATAAGGGTTTGAATCGATCTGTAACAATCTAGGGGCACTGATAAGGGGTTGACAGCTATGCCAACACGAACGCGCGATTAACCCCGTTGACCTGAACAAGTTCGTGGTTTCGGTGCGTGCGCGTGTTCAAGTTTCATTTATTAGGTATAGTCCTGTGAGCCATGCGAGCATCTTAAGTCGGGGTGCAACTGCAACAAACAAAATTTGAACACAGAACATCTTAAAGCGACGACGCGTAACAGAAACATTCTGGAATAAACCAGCAAATAATTCCACACAAAAACAACGTATTAAAACGCTGCGCGCAAAAATCAAGTGTTGAAGCCGGGTCGGTAGTCACAGGGCAATGAGATGCGGCTGGTCATAGACGGCACGTGACCCCGGCCAAAAAGCCCGGCAGGGTGCCGCTTAAGGGGCCGTCCATAAATGACGTCACGCGATTCTGAACGATTTTTTTGACCCCCCCCCTGCCCTCAAATATGACGTCACAAAGCTCTGCCCCCTCCCCCCCGCCAAAATAAAACACACTTCAAATCGCTTTAAACTATTGTTGTCATTGTTGTGCGTATTTAATGTGCCGCTGCACTCTGATCTTGTAGGAGAAAACATTAAAAAGTCTAATTAAGTGGAACGTGTTGTCTATATTTAAAGTTGCGCATTTTGATGTGACGTCACATTTATCAAACTCCCCCCCCCCCCCCCCCCCCCCCCCCGGTCGTCACACGTCGTCACAAATGTCTGACCCCCCCCCCCCCCCAGGTGCGTGACGTCATTTCTGGACGGCCCCAAAACACTCCAGCGCTGTCCTACCAGACAGTCTCGACCCCTTCACCTGATGAAGGCCGCTTGTGTTGTGGCCGAAACGTCGTGAGAATATTATTGTGTTATTTTATTTTATCAATTTATTATTTTATTCTCATTCTACGTGGTGACTTTACCGAAAGAACCAAAGAAGAGGCCCCAAAACAGTTAATTTGGAAATGTTCCAGATTCATTTTTGCCTTCGTTCACAGATCTGGGCCAACGGCACCTGTCTGGATTAAATTGGCACAATGGAGAACTTCTTTGCGACGGTGATGATAGGGATTTGTGATGTTGATACCCATAAACATTCAATACCTGCAGGCATATGGCTTATGGATGACGGGCTATTGGTTGGTTTTAATACAGCTAAGACATAATAAAATAAAATACATATAAAATAAATTTCATTTATATTTTATTTAAATAAAAATAAAATAAATTTCATTTTTATTTTATTATGTTTTATTTTTATTATTTCCGTTCTACGTGACTTTACCAAAAGAAACAAGAATATTTAATACAGCTTCTGGCAGGAAATAAATGAATCTCAATTTTTGGCTTGCAGAGTTGAGAAATGTGTGCAGCTCGGAACCCCGCGAGCTAGATTTGATTCCTGGCTACAGACAACGTCGTCGGTGGTGGCCTTGTATCCCAACTCATTCTGGTTTTCGCGTAGGTAGACTGCCTTCAAGTGAAGTTACCTGGTGCGGTGTGTTAGTAAAAAAGATGATTAAATCAGCACTGGGGAGGATGAAGGTAGCTGAACCAGCTAGAAACTATTTTAAACAATTGTTTAGGTTGCGGGTAAGGCCCACTTACTATACTGCTCTTTCAGAAGCGACCTCCCCACAAATGGTAGGTAACGCAACGAAGTGGCTTATCGAAGGACCTGGAGGGGGGGGGGGGGAAATCCACTCGACCCATGGGAAGAGAAAACCTCGCTGACTCCAAATATACAGCAGGTGTTGTCAGGGTTGGGATGAAACGCATGACCTTCGATATATACCAGGCGAGGTAGTTAACTTCTCACCACAGTGGCGCCCAAAACCCACAACCACGCACCTGCTCCGACCTGCATAGGTGCTCTCGACCGTAACAACGCTTGACCAAACGGGTACGTGGAGGTCTGTACCGGCGGCGGGCGTCTTTGTGTGTGCGCAGTGCGCTTGCGCGGGACGGAGGGGCGCCCCGCCGACCGTCCCATCGCCCCTCGCGAGGAGGTCTTCGAATACATCGTCTTTCGCATCAGCGAGATCAAGGACTTGACCCCGTGCGAGTACATGCTGTCCGCTCTGCACCACGACGTGGCCATGGTGCAGGTGAGAGGTGCAGGCGCTCTTTACCATTCAACTATTTATTGTACCATGTAAGGCCCACCGAGCTACTTAACTCTCTTTTCAGAAGCGACCTGGCCACAAATGATTTGCTCAACGAAGCGGCTTATCGCGTGGACATTTCCAGCAGCCAAATGCTCCAAATGCACGTCGGTTCTAAAACGTGGAGATAGAAACTGGATGACCCAGAGAAATCCACGTGACCACGGGGGAGGACGTTGCAAACTCCAAAAATATGCAGGCGTCGGGGGTCTGGATCAAACCCCATGACCTATTGTATTCCAGGCGCGGTAGTTAACATCTTGCCATGGTTTAGGGGAGCGGTGGCACAGTGGTTGATGCGCTGCACCACAAACCCGCCTACGACCCACCGGGGTTTGATTCCCACTTACGGCCAACGCCAGGTGACAATTATCTGAAACGGTCCCGGGCTTTTCCTGAGGTCTATCCAATGAGCACCTGGTGCGATGTATAAACATCGCCACTTGGGAGAAGGCGGTCGGGCGTGGTGCTGGCTTCCCCACCTCCTCCGTGTGCTTTGCCGGCCTCGTAGTTGCTCGCACTGCACTTGCCCCGAACGTCCTTTAAGCCTTTAAGGGACATCTTTGGCAACATGTTGACAAAATGTGGAAAAAAAAGTCAACGCTGATCGGCTGCATTTCGGGCAAATTTTCCCTTCACGGCACTGGAATCGAGGAAGCCAGAGATGGTGGAGAATACGAGGTTGGAGACTGCACTTCACACTCGGGGGGCTTGATGAAAGTTGCATTTGAGAGTTACAATAGTTAGCTAACAGTGGTAGCTGTGGAGGGTTTTTACAGGTTGAGGAGGAGGAGATGGAGGAGGCTACCAAGATCCGAGCCCGGGTGCCAGCGTGCCAGTGGCTGAATTGCGCAACCCTTGGCACCTGGTTGGCTCTCGGGTGATGACATCGCAATTATCCCTCCTCCTAAGACCAGTGGTTCTCTGTAAGCCATCTGGCTACCATGAGAGATTCGTTCATGAGGCTATCCACATATACAAACACAGAGACAATTTCAACCGAGAGGAAGGAATTCTGGCTTAGCAATCATTGGAAGGATTTGATAAACCATTTCGGGTCTTAATTGATTGTTCACGCTTACGGTGGCTTTCAGACCGCATCCATTATTTTCGTCTCCCCCCTCCTCTTTTCCGAACATAGATGGACTCGTCCATCTGAATAACTGCCAAATCGCTCTCCGTGGTGCTAACGTTAAAAAAAACCCTGCCACTTTTAAAAAAAAAAATGTCTTGCTGTGGTTTTTACACCTGATGATGATTGCTTGTGTTGCAGTCGAAACGTCGTGAGAATTTTAAAGTTTCATATTTTTATCATTTTATTGTTTCCCTTCTACGTGGTGACTTTACCGAAAGAACCAAGAAGGTGCATAAGAAGTTTGACATGCGTACGTCGTCGTGATTTGTTCTAATTGCTGCCTAACCCACCCTCACCCCCCGTCCAGTCCTCGCCGGGCACCCCGGGGGGGGCCGCCGCTCGCTGCCACGCGCGCGGTATCGGAGCGGCGGCGAGCTGCCACTCCGCGCCGGGCACGCCGACCGGACCCCCCCGCGGTGCCACGGGCGGCCACCCGGGCCACGCGCGGCACGACGCCTGGGCCACAGCAGTCGGGCACCGTCCCTTCGTGCAGCCTGCGTACGGAGGAGCTGCGGGTACGGGAGGGGGGGGGGTGCGGTGTGCGGTAAACATCGGCACTGCAGGGCTGCACCTTTGCCCTCTTAATGCCACGTGGTTTCCGTTGCCCAGTGGCCTTGCCTCGGGTTGTTTTCGCCTTTTGCTCGTTTAGAGGCAACTGCGTGATTTCAATGCGATCTTAATTGAACGCAGTTGAGTTGCAGCTATCTTCATGGAATTATTTCCGTAAGCGCATGCAGGAAAATAAAAGGCTCTGTGTATAACAGCTCGATGATGATGATAATGCGTAGTGCATGCGGACGAGCATTTTTGTTTTTACTTTGCGCTTGATGGTGATACCCAGTGATTGTATTTTAAATTGTCGCCTTTTCAAAATAACCCGTCATTTAAAGCGTTATTATTTGGTGCCCTGTCAATGAACTGCTCGGCGAAGGCCGCGCTGTCTTGTCATGTGGGGTGGGGTGGTTATTTCACCTGCCACGCTTCACTTGTGCGGTTGTGGTGAATGGGAAGGTGGGGAGCCAGCCACCGATTTGGATATAATTCGCTCGTGATGTGGCTGAGAATCGAGTTATTTTTTGCGTCGTTGGGTTCGTAGTTGTGCGAGAGCCACTCTTCTACCACGAGATAATACAAATGTGGTGCTAAATGGGTTTTGTTGTTTGCAATAACGGCGTTTATCAAGAAAGCCGCTTTATTCAACGATCATTTGTGGTAAAGTGGCTTCTGAAAAAGTGCAAATATAGCTCGGTGTCTTGCCTGATAAAAAAAAAAAACGTTTTAAAATTACCCCTCTTCCACAACTTAACCCAATTAAGATTTGCACCAACAAAATTTAATTGCGGCTTCAAGGTCCTGCACGATGCATTTCTCCATGGCGATGATGAACGAAGACTTTCTTTTTTAAAATCTGTGGTTTTGTGAGAAACGAGGTTGCCAGAGGCAACTTGCTATATTGATCTCAACGAGGTGCTATCGTGGTGCTGAGGTTGTGGCCACCCTGTTCACTGGCTGGGTATTGAGAGAAGAGAGGATTTCTGATCGGATCTCCACCTGCATCTTTTACCAAACACCTGATGCCCGATTTTGTAATGTCCAATGAGACGTCGTACGGAAATATGATTGTTTTTTTGGGTTTTTTTCAACATTCTGGTTTGCCGAAACCACATAAATTGGTGTGGTGCTCCAGGTGACAAATTTGATTTGTTGGGTGGCAGATGGTGTAGCAGAACATTGGGCATTGTAGAGCAGTACCCCAATTTACATTGGTGATGCGTTCCTGAAATGTGCGACGTAAATTTAAGCATTTTTTTCCCAAAATACCGTACATCAATAATGTATTTTGTTATCGAAAGCACAGTACATGTCGTCATGTACGACATCAACGGAAAGTCACGCTCCAGGTAAGGGCGGGAACATCGGTTTAAAATCGAAATGTAGGCGCTCGATTGGTCTGCGCAGGATAGCACCACGTGACCCTGGATCTTCGGATTCCCAGGGCGTCAAAGGGAGGGAGGTGAAAAAACGTTCAGGTGGTTCTCCAGCCATCCAGCCACCCCAGTCTGACTCCCGGCCGCTCGCGGCGTCCGAGGGACGCTGGCGAGCGCCGCTACGACTCGACCCCAGGTGGAGACCTCTTGGATCATCGTGCCTCCGACTCCCGCAGCTTCCGTGCGACACCGTGAGTGCATCTGCGAGTTGAGAAGTAGAGTGTGGGGGGTACACCCAGGGATTGAATAGGGATAGGCTACACGCTGCTCGTGGAATATTTACTACTGGGCCGCACAGGGTTTTCTTTAGACGCGTCATTAATAAACTTCAGTTCAGAAGATCGGTGCGGTGCGATTTCTGTGTGCGCGTGTGGGCGAACTTCGGCGTGGTGTCTGTGATTTTTGAGTGGAGCGACTGCGTGCGGGGCCGGGGTGCGTGAGAGAGCGAGCGCGGGGCTGCAGTGTGTCGGCCCGGGGTTGGTGTGTGAGGTGCGCATCTGTAGTGGATTCGAATTAGGTGCACACACAACTTCCTGGGAGGCAACACTTATTTATTAATGAACACAACAGTTAGCTCTTACATTACGCATAGGGTGGTGACCACCGACTTACTCTAGCTAACACACACTTCTCAGATACCCTAGGGAGGTACAGCCTCCTGTCTTGGCGGGACTTACACGTCTACCGCTATCCTGGAGTCCGCCGGCTGGGACCTACACACGGATCTCTTCTTGGCGTCTTCACGATGCATCTTCATTCTTGATACGGGCAGCCTCGAACCTCGTGAGGAGGCTGCTTATATGGGCCTCGGCGTGCCCAGGCTCCGCCCCGGCCACGCCTCCCTTCGAGAACCCTCTCGAAGCCCCCCCCCCCCCCACTTGCTGTCCACATGCCCCCCGAGGTGCCCTCTAGACCCCCGGCCCCCACTGGGGTCCAGTCACGTGTCCAGCTGGGGTCACAGAGAGGGCCACGACCTCACACCACCCTCGTGGCCTCCCGAGTCCAGAACCGGCCCTAACGTCATTCCCGCCTCCAGCCGGGATGACGTCATGTGTGTGTGTACACCGGCGTGGTAGTGACGCTCCCCCGCATAGTGACGTCACACGTGTGCGTGTACGCAGTAGTGATGCAACCATCACTACACATCTATTACCGTCTATACGACCGCCACTGGTTACACGGGGTATCGCGCGGTGTGTGTGTGTAGAAGACGCGCGTCTGCAGCGCAGCGTGAGTGATTAAGGTGGGGTTCGGGGTGCGCTAAATCCACTCCACCGCCGTGTGCGTAGATCGCCATCTCTACGACCTGCTACGGTTTACGCGAGGGTTTCGCGTGGTGTGTGAGACGCGCGTCTGCAGCGCCGTGCGAGTGATTTGAGCGCGGTGCGCGTGAGGCACTCCGTGTACTGCAGCACACGGAGCGGCCGTGCTTGCGTGCGTGTTGTTGCACAGCGCGCCTAACGCAGCGCGTTCGCACAGTAGCATTCACGTTAACGGTGAGGCGTTCCCCATAGCCTGGTCCCAGCCGTTCCTTTCCCGCTTGCATTAGCACCTGTGCACAGCGGATTAAGGCTTATCCACGGTGGGGGGTGGGGGGGGGTGTGCATATTTGTAGTGTTCGATTTCACTCGGACAACTTTTGTCTTTCTTCGAACACCGCTTTATTTACAACTCTCCACATGTCCTCCATATTTCACAGTAGCCATGTCGCCACGGCTCGCTCGCCACCTTTGTCTCTCCACTCCCCACGATTACTGCGCTTATTCCACCGCTAACTTCTTCGTCTCCGCTCTCCGCTATCACCGTCACGATGCTCTCTCCACTGCTAACTACTTTGCCTCTGCTCTCCGCTATCACCGTCACGATGCTCTCTCCACTGCAAACTGATTTGTCTCTATACACCGCTATCACCGTCACTATGCTCTCTCCACTGCTAACTGCTTCGTCTCTGTTCAGCTCCGCTATCGCTACGCTCTCTCCACTGCTGGCTGCTCCTCTTCTTCAGCTCCGCTATCGCTATGCTCTCTCCACTGCTGGCTACTTCTCTTCAGCTTTGCTATTGCTACGCTGTTTCCAAGCTCCGGCTCCAACTCTGTCTCTCCAACTCTGTCCCTCAAACTCTGTCGCCAAGTTCTCCACCCTTCAATTCCCCGCTGCTGACTCCAAGCTCTCCATCTTCAACAACCTCGCTCAAATTCCCGACTCCCCAATTTATCCCCGTTCTGATTACTCCCCAATTAATTAGTCCGTGCCCCAACGACGCTCCGAGTCGTTCGCACCTGCTTCTCACCCAGACCTTTATGCGCCACTCTAGCCTTAACAACAGCTCCAGACAATCACAGCCGTCCTTGGCTCTCGCAGCTTAATTGCCCTAACATAACCTGCACTGTATTTGCCTTCGCGACAGGCTGACCCAACATAACCCTGTTTGCACTACACACCTTCCTACTCCACTACATATACAGCCGCCAGTTATTTTCAGTTAGCATTGCGGGCACGCGGATTAGGCCTTAATCCCAGGAGGTGCGCGCGTGTTACTGACACAGCAGCAGCCGATTTCTTTGTTTAGCGCTCAGCGTGCGCGGGAGAACGCCGGCGGCGGTGAGCCGGCCGTGTAGAGATGTCCCTCGGAGCTGGTGCGGGGGGGGGGGGATCACTCGATCGGCGGGGGCCCGGCGAGAGGTGGCCAACGAGGAGGAGGACGGGGGAGTTGAGGGGGTGGACGTTGCGCCCTGCCTGCTCACGGGGAGTGGGGAGGTGGGCGTCCGCCCCCACAAATGATGCTGTGCCAACTCCCTTCACCGTGGGCGTCAATCGACGATGAGCCACGCGACCCCCCCTGGCTCGCCAGGAGATGACGACATGGCAACGAGGCGTGGACTCCGCCTGTTGCCTCTCCACGGGGAGGCGAATCCCCATCACTTCCCCGATGTTGCACCGCACACTCGGCTTTAGGGTGCGAAAGAAGTTTCGACGTGACATTGGGGACTCACAGACGACCCGTAGACTCATAGACTCACCCATGGGTGTCTGTTGTGTGTGGGTGTCTGTTGTGTGTGGGTGTCTGTTGTGTGTGGGTGTCTGTTGTGTGTGGGTGTCTGTTGTGTGTGGGTGTCTGTTGTGAGTTTATGGGTGAATCTATGAGTCTATGGGTCGTCTGTGAGTCCCCCATGTTACATTGAATCTTCTTTCGCACCCTACACGCGTAAATTTACACATGTAAATAAAATGGTCCGCACCTAGAGAATAAAATGTTTCTTGCCAAAATAAACCTGCGGACCCACCCGAAGTGAGACCTGGGCTGGAGGGCCCACCGTGGGCTCCCTGGATGCGCTGAATGGAGCTCTCCTGTGCGTCTCACTTCATTTTGATGAATTCTTGCTCCAAAGGTATCATTGCCTTGTGACGGACGCCTTTTAAGGGACGTACGAAAGGCGTGCCCCGTTGTGTAGATCAGGAAGCCGATTCACTGGGGGAGCGGCGCTTGACGCCGCCTTGCGGGTGCCCCTTTCTCTGACGCGGGGCCACACGCCACGTGTTGCCGTGACGTCGATAACACAAACGGCGTGAAATAATGGAAAACAACAGCAAAGGTGGCAAACAAAATAAACGTTCTGATATTATTTTAATGTGACCATCACTAAAGGATTCGTGTACGACGGTGTTTTACCTTACTAGTTTGCTGTGTCGGGTGGTGGCGGGTTTAACGACACATTTAGATATTTACGCGATCTAACCCACACACCTCTGTTATGGATGAACTGCATCGTTTTGCAAGTCATCAGAGTGGACGAAACGTTTGCAGCTTGACGTTAATTGCAAGACAATTCACATAGGGTGACTGTAGCAGTGTGACACACAGGGTGACTGTAACTGTGTGTCACACACAAGGTGACTATAGCTGTGTCACACAGGGTGACTGTAGCAGTGTGACACAGGGTGACTGTAGCTGTGTGTCACGTGACTGTAGCTGTGTGTCACACAGGGTGACTGTAGCTGTGTGTCACGTGACTGTAGCTGTGTGTCACACAGGGTGACTGTAGCTGTGTGTCACACAGGTTGACTGTAGCTGTGTGTCACACAGGGTTACTGTAGCTGTGTGTCACAGCTACAGTCACCCTGTCAGACTGGACGAAACGCAAACGTTTCGTCCAGTCTGACGACTTGCAAAACGAAGCAGTTCATCCATAACAGAGGTGTGTGGTTTAGATCGCGTAAATATTAAAATGTGTCGTTAAACCCACTACCACCCGACACAGCCAACTAGTAAGGTGAAACACCGTCGTACACGAATCCCTTAGTGATGGTCACATTAAAATAATATCAGAACGTTTAGTTTGCTTGCCACCTTTGCTGTTGTTTTCCATTATTTCACACCGTTTGTGTTATCGACGTCACGGCAACGCGTGGCGCGTGGCCCCGCGTCAGAGAAAGGGGCACCCGCAAGGTGACGTCAAGCGCCGCTCCTCCAGTGAATCGGCTTCCTGATCTACACAACGGGCACGCCTTTCGTACGTCCCTTAAAAGGCGTCCGTCGCAAGTCAATGAAACCTTTGGAGCGAGAATTTATCCAATTGGAAGTGAGACGCGCAGGAGAGCTCCATTCGGCGCATCCAGGGCCCTCCAGGCCAGGTCTCACTTCGGGTGGGTCCGCAGGATTATTTTGGCAAGAAACATTTCATTCTCTAGGTGCGACCATTTTATTTCCATGTGCATATTTACGCGTGCGTGAATTGCACCTTCAATATTTTTTTGTAAATGCTTTGTATATGTTTACGCATATATATGGTAAGCGGTGCAAAGATCCACCGGACCAATGTGAATTTGGATCGGGTAGATATGTAATGTTCGATTTCACTCGGACAACTTTTGTATTTCTTCGAACACCGCTTTATTTACAACTCTCCTCAATATTCCACAGTATCCATGTCGCCACGTACACGATGTGTGCGCGCAAACACAGTACCATGTATACACGGAACACACATGCAGGATGTTTACAATGATTATGAATGTAATGTCTTACACAGCACAAGCACTACAGTACTGTTGAGTCCTTGTCGTACTTCCCAAAGCCACATTTACTACACCGTCATCAGCAGCTATGATCGATCCACTGCTGGGTGAAGGCCTAAGGTTAGAAAGCAAACATTTATTCCGTGGTGTAACCCCCCCCCCCCCTCTGCCCCCATCCAAACTCACCAGGCAATTTCAATGAATTGTCACAATTCAGGGTCGCGAATTGATTAAATAATCCATTCTTTTATATATAAAATTGCGGTGAATGTATCGGCCACTAGTGGCTGCTGCGAGGGTTACACGATCCCATGACATGCAACATATGTATACGATTTCACCAGAACAAATATTATTCTTACATGTGCACGTACACACGATGATGCATCGTGAGGTTAATAATTCAACATGAATCAGCGCATCATCTCTAAGAGACCGTTGTTTTAGTCACGTTTGAGGAGCTGAAGAACGTCTATGAAAGCAAATCTCAGCAATCTCTCTAATGGACTTGGCGGTCCCGCTGTGGTTAGAAATGGAATGTTTACGTCAGCAGTGGCAGGTAGTGTGCTCCTCAACACACTGTGGTGCTCACTTCTGGCTTTACTCTGAAACATTTTTTCCAACACCAACTTCTCTCTCTCTCTCTCTGCCCCCATCATGTTAATCCGCTGTTCTTTTACGTCGATCAACTGCGGGATGAATGCCTCCCCATGCCGAGCGGTCCGTGTGCGTTATTTGAACACATTTCATCGCGCCGGTCAGTGCGGGTTGGTGGGAATGGGGGTGCGTATGAAGTGGGAGCGTAGAAGAACGCTACAACAATTAACTTTCCTGTACTGCCTTCTCCTACCACAGCCCTCTTGTACACGGTGGTTACTCATCCATGCACTAGCCGGGCTCAAACCTGCTTAGCTTCTGAGTGTTTTGATGACCTGGTGCATTCCGAGAAAATTGGTCACACGCTCTCGAGACGTTTTGTCACCATGAACACGATTTTTTATGTTGAGCCCCACAATTCACAGTCAGCCCATTTTTGCAGTCCTCTCTTTCTCTCCTTCTTTCCTCCCACTGCTCGACTTTGAAACAAACTAAAAACTAAACTCCGAACTATTTTTCATTTCACCAGGAAAGGCCCCACTGAGCTACACACAGGCAGATATTTTTGTGAGAAGCGAGCAACCTGGCCACACATTATAGCTCAGCGAAGTGTGCTTATGTTGTGTGTGGTGGACATTTATAGCAGCCAAATATTCCAAATGCATGTTTCAAAAATGCGGAGGGAAATCCGGACCACGGGGAGAAACTGCAAACACCAAATATAAACATAAAATACCCCTCGTCACTTTTCTTAAGTTCTTATTACCTTGCTTATTGCAGGAAGTGTGTTGACGCTTCTTTTTTGCATCTTCTAGTGCACTGTTTGTTGCTGGCTCATTGACATTTTGAGCACAAGGCAGGATTGTGACCACAGGCTTACCCCTGCCTTGAATGTCACACGTGCACGTACAACAAATCATGACTCTGGCTCAGATCAAGAACCGCGTTCCACTCCCATCAACCACAGCTCCCATCAGAGTGCTGTTTGTGCCTGGCCGCCTCGCGTGTTGGGCCTCTACTCAGCAACTGTTTGCACGCAAAATTTACAGGCAGAAACCATCGGTTTTATGGTTTTATTATTTTTAATGTTCAATTTATTATTTTTATTTGAAAATGTTATTTTATTATTTTTATTTTCTATCTTCGTGACTTTACCGCAAAGAATATTGTAATACATTTACACTGTCAACTTTAGCTGTACATTGTGAATACGAAGTGTATATGGTATATTTATATGTTTTGTATAACGTAACACAATCAGCCATAGATCAGCGGGGTCGTGGTTCAAGCGCGGGGTCAGAGGTCGGCAGGAAGCGCGCGGCGGGGTCAGAGGTCAGCAGGAAGCACATGGTGCTGGCGGCAACGCGGCCTCAGTTCAGTTCCATGTATTTGGTATAACCCTGTGAGCCATTCAGCTCTTGAATCCGGTGCGGCCCTTCCCTCTGCTGCTGCTGCCCTCTGCTACTGCTGCTGCCCTCTGCTGCTGCTGCCCTCTGCTGCTGCTGCTGCTGCCCTCTGCTGCTGCTGCCCTCTGCTGCTGCCCTCTGTTGCTGCTGCCCTCTGTTGCTGCTGCCCTCTGCTGCTGCTGCCCTCTGCTGCTGCTGCCCTCTGCTGCTGATACTGCTGCTGCCCTCTGCTACTGCTGCCCTCTGCTGCTGCCCTCTGCTGCTGCTGCTAATGCTGCCCTCTGCTGCTGCTACTGCTGCTGCTACTGCTGCTGCTGCCGTCTGCTGCTACTGCTGCTGCCCTCTGTTGCTGCTGCTACTGTTGCTGCCCTCTGCTGCTGCCCTCTGTACTGCTGCCCTCTGTTGCTACTACTGCCCTCTGCTTCTGCTGCCCTCTGCTACTGCTGCTGCCCTCTGTGCTGCTGCTGCCGCCGGTGCCCGCGGGTTGCATTGAGCTTCGCGTGCGAGCCGAAGGGCGACGCGAAGCGGCGCTTCTACGGAGAGGAACAGCAGCAGCAGGAGCACAGCGCCCTCGACTGGCAGGTGCGGTGGTGGCGGCCTGGGGTCGTGTTAGTGGTGGCTATGGTGGTGGTTGTGGTGGTTGTGGTGGTGGTGTTTGTGGTTGTGGTGGTGCTTGTAGTGGTGGTGGTTGTGGTGGCTATGGTGGTGGTTGTGGTAGTGGTGGTTGTAGTGGTTGTGGTGGCTATGGTGGTGGTTGTGGTGGCTGTGGTGGTGGCTGTGGTTGTGGTGGTGGTTGTAGTGGTGGTGGTTGTGGTGGTGGTGGTGGTGGCTGTGGTGGTGGTGGTTGTGGCTCTGGTGGTGGCTGTGGTGGTGGTTGTGGTGGCTGTGGTGGTGGCTGTGGTGGTGGTGGTTGTGGTGGCTGTGGTGGTGGTGGTTGTGGCTCTGGTTGTGGTGGTGGTAGCTGTGGTGGTGGTGGCTGTGTTGGTGGCTGTGGTGGTGGCTGTGGTGGTGGTTGTGGTGGTGGCTGTGGTGGTGGCTGTGGTAGTGGTGGTTGTGGTGGCTGTGGTGGTGGCTGTGGTGGTGGTTGTGGTGGTGGCTGTGGTGGTGGCTGTGGTGGTGGTGGCTCTGGTTGTGGTGGTTGTGGTGGTGGTGGCTGTGGTGGTGGTGGTTGCGGCTCTGGTTGTGGTGGTGGCTGTGTAATTGGTTGACAATATTTTGTATTTCTCTCAATTTCAATAGATTTTATAATTAGTATTGGCCAGTATTAAGACTAAAATAACACCAAAGAAATATGTTGATGTTTGTGTAAAACGAATTATTATTGGCCACGACTATTTAGATCATCTGTTGAAATTGAGAGAAATAAAAAAAACTATTTCACCGTTCTGACAGCTGCAGGCTCAGTGCTGCTGGGAGCGTATTGTTTAGTAATACATTTAACGCATGCTTATATCCAGGTTATCCAGGTTAACTCGTCCGTCTTCAGGCCAAAGCCGGGGTCTGCTTCTGATAAGATCGACCGCGTGACGCTGTGCGGGCAACGGGGAGCGCTGCAGAACACGTCGATGATGCGCGTGCGCGACACCAAGATATTCTTGGTGTCGGCGTACCACGACCAGCGCGAGGCCGGTCAGAGCACACGCATCATCGGCATCGCCAACCGGTATGAGCCGGACGTGCTCTCCTGCCACTTCTGCTGCCGAGGGCACTTGGAGATCCTGACGGTCACCGCCAGCGCCTACGTCCACTCGGATCACTTTGACTTCCCGTACGGCACGGCCGACTTCCTGTGCACGGAGCCGCTGGACTGCGAGCCGGGACACGTGTCCGTCCAGCGCATGCGCACAATACCGGACGAGGAGGAGGCCGAGTGGGTCTTCATGCCCGTGCGAAATCGGCTCTACATGCCCCCCACCTTCACACAGGAATTCAGCGTCTGCATCTCCACGCTCTTCTGGAACTACGGCAACGTCCTGCAGTTCGTGCAGGCGATCGAAATGTACCGCATCTTGGGTGCGGGCCGCGTGACGGTGTACAACACAAGCTGCAGCTCTGAGCTGAACAAAGTGCTCCTCTACTACATCAAGACCAGCCTCGTCGAGGTCGTTCAGTGGCCCATCACGGACTACGTGCGGGTGTCCAGAGGGTGGCACTACCCCGAGCACCCAGGCGAGCTGCACTACTATGGCCAGATAGCGGCGCTGAACGACTGCGTGTATCGGCACATGTACAGCACGCGCTACCTGGTCCTCACGGACATCGACGAAGTGATCATCCCTTTGAAGCACACAAACTTGAAGGACCTCATGCGGTACTTGAACGACAAGTACGGCGCCGACATTTACACATTCGAAAACCACGTGTTTCCCTACAACGGTATCGGAAGAGTTTGGGTCGAAGTTCCAGGCGTGGAACGCCATCCCGGGCGTCAACATCATGCGCCACATTAGACAGGAGCCAAACCTGCCGGAGGTCTTCAACCCGACCAAGATGATCCTGAACCCACGCGCGGTGCTGCAGACGTCGGTGCACAGTACGCTCAACGCGCTGGGCATCTCGCAGATGGTGCCCGGAGACATCGCGATCATGCACCACTACCGATCGCCCAAGCAGCCCGACCTGCCGCTCGACTCGCTGGCCGTGGACCTCACGCTGTGGAGATACAATGCCACTCTGATCAGAAATGTCAACAAGGTCCTCAACAGGGTCTTCTGGAATGAGTAGGCACAACGGGCGGCGGTGGCGGCGGCGTTGATTGTCGTCTTGCGTTTTTTGCGGTCTTGCAATTTAAGTTAAACACCGGTGTTTGTGAGTTTTTCGTTTGCGAATGTGGTCAATGTATGGGACATTTATTTGCTAATCTTATGATTGCGTTTACAGTTAAAATTTGTTATCTTCATTTTTTTCTGCATTTGAATCCACCAGGGCACAATAGGGGTTGTATTGGTATGTCTTATGGAAGCTAGGGAAGTTAACATTGGTTTATTTTAAACCAATCCTAATTATTTCTATTGCTTTTGGGAGTACCACTCGAAATGTTTTCAGGTTAAAACATTTAAAATGTGGCACAAATTGATTTAAATAAATGTTCAGTGTGTATGTTCTACCAGTCTCTAATGAGCTTATTGTTTTCATGACTCGTGTCCACGGAGGATAGTCAAATCCCAGAGGATGGTGGCAGGATTTTAAAAAGTAAATCCTGTGGTGATAAAAAAAAATGTACATACGATATTAAACTTTTAATTTGAGTGATAATTTGAATGACAGGTGTGTTTTGGGCCAAATGAGCTAGTAAAGACTCACATTAAACATAATAGATTCAGTAGGAATATATTTATACATCCAAATGTATATAGTTGTGTATTTGAATATGTATCAACACCAGCTGTTGATACATACAACTCATTTTAAATTATAAAGCCATGTTAATGTATTCCTAAACAATACATGGAGTTGACATTTCTGAATTGTTGCATTAGATAGTTTCACGATGGATTATTCAGCAGAAATCATCATTATCACGTATTATCAATCTTGCAAACCAGTTTTAAACATATACAGCAAAATGCTATTACTATTCTTTATCTACATATATAATATCACAGATCTGTCCTGTCATTCTGTGACTGTGATTAACGCCCCCGGATTGGTTTAAGTGCGTCACGTGACCGCGAGCAACCATCCAAGCAGAGATGAGCCCCTCCCAAACATGTACGCCCCCCGATGCTGCCCTGAGGCAGAGCCGTGCTCGGGCCGCTGCTGCCCTGAGGGAGATGGGTGAGGAGACAGGTGACAGGAGAAGGGTGAGTGAGAGTGAGGAGAAGGGTGAGAGTGAGTGAGAAGGGTGATTGAGAATGGTGAGAATGAGGAGAAGGGTGAGTGAGAGTGAGGAGAAGGGTGAGTGAGAGTGAGAAGGGTGACAGTGAGAATGGTGAGAGTGAGGAGAAGGGTGAGTGACAGGAGAAGAGTGACAGGAGAAGGGTGAGTGAGCGTGAGGAGAAGGGTGAGTGACAGGAGGATGGTGAGGAGAAGAGTGAGTGAGAGTGGAGAATATATGTAATTTGTACGTGTTTATCTTAGGGATGATTCTTTGGTAGAATACGTCAATACAAAACTTCCATAAATCGTTAACAAGTTTATATGCTTAACCCAGATATCATGGCACTTATGTATATTTAATGAGAGTGCGCCACCTACAGGACGACCGGGGGGTTATTGCAGACACGTGCTATGTTGTCTCACATCCAATCAGTAAGGGGGATCCCATCTGGGTGAAAGGTAAATGGGTAGAGCTAGCGGGAAGCCTCGAGAGCCCTCTAAAATGTTCCGAGAGGGGCGTGGCTAGAGGCGGAGCTTAGCACCGCCGAGAGGGATATAAGCAGAAGCAGCAGAGGACTCTGGGTCGTCGGTGTGAAGAGCCTCGGTCCGAACGTCGTCACCACCTGCGCTACCACCCATCGGCCACGTGGCGGGCTCCACCAGCTGAGCCTCCCCTCCGACACGCCGTCAGCCAGCGGCGAGGCGGAGAAAGAGTGAGTGCCACGGCGGCGGGAGGCAAAGCGTGCGCCGCCGTCCCGGGAGCAAGAGAGAAGCCAGCCGCGCAGGGAGACACGTGCTGTACTGCAACTTGAGAATAAATACAACTGAAGTTTAACCCATGTCGGAGACGCTGATTACATATTGATAAGTGGATGTTAATAAAACATGCAACTAGTCGTAGTCAAAACCTTCTGTATTGTCATGTAACAATGTATCCGTTCACAAAAGTTAACATTTAAAATCGTGACGTTTAACAATATTCACATGCAGCGGTTGGCAATTTTACGTTTCAACTTTCCAGGCACTCGGGTTTGTTAATTCAGAGAGTGAAACAGCAAGGGACATTCTCGTCTCTTTGTCCTGTGTTTGCCCTCGGGTGCAGTGAGTTTATGGTGTTTTGCCATGGGTCCTCCCTTGCTCTCTCAGAAATTCCCTGAGTCACTCCTTGCCCATGGAAGAGTTATTCCTTTATGGCCTTTCATTAACGTTTCACCTTTTGCTACATGAGTTAGGTTTATTCCTGAGAAGCGAAATATTCGACGGCTTTAAGGCCCTCCTCAGCTCTGGTTATTCTCATCATGCCCATCTGATCAATGTCTCTTGTATTATGTTTACCCGTTTCTCATTATAGTGCTGTTTTGGCTTCGTCATCTGGTTTTCCCAAGCTTCAGCATGCAGGGAACGCATATTTGTCTCCAAGGAGCCATGATATAAAAAATAGACAATATTACACTAACATTTTTTTGGAAGAGGCATATATACAACAGGTGTGGGAGCATGGCGCTGAGGTTTAGGAAACTGTAAGTCCCAGGGTTCTATGGTCTGGCCTTCCCATAAACAAAACACGAGGAATGGTAATGGTGGTTGCTTACGCCTCCACCGACTATTAACACCAGTGGAGGGATGGAGGCAAGGCCGGTGAGTCAGATGCCTTCTATGACCTGTCACAAGTACTAGCTAAAGTCGCCCCTTGGGATGGAGTCATCCTGTCGGGTGACTTTAATGCCTGAGTGGGTCATGACACTGGCACCTGGGCCAGAGTGATTGGAAGGCATCGGCCAGAACAGCTCAATAACAATGGTAGGAGGCTGCTAGACTTCTATGCAGCACATTGGGCTTACCAACACGCTGTTCCGGCATCGGCGCATCCAAACAGCATCATGGATGCACACTGGGTCCAAGCAGGGACATCTGCTGGACTATATAGTAACAGAACACCGAATGCAAGCCCATGTCCTTGACACCAGGACCTACCGTTGAGGTGATCTGCCCGTTGACCATATGCTTGACATCTGTAAGATTTTCCACTCCGGTGGTGGGTGTCCATCTAGGACACCATTCAAAGCCACATTGGCCTGGTCTCAGCTAGCTGATGAACGTTGCAAGTTAGAATGTCATCATCTCTTACAGGAGAATACAAGTTAGGAAGCATTAAAGTCAGAACACAGATCAGAACATTTAATTAAATGACTGCGTGTTGTCTTGGTGTGGTCTGGGACTGTTTTATTGGTGTTTTACTGCGTTGCCCTAGCTTACGTTCTGTATTGATACATCGGCAGGCATGTATGTACTCATTTAATTTGTACTTAGATACTATATTTATAGTCGTACATTTTTAGTGACTTGCATTACTTTTTTCTATTTTGTACTCCTAACAAAATTGTATTGCTTGTTGTAACTTGATCCGCCCCTGCTGGACATTTGTGAAAAAGACCAGAAACCTTCACATTACAGGCATCGCAGAGTCCAATTCCAGTTGTCTCCAGACACTCAGACCGCCACACGCAAGCCCGCACTTTGTTGAAGGAACTGGTTCCCAGAGAGTTGGCTGCAACAATCCAATGCAAGCAATTTAACGGGGTTCAGGAGTTACATGAGGTGCATCCGAAAACGCTACATATTGACATAAATAATTGAATCACGCTCTATTGGGGGCAGAGTGGTGCACCAGAATGTGTCTGGGATCGATTCCAGACTCGTGTGCTTTTTTGGGTGGGGTTGGCATGTACTCCCCTTGTTCTGCATGAGGGTGAGTGAGCATGTGAGTGGAGTTGGAATGTACTCCCCTTGTTCTGCATGAGGGTGAGTGAGCGTGTGAGTGAGTGGAGTTGGAATGTACTCCCCTTGTTCTGCATGAGGGTGAGTGAGAATGTGAGTGAGTGGAGTAGGAATGTATTCCCCTTGTTCTGCATGAGGGTGAGTGAGCGTGTGAGTGAGTGGAGTTGGAATGTACTCCCCTTGTTCTGCATGAGGGTGAGTAAGCGTGTGAGTGAGTGGAGTTGGAATGTACTCCCCTTGTTCTGCATGAGGGTGAGTGAGAATGTGAGTGAGTGGAGTAGGAATGTATTCCCCTTGTTCTGCATGAGGGTGAGTGAGCGTGTGAGTGAGTGGAGTTGGAATGTACTCCCCTTGTTCTGCATGAGGGTGAGTAAGCGTGTGAGTGAGTGGAGTTGGAATGTACTCCCCTTGTTCTGCATGAGGGTGAGTGAGCATGTGAGTGAGTGGAGTTGGAATGTACTCCCCTTGTTCTGCATGAGGGTGAATGAGCGTGTGAGTGAGTGGAGTAGGAATGTACTCCCCTTGTTCTGCATGAGGGTGAGTGAGCGTGTGAGTGGAGTTGGAATGTACTCCCCTTTGTTCTGCATGAGGGTGAGTGAGCGTGTGAGTGAGTGGAGTTGGAATGTGCTCCCCTTGTTCTGCATGAGGGTGAGTGAGCGTGTGAGTGAGTGGAGTTGGAATGTACTCCCCTTGTTCTGCATGAGGGTGAGTGAGCGTGTGAGTGAGTGGAGTTGGAATGTACTGTGGCGAGGCCCTAATCCGCTGTGCACCAATGCTAATGATAACGAAAACGGGATGGCTGCGGCAGGACTCTGGGTGCACGCCTCGCCGCTAAGGCTGTTTTTACTATGCACACGCTGTGTAAGTGCGCGCGAGTGCCAGCAAGTGGGCCCCACGCTGAAACCCTGCAGCCCCGCGCACACCCTCTCATGCACACCGTCTCCCCACAAAAATCACAGACTCCACGCCGAGGCTCTACCCACACACACAGAAATGAACTAAAGTTTATTAACGACACAAAAACCCGCTACCTGGAGGGGGAATATTTCGTGAGGAGAGCCTAGCCTAACTCTGCCTATGACCCCAGTTACACAAACGTCCTACCATGTACATCGTAGCTGTTCTCACGGCATCGCACGGACGCTATGAGAGTCAGAGGGAGAAGGACGAGCGAAACCCTTGCCTATCGCTGCCTCATAGCAGCACTCGCTGGCATCACATGGACGCTGCGAGCGGCTCGAGGAGGCAGGACGGCAGGCAGTGGGTCTGGATTGCCCGGAGGTTGAAGACAACTGCCCCAATCGTCCCGGGGCTCCCACCTTCATTCTCTAAACTTAAAAGGCCCAGGGTGGAATTGTACCGCGCGGCCAATCGCGCGCTTAACCTGCGCTGTCTAAATGGAGGGCCACGGGGTCTGCTGCCGCTCACCCATTGTCCTCCCGTGCTCATTAATTCTAACCCACTGGTCTGCTCTTCTGGCCAATTACTCCACACTCCGCCTATCCCAAGGTCGTGAGTAACTCATCGCGGTTGGTCCAGTGAACCTTTCCCTTCTGCGCCCATAAAATCTTCAACCAATTTAGGGGCACCGCAGTGTAACCTGTCCTGTGGGGGGTCGGCCAATCTCCTGGCACCGGGAAACCGTGGGACTCTCCCTCTAGGCGCCCTTTAGATTAAAACCCGATGTGCCAGGAAACCCCCCGTCAGGACACTACTAGGGGGGTGCGCTGTGTGCGGGTTGCGCGCTTAGTCGGGGGCCGGGAGGGGATTGTGGTGTTTGCGGAGTTGCTCCGTGGTCGTGGCACCACAACTGAGATGACTGGCCAATGCACCACCTGTGCCCCCACACAGTTTGTACACACACAGTGTGTACACACACACAGTTGTACACACACACAGTTTATACACACACACACAGTGTACACACGCAGTTTGTACACACACACAGTGTACACACACAGTTTGTACACACACACACAGTGTACACACACACAGTTTGTACACACACAGTTTGTACACACACACACAGTGTACACACACACAGTTTGTACACACACACAGTGTGTACACACACACAGTTGTACACACACACAGTTTGTACACACACACACACAGTGTACACACAGTTTGTACACACACACACACAGTGTACACACACAGTTTGTACACACACACACAGTGTCCACACACACATACAGTTTGTACACACACACAGTGTACACACACACAGTTTGTACACACACACATACAGTGTACACACACAGTTTGTACACACACACAGTTTGTGCACACACACAGTTTGTACATACAGTGTACACACACACAGTGTACACACACACAGTTTGTACACAGTTTGTACACACACACAGTTTGTACACAGTGTACACACACACAGTTTGAACACACACACAGTGTACACACACAGTTTGTACACACACAGTGTATACACACACAGTTTGTACACACACAGTTTGTATACACAGTGTACACACATACAGTTTGTACACATACAGTGTACACATACAGTTTGTACACACACACAGTGTACACACACACAGTTTGTACACACACTGTACACACATACAGTTTGTACACACACAGTTTGTACACACACAGTTTGTACACACACAGTGCACACATACACAGTTTGTACACACACAGTGTACACACATTGTACACACACACACAGTGTACACACACACACAGTTTGTACACACAGTTTGTACACACACACACAGTTTGTACACACACACAGTGTACACACACAGTGTATACACAGTTTGTACACCCATAAACAGTGTACAGTGTACACACACACAGTGCACACATACACAGTTTCTACACACACTGTACACACCGGGCACACAGTTTGTACACACACACAGTTTGTACACATACACAGTGTACACACACAGTTTGTACACACACACAGTTTGTACACACACACAGTGTACACACAATAATATCCACGTTCTTGTTGAGCTTACGCACCCAAGGGGTCTCTGTTGAAGAGAGGGAGCAATGGAAAATTAATCTAAATCAACTTAAACTCGAACTCCGCTCTGTGACGTCACCACTCAGCAATATCTCATCGGCGTGAAACGCCAGGCGGCGGTGTCCTTCGCTAGTGACTTCACGTCACCGAGGTATTCGGTGCGCTCTTGAGCGTGACGTCACCTCCGCTTGGTCACTGCAGAAATCTGTTCCGGTACAATCCTTATTTGGGTAAAGCTACGCCCAGTGACTGGCGGAACATTAACATCCTCGACAAATGGACCAAACTAATTAACATAATTTATTCAGTTGTTGAGACTCATTGTGGAAGGAGAGCAATGTCTCCCGGAAGTGACGTCATGTCACCTGCTGCCGCGTGACGTCGCGAGGTAACAGGGAGTTGCCTCCGCCCGTGCACTGACATCTGAGGTGAGAAATTCGCATCGCGGTTGTCGTGGTGGTGGTGGTTGTTGTTGTGGTGGTTGTTGTTTACCAACGTAGAGCCTCTCTCTCGTAGGGATGTCAGTTGAGTAGCAGCGAGCATGGGAATCGATGTCCAGGTAACTTTACAACGCAGGGCCTAGCCACGTGGGGCCTTGCCTCCTGCCCTCGCCTGATTGCATTCACTTTAATTATCTCGCTTAAGTTTAATTTGTCTTCACCCGGCTAGCCACTTTGTAACTTTGTTTTCCTCTAAATATTCACGCAGTTTTTATTTTATATTTTACCGGGCCAAGCCCGCTTGATCTGCTATACCGCTCTTGTTATCAGAAACGACCTGCCCACAACAACAACACAAGGTGAGGCTTTCGATTTAAAGCTTTCGTGACTGCAGGGATTCATCTTCATGGTTCTTTCGGTAAAGTCACCACCACGTAGAATGGAATAAAGTAATACAAATAAAAATGAAACAAAAAAATACAATTCTCACGACGTTTTGGCCACAACACAAGTAGCCTTCGTCAGGTGAAGGAACAGAACTGTCGGGACGACAGCGCTTCAATGAGCGCTGCTAAGATTCGTAGCGTCTTTTAAGCTAGGTGGGAGAAGTGAAGCGCCTTTGCAAAGGAGTTTACACATCAAACAGGGTAATTTAGCATTGAAATAGCTGAGGGATTTGCTTGTGACTGGTCGCAGAAATAGCTATGTTAAAGTCAAAGTTTACATATCAACAGAGGCATTTAGTATATGGACACTAAAGGGCTGCAACTACCCAACTATCATACAGTAAACCGATGTGAAAAAAAATAAGTCTAAATTACATCAATATAATAAATGTACTCAATATATTCTAACAATAAGGTGAGCTATTAACACAAAGCAACTTGGTATACACTACACTATATAATGAATACCATATAGTAAACCAATAAAAAACTAAAATATAAACTACCTCAATGTTATCAATAAACTCTATATACTCTCCAATCAGCTGAGCCACCAACAATAAGTCGTTATATATCACAATGCCATATGGCGAAAAATTGGGTGGTAGTTTCTTCCCCTCAACGCCATCACCACGAACAGCGACGAGCCCCGTTCAGACGGACGAGTCCATCCATGCTCGGAACGGAGGAGGGGGGAGAGAAACAGCCACGTTGCGCTGTTATACTCCATGTTATAAACCATACCATTAACCGTGGTGTGCCAGCGAAAGAGCTGCAGTCTGAAGGTCACCGTAAAATACAATTAAGAACCGAAATGGTTTAAAACATCTTTCCAATGGTTACTAAGCCAGAATCCATCTCGCTTGAAATTGTCTCTGTGCTTGTATATGTGGATGGCCTCATGAACGAATCTCTCATGGTAGCCGGTTGGCTTGCAAAGAACCTCCGTCTTGGAGAAGTCAATGTCATGTGAGCCCACTGAATTATAACAGTGATCTGCCACGGCAGAGGAGTTCGTCCTACCGTGTTTCAAGTCTGCTTTATGTTCGCGGATGCGGTCCGAGATATGTCGTTTGGTTTCTCCAATGTAGCTGCTACCACAGAGGCACTTTAGTTTGTAAATGCCCGGGTACTGTATGGAACCAGATCACGGATTTTATGTACTGTGTTAAATCGAACCTGGATCTTGTGTTTATTCAGGATTTTGGAGATCTTTTTAGTGACCCCTGCAATGTAGGGTAAGGTGATGGTTTTGAGTGGCTCCTCAAGAGGATCCTTCTTCATGACTGAAGTGATGGCTTTGCGGATTGTGTAGTCGGAGTAACCATTAGCCCTGAGAGCCTGGTGTATGTGCTTGAGTTTACTGGCAATGTGTTCCTGGTTGGAAATGCATTGGGCTCTATGGTATAGAGTCTTGATGAGGGAGTTCTTCTGGGATGGATGGTGGTGGGAATCCGGTTTCAAGTAAGCATCTGTATGGGTAGCTTTCCTGTAGACAGAGTGGCTCATTGAACCATCATGTCTCCTTTTAATTAAGACATCCAAAAAGGGTAGTTTGCCATCTTTTTCGACCTCCATGGTAAATCTGATGGCTGGGTGTATGGAATTGATGTGGTCGCGGAATTGGTCTAGAGCAGGCTGGCCATGTGGCCAGATGACAAAGGTGTCATCAACGTACCTCTTCCATAAGGTCGGGCGTAGAGTGGCAGTCTGGATGGCGTCAGTTTCAAATTTTTCCATGAATACGTTGGCTACAACCGGAGATAGGGGGGAGCCCATTGGGGTGCCCTCAGTTTGTTTGTAGAAAGTTCCATTCCAGGTGAAGTATGTGTTGGTTAAGCAATGTCTCACCAGGGGGGGTACATCCGTGTGAACGGGGCCCGTAGCTATCCGTGGTGCTAAAGTTGAGGGTAAGAATCCACCCATTTTTTCGCCATATAGCATTGTGATATATAACGACTTATTGTTGGTAGCTTAGCTGATTGGAGAATATAGAGTTTATTGATAACATTAAGGTAATTTATATTTTAGTTTTTTATTGGTTCACTATATAGTACTGTGAATAGCTCAGATGTGTAGGCCTTGACTTCAACATAGTCATTTCTGTGACCAGTCACTAGCTAATCACTCAGTTATTGCAATGCTAAATTCGCCTAGTTATTTCAATGCTAAATTCTCCTGTTTGATTTGTACTAGGTGCCTCGGTGAATGTGTATGCTCTGACTTTAACGTAGCTATTTCTGCGACCAGTTACAAGCTAATCACTCAGCTATTTCAATGCTAAATTCTATGTTAATTCCTTTGTCAAGGGGTGCCTCTGCGGATGTGTATGCTTTAACTTAGCTATTTCAATGCTAAATTCTATGCTAATTCCTTTGTCAAGGGGTGCCTCTGCAGATGTGTATGCTTTAACTTTTAACATAGCTATTTCTGTGACCAGTCACAAGCTAATCACTCAGCCATTTCAATGCTAAATTATATGCTAATTCCTTTGTCAAGGCGCTTTGTTTCCTCTCACACAGCTTAAAGGTCGTGATCTGAACGTGGCTCTTTCACACCAGCGCTGTCCTACCAGACAGTCTCGTCCCTTCACCTGATGAAGGCCGCTTGTGTTGTGACCGAAACGTTGTGAGAATATTATTGTATTATTTTATTTTATCAATTTATTATTTTATTCTCATTCTACGTGACTTTACCGAAAGAACCAAAGAAGAAGTAATTTATTTCTTCAACAGATGTAATTTTTCATACAGTTAGCTTGCAAAGAAAAAACCCATTTTCATTTTGAACTCATCTATATTCCCGCATTGTTATTTATTAGCATTATTGGTTTGTGCCTTTGAAATTTAATTAAGTAGCATTTGATTTACAATCAGGCATAACCTTTATTAAAACTGTGCAGGGCTTAGATTTACAATCAGGCATAACCTTTATTAAAACTGCGCAGGGCTTAGAGTGAATAAATAAGGTTGGTTACTGTGTCCATATTCTTTGAAGTCTATGGGAGACTTTAACATTGAAGTCTATGGGAGACTTTAACATTGAAGTCTATGGGAGCCTTTAACATTGAAGTCTATGGGAGCCATACTCTTTGGTTCTTTCGGTGAAGTCACGTAGTAGGTATAGAATAAAATAAATTACGACGTTTCGGGCGCAACACAAGCGTTCCATCATCAGGTGGGAAAGCCTTGGCCTGCTGCTGAGGCAGACTGTTTTATAAGTGCATATTCATGCACTTAATATCAGAGCAATATTAACAAGTATGAGATCATCATCAGCTCAGAAATATCCACCTCTGAATGAAAGCATTCCCACGCCAATACAATTCCACATGGTCTTTCGATGGTGCTAATACCATCCATCTCATGCCTGCGCATTATCGTTTCACATTACTCCACGTCCGTCCATGGTGATCATCCTTGAGGGAGTCATTTCTGCTTTGGCTACCATTCCATCAGCAGCCTTGACCATCCCTTAAAGCGGTGTGAGTGTCTTTCTCAAGCCCACTTCGGTGGTCCATCCTAGAACACGACTTTAGGCATGTAACACGTAATGTACAAATGTGATTCTTTTTTCACAGCCTCTTTTATCTGTATCTGCAGTTACATCATTGTAAATTTTATCAGTCTCTCATTTCACCCCCCCAGTGCTATTTACAGATGCCGGCCATTTCACTCATATGTACAACCCGTCACGTCATTCTGAACACAAGCAGCTCAAAAATGATGAAAAGTTTTTCGCTTATAAAATGTTACATGGTAGCATTTGAGTATTTTTAATAACAAGTATTTTAAGAAGGCACGGGATGCGATGTTTTACGTGCTACCTACTCTAACCTGCTCAGACCACATGAACGTCCACCGCTGACTTATCAACGTGAGCATCCCCGTCCCCAACTCGGCAACAAAAGTGCACTCACGGCTCTTCTGGTGCCTCCTCTTGCTTTCACAGATACCATTAAAACATTAAGCTTGGCTATATAAAGTGTTTTAGAAATGCTTCACACATTTCTTCACTTGCTGGGAAGACTGTTATAAAGTTCACAGACCTTCAATAATGCACACCATAAATTTCATCAATGTGGTATACTTTCATAAAACATATATTTGAGCTTATTTCCATTCACATTAATGAATGGCATCTCGGCTTAAATAAAATTAATGTTATGAAGGTCAGAAGCTGTATTCCTGTATAATCATGTTTGAATGCAAAATGCAACCTATATGTTAACCTTATCCAGAAACGCAAATCAAAGTGTCACCATTGTCAAATATACATTTGACGGCTCTTATCTGAGCTCGAGGGTGGAAGTTATACATTTATTGGCAGGCACCAGTCTCTGCATAGGATGACTCTTCTATTCTATTTAGGATGTATAGCAAGGTTGGCTACGTACTGTGCGAAAGAAGTTCAACATACACACATGAGGATTACAATAATCATAAGAATAACGCGAATGATTTTTGTCCAGAATAGCCTCCTTGAGTCTCGAGATATACGTGTCGAGAATACTGTCATTGGGATGCTGTGATGACGTTGATAGGCGCCTGCAAACGTGGGAGGAGCACCCGGAGAAGATTCCTGACCTTCACGCTTCAAGGTCGCCCCTTCTTCATATTTCACCGTCACTCGTGGCCACGTAGCAAAGCGTTTTTCTGGATTTTGTTGTTGTTATTGTCTCTCACTGTTCAAATAAACGTATCATTAAAATTATAGACTGATCATTTCTTTGTCATGGGGCTAACATACAAAATCAGCAGGGGATCAAATACTTTTTTTCCCTCACTGTAGACTCAACACTACCATAGACACAACACTACCATAGACTCAACACTACCATAGACTCAACACTACCATAGACTCAACACTACCATAGACACAACACTACCATAGACACAACACTACCATAGACTCAACACTACCATAGACACAACACTACCATAGACCCAACACTACCACCCATAGACTCAACACTACTATAGACACAACACTATTATAGACTCAACACTGCACATACAATCAGCACTGCCCATAGACTCAGCACTACCCATGGACTCAACACTGCCACCCATAGACTCAACACTGCCATAGACTCAACACTACCCACAGACTCAACACTGTCTACACACTCAGCACTACCCATAGACTCAACACTTTCATAGACTCAACACTGCCATAGACTCAACACTGCCCATAGACTTATGGACCACAACGCCTGTGTCACCAGACTTATGGACCACAACGCCTCTGTGTCACCAGACTTATGAACCACAACGCCTCTGTGTCACCAGACTTATGGACCACAACGCCTCTGTGTCACTAGACTTATGGACCACAACGCCTCTACGTGTACAAATATTTTTTTTTTACCAATTCCACTTAACGTATAAATAAAAAAGACTGCTTACAAATATCAGCTCTATGTTTTCAAGTAAATACAGTTTGGGTAGTGAATAAATTATAGTCTAAATAAGCTACACATGACAAATTGTAGGCAATTATAGTTATAATCAAGGACATTTTTAAACAGTCACGTGGTCCCTGTAGTCGCCGTTAGAGACAAAATCTGCTTGAAAACGGTTTATCAACATATATGAATGCATTGATTCGAATAAGCAGAGTTAATTTCCTATTTATGGCATGCCAGTTACGTGTCAGTTTTCGATATCAACATCACCTGACACGTGGAGCGATTTCATTGTTTCGTCTCCCCACTGGGCATCCTCTTGGGTGACCACCTCGCCGCCCATCGGCATCACTCGCCCCCTTCGCGCCCTCCACCGTCGCCCTCAACTCCACCCGCGGTGGTTTCAACAGCCTGGTTGGCCACTGGAACGGTATCCCGGACAGTGCCGGATTAAGCTCGTGCGGGTCCTGTGGCATGTATTATAAAGGTGCCCAAAATAAAATAAAAAAAAACACATTAAAACGCAAAGTTTACACATCTACCGGGTCTCCACTTGACTTTGTATTGTCTCGGAGGAAGTCCACCCACACCTCCACTTCCACAAACTGCTGAGAGTTGCCTCGCTCTGCCTCACAGTCAGAATTCTCCTGCTTCACGTTGCCTCCATCGATGTGAAGGTCGGATTTTGGAGTTGAATCTTCATCTTCACATTTCACCTTCACTTCTTCCCTCTTCACCATCACTTCTTCCCTCTTCACCATCACTTCTTCCCTCTTCACCATCACCTCTTCATATTTCACCTCGATAACTTTAAAAGTGTCCAAGCTGGGATTTTCTTCCGGTTCGTGTTTCATGAGGGATGGGCTCATTGTGACACTTTGACTTTCACAAGCTGATTTCAGACTCCACTCCTTGTGGATCTTCTGATGCTTCTGTGTTCTCTGGTGTACTTGAAGATGTGGTGACTGTGCAAACGCCTTCCCGCACGGAGTGCACCTGAAGGGTTTCTCTCCTGTGTGTGTTCTCTGGTGTGTTTTAAGAGCAGATGACTGTGCAAACACCTTCCCACACACACTGCACTTGAAGGGTTTCTCTCCCGTGTGTGTTCTCTGGTGTGTTACAAGAGGAGATGACTGTGCAAACGCCTTCCCACACACAGTGCACTTGAAGGGTTTCTCTCCCGTGTGTGTTCTCTGGTGTTCTACAAGAACAGATGACTGTGCAAATGCCTTCCCACACACACTGCACTTGAAGGGTTTCTCTCCCGTGTGAGTTCTCTGGTGGATCTCAAGAACTGATGGCCATGCAAATGCCTTCCCACACACAGTGCACTTGAAGGGTTTCTCTCCTGTGTGAGTTCTCTGGTGCCGTGTGAAATCTCCAATACGATCCGTGCTTTATGCACACCGGTCGCATTGTTGACTTGTCATACCGAGCTGCGCTGAGCGCTTTTGCTCCATCAGACCAATTCTGCAGAGGAAGCGTCAGAGGAAGCGTCAGCTGCAGACAGAAAAAAATAATATCCACACCATCTACACGACAGTATCGAGGCACAGAGGAATGCATATATAGTCACATGTGACTTACACGTCTATACTTATTCATATATTCAGGATGTAGAAAAAACGTTTCCCAAATTCATCACAGGGCTGTTATGGCACACAATGAGAGGGCAAATGGTCATAAACATACCTGGAAGCCCTCGTATCTTCAAAATGAATGTTCACCCAAAACTCCAAGCACACAATTTCAGCTGTCTGGCTACAAAAGGAATATTTATCAGAGCTAAATTCAGGTGACATAGCAAAAAGTGTTGAAAACAATACTATTTGTGTTATGCAGAAATTCATAAATTAATGTTCAATCGCAACTTAGAGGTGTGAATCCAGGCTCAGATCTCCTTGAATGCTGGGATGAACAGTTCCGACTTCAGCTGCATGTGTGTGCTGTGTTAACTTCCTGTTTCCATTCTTATAAAGAGTTCCAGAGGAAAACAAAAATAAACTATTATTATGCTATAACCTCCGTGTTCAACAGAGTTAATAGACGTTACTGCAAACACAAACTGTACACTGTCACTGGGTAAACAAGCGGTGGCGTGTCTAGAATCATGCCTGGCCACCTTCATCTGCTTCGGCATGAATGCTTCTTCACTCCACCAAGTAATTGAGGATCAACGAACATAGCCGAGGCTAACTGGAGTTTGCGTGTCTCTCTCCGTGGTGAGATGTTAACTACCTCACCTGGTATACAGGAAGTCGTGGGTTCGATCCCGACCCTGACGCCTGCTGTATATTTGGAGTTTGCGCGTCTCTCCGTATAGCGTCGTTGACCGATAGACATTGACACATGTATTCTTGTTGATTTCGGTAAAGTTACGTAGATAGAAAATAACAATAACAGATAATACAATTACATTAAATAAAGACTACTTGTGTTGCAATCAAAACGACGTGAGTTTTTTTGCTTTATTTACAATTTTATTTAATTCATTTTTATTATGTTATTTTAATTTTATTTTCTATCTACGTCACTTTACCAAAAGAACCAAGAATATTCATTCCTGCAGTCACCAAAGTTTTAAGTCAAAACATTCACACACGTTGACAAAGCCTCACCTTGTGTTGTTGTGGGCAGGTTGTTTCCGATAACAAGAGCGGTATAGCAGCGCAAGCGGGCTTGGCCTGCTGAAAAAAATAAAAACTGCGTGAATATTTAAAATAAAACAAAGTTACAAAGTAGCGAGCCGGGTGAAGACAAATTAAACTTAAGCGAGATAATTAAAGTAAACGCAATCAGGCGAGGGCAGGAGGCAAGGCCCCGCGTGACTAGGCACCGCGTTGTAAAGTTCCAACCTGGACATCGATTCCCATGCTGAAATGCATGAATTAATGTTCAATCGCAACTCAGATGTCCTTGAATGCTGGGATGAACAGTTCCGACTTCAGCTGAATGTGTGTGCTGTGTTCACATCCTGTTTCCATTCTTATTAAGAGCTCCAGAGGAAAACAAAAATAAACAATTGTTATGCTATAACCTCCGTGTTCAATAGAGTTGATAGACTTTACTGCAAATACAAATTTTACACTGTCACACACTGGCGGTGGTGTGTCTAGAATCATGCCTGGCCACCTTCATCTGCTTGGCATGAATGCTTCCTCACTGCAACAAGTAATTGAGGATCAACGAACATAGCCGAGGCTAACTGGAGTTTGCGTGTCTCTCTCCGTGGTGAGATGTTAACTACCTCACCTGGTATACAGGAAGTCGTGGGTTCAATCCCGACCCAGACGCCTGCTGTATATTTGGAGTTTGCGCGTCACTCCGTTTAGCGTCTTTGACCGATAGACATTGACACACGTATTCTTGGTTCTTTCTGTAAAGTTACGTGGACAGAAAATAAGATTAACAGATAATACAATTACATTAAAGACCACTTGTGTTGCAATCAAAACGTGTTTTTTTTGCTTTATATACTATTTTTTACGTTTGTTATGTTATTTTTATTTTATTTTTCTATCTATGTGACTTTACCGAAAGAACCAAGAATATTAATTCCTGCAGTCACCAAAGTTTTAAGTCAAAACATTCACACACGTTGACAAAGCCTCACCTTGTGTTGTTGTGGGCAGGTCGCTTCTGATAACAAGAGTGCTATAGCAGCTCAAGCGGGCTTGGCCTGCTAACAAAAGAAAATAAAAACTGCGTGAATATTGACAATAAAACAAAGTTACAAAGTGGCGAGCCGGGTGAAGACAAATTAAACTTAAGCGAGATCATTAAAGTGAATGCAAATCAGGCGAGGGCAGGAGGCAAGGCCCCGGGTGGCTAGGCCCCGCGTTGTAAAGTTCCAACCTGGACATCGATTCCCATGCTCGCTGCTACTCAATTGACATCCCTACGAGAGAGAGGCTCTACCTTGGTAAACAACAACAACAACCACCACCACCACAACGACCACCACCACAACAACGATGAGAATTTCTCACCTCGGATTTCAGTGCAAGCGCGCACACGGCAGCTTCCTGTTACCTCGCGACAGCAGGAAGTAGTATGACGTCACTTTCCTCCCACGAGCGGCTCTGTTACTGAATAAATTATATTCTTAGTTTTTTCGGTAAAGTCAAAAAAAAAACTAAGAATATGAATTACTGCAGTCACGAAAGCTTTAAATGAATAAATTATGTTTATGAGGCCGGCCCATATGTCGAGGGATGGGGGCGTGGGCGCTGAACCCGTCGCAATAAACTCGCGACGGCTTTAACGGACACATTATGTTAATGAGCTACCAGTCACTGGGCGTAGCTTTGCCCAAATAAGGATTGCCACTGGAACGATATCGGCAGTGACCCATGCGGAAGTGACGTCACGCTCAAGAGCGCGGTGGACGGAAGAGGGATGAATACCTTGGTGACATGACGTCACTAGCGAGGTAAACCTCCCCCTGGCGTTTGACGCCGATGAGGTATGCAGAGTGGTGACGTCACAGAGTTGGAGATTAAGTTGATTTAGATTCATTTTCCATTGCTCCCACCCTTGGGTGTGTGAGCTCAGCAACAACGTGGACATTATTGTGTATACACTGTGTGTGTGTACACTGTGTGTACGTATATACACTGTGTGGACATACACTGTGTATACACTGTGTGTGTACACTGTGTGTGTGTACACTATGTGTATACACTGTGTGTGACAGTCACTGCGTGTCGCTGTGTGTGTCACTGTGTGTATACACTGCGTGTGTATACACTGTGTGTGTGTACACTGTGTGTGTACACTGCGTGTGTACTCTGTGTGTGTCACTGTATGTCACTGTGTGTGTATATACAGTGTGTGTACCCTGTGTGTGTACACTGTGTATACACTGTCTGTGTGTACACTGTGTGTGTACACTGTGTCACTGTATGTCACTGTGTGTATATACAGTGTGTGTACACTGTGTGTATGTGTATACACTGTGTGTGTACACTGTGTGCATGTGTACAGTGTGTGTACACTGTGTCACTGTGTGTGTGTACACTGTGTGTGTGTACAGTTTGTGTCCGAACCCCCGGCAAGGCCATCTACTTAATGACGAGAGAAAATTCACACGAAATGTCCTTTTCAATGAAGTATTCCAGATGTAAATTGATACAAGCTTTTAATGAATAAATAAAATCATCTAGTTCAACACAATTCAAAGATGCTTCATTTTAAAACTTCAAAACGGAGCATGGGGTACTTGCGTGAATGCATCCTTCGTGTGCAAATGTTGTGACTTTCCTGGCCTGAAGGCCGTCAATGTGTTGGACCCTTATTGGTGCACAGCGTCTCAACAACAGCAGTGGGGTTTTCTTCAACCGATGGTTACGAACATCCAGACGTGAATCAGCAAGGTGCATTTCTAGTCCTAGTTAGAAAAACTATACGTCAACACGTAAGACAAAACTACAATACGTGTTGTAGAGAATGTACCTCCTCCTATCCGTGTAACTTTCAAGTGGTATGCCTTGTAACTGATGAATGATCCGAGCGTGCTCCCTGTTTCAAAGACGATGAGTTGCTCCAGAGGCCGACGCTTCGTGAAACACAAAAGTACCCTTTGAACTGTATCACAAGAACAACGGGTCTCACCCGAGTTCTCTGTACAGGTTACTTCCAAACACACATACACACTTTGTCCTAACATCACTTATTCAATGTTTGAGCCTCAGACAAAATGTTACATGCACGCGCACAATCAGACAAGTATTCATTCTAAATAATTGACGGGCATATTAACAACATTGAATTACTGCAGCAAAATTGACTGCATCACGTTATATCGTATTAACAAGAAGTTATTTTACAAATACGCACCGCCTGCTTAACAGTGTATGTACAACGTACTATTGTTGCGTCATTCAAAACGAGTAGGCCGTTGCATGCTGGCGCCTGGGTCAAAATGTAGCAAATTCTAAACATTACGCTACAAATAATAGATCACGGCGTTTTGATGGCAACACAAGCAATCGTCATCAGGTGGGACAAGCACAGCAGCAAGAAGAAGAAACTGCTGGAGTAGGCGCCTACTACTTCAGCAGTTTCTCTTGCTGTGGTTGTCCCACCTGATGACGACTGCTTGTGTTGTGATCTAAATGCCGTGGTCTGTTGTTTCTACCCACGTGGTGACTTTACCGAAATAACTCAACAGTGTGGATTCCTGCAGTCACGAAAGCTTCGAATCAAGATTGCCTACAAACTACACAACTGAGATGACGCATCATCGCCCCCTACTGACAGGCTCTTGTCCACATGCAGGCTGGTGCAGGGCCACCACCTTGTGCCACACAGGGGCAGCTGCTACTTGGGGATGCTCTACGAGTGTTTCAGACGAGGTACGACACAAAACTCCGAGTTGCTGAGGCGATTAAGCAAGCACTGTGTAAATGCAATTATTATAACATAGTGAATGCTTGGGAGCTTATTGTCTCTCGCTCCTGGTTAAAGATCTACCCAACCCACAGGTCCACAAAGACTGGCCGCCCTTACTCTGCAGGTTGAACCTAGCAACTGAGTGTCCAACTTCACATTCTTGTCATTGAAGGCCTTTGACAAAGGTGCATCTATTGGAGCGACATCATCTCAAGCTTACACATCTACCGGGTCTCCACTTGACTTTGTATTGTCTCGGAGGAAGTCCACCCACACCTCCACTTCCACAAACTGCTGGGAGTTGCCTCGCTCTGCCTCACAGTCAGAATTCTCCTACTGCTTCACGTTGCCTCCATCGATGTGAAGGTCCCATTTTGGAGTTGAATCTTCATCTTCACATTTTACCTTCACTTCTTCGCTCTTCACCATCACTTCTTCCCTCTTCACCATCACTTCTTCACATTTCACCATCACCTCTTCACATTTCACCTCGATACCTTTAAAAGTGTCCAAGCTGGGATTTTCTTCTGGTTCGTGTTTCATGAGGGATGGGCTCATTGCGGCACTTTGACATTCACAAGCTGATTTCAGACTGCACTCCTTGTGGATCTTCTGATGCTTCTGTGTTCTCTGGTATACTTGAAGATTTGATGAATGTGCAAATGTCTTCTCACACACACTGCACTTGAAGGGTTTCTCTCCCGTGTGTGTTCTCTGGTGTACTTGAAGATTTGATGAATGTGCAAATGCCTTCCCGCACACACTGCACTTGAAGGGTTTCTCTCCCGTGTGTGTACTCTGGTGTGTTTTAAGAGCAGATGAATCTGAAAATGTCTTCCCACACACAGTGCACCTGCAGGGTTTCTCTCCCGTGTGTGTTCTCTGGTGTGTTTTAAGAGTAGATGAATCTGAAAATGCCTTCCCACACACAGTGCACTTGAAGGGTTTCTCTCCGGTGTGTGTTCTCTGGTGTTTCTTAAGAGTAGATAAATTTGAAAATGTCTTCCCACACACACTGCACCTGAAGGGTTTCTCTCCCGTGTGTGTTCTCTGGTGTGTTTTAAGAGTAGATAAATCTGAAAATGTCTTCCCACACACACTGCACCTGAAGGGTTTCTCTCCCGTGTGTGTTCTCTGGTGTGTTTTAAGAGCAGATGACCATGAAAATGCCTTCCCACACATAGTGCACTTGAAGGGTTTCTCTCCTGTGTGTGTTCTCTGGTGGGTCTCAAGAACTGATGGCCATGCAAATGCCTTGTCACACACAGTGCACTTGAAGGGTTTCTCTCCTGTGCGAGTTCTCTGGTGCTGTGTCAAATTTCCAGTCCGATCCATGCTGTATGCACGCTGGTCGCATTGTTGACTTATCGTACCGAGCTGCTGTGCTGAGTGCCTTTGCTCCATCAGACCAGCGTCAACTGCAGACAGAAAATAAGAATATCCACACTATCTACACGTCAGTATCGAGCCATGGAGGAATGAATATATACAGTCACACGTGACTTACACGTCTATATTCATTCATGTATTCACGACTAGCTGTACTACCCGGCTTCGCCCGGGACTTGGATCCACCACGTCCGGCCGCCTTTGTCTCCCCAGTGGCGATGTTCACACCACAGCAGTTACTCGTTTGAGGCTGAGTCGACCTAGGGGAGGCCCAGGACCGGTTCAAACAATTATCACCGGTGGTGGCCGTGAGCGGGAATCGAACTCGGGTCGCCGGGTTCGTTGCGCAGCGTAGCGCTAACCGCTACACTACAATGCGTTACGCTTACACACACACACACAGATACACACAAACACACACACAGACACACACACAGACACACACACACAGACACACACACATACAGATACACACACAGACACACACACATACAGACACACACACAGACACACACAGACACACACACAGACAACGCTAACCGCTACACTACAATGCGTTACGCTTCCACGTGCGAGGGTCACGTGACAGATTTGACGTCACAGCTCACTTGCCGTGCAAAAAATCTATACATTATTGAGCTCCCCTCCCCCCCTAAAAAAAACACAAAAGTGTATTTGTATAATGTTTGTACGCTGTACAGTCTGGAAAGTACCCACATGGCAAATTTCCAGTTTGTTGCATGTCGGGAAGTACGCTAAACATTTTGAACAGACAACACAATCACAACTTTGCCTTTTATATATTTGGAGATGCAGTGAAAAACTTTCCCAAATTCATCACGCGGTTTCAGTTTTTTGATTTTCAGTTTGATTTATTTTGGTTATAGTCCCGTGAGCCATTCGGCTCTTGAATCGGGTGCAACCACAACTAGCAACAAAACAAAATCACGACCAAGAAAAACATCTTACAGTGACTATGTGACTGTGCAAACAGCACTGTCATGGCACGCAATGAGAGGGCAAATGTCATAAATATTCCTGTAAGCCCTCGCATCTTCAACATTAATGTTGCCATAGAAACGTTGTGGGGTTTTTTGCTTGTTAAAAAAGAAAAATTGTTATTTTTATTTTATTTTCTATCTACGTGACTTTACCGAAAGAACCAAGAATATTAATTCCTGCAGTCACCAAAGTTTTAAGTCAAAACATTCACACACGTTGACAAAGCCTCACCTTGTGTTGTTGTGGGCAGGTCGCTTCTGATAACAAGAGCGGTATAGCAGCTCAAGTGGGCTTGGCCTGGTGAAAAAAAATAAAAACTGCGTGAATATTTACAATAAAACAAAGTTACAAAGTGGCGAGCCGGGTGAAGACAAATTAAACTTAAGCGAGATAATTAAAGTAAACGCAATCAGGCGAGGGCAGGAGGCAAGGCCCCGCGTGGCTAGGCCCCGCGTTGTAAAGTTCCAACCTGGACATCGATTCCCATGCTCGCTGCTACTCAACTGACATCCCTACGAGAGAGAGGCTCTACCTTGGTAAACAACAACCACCACAACCACTACAATCGCAATGAGAATTTCTCACCTCGGATTTCAGTGCAGGAAGCGATATCTTCCTGTTGCCTCGTGACGTCACGCGGCAGCAGGTGACATGACGTCACTTATGGGGAACGAGACATGCTCCTCCCACAATGAGCTGCTCCGTAAATAAATTAGAGTATGATTAAATTATGTTAATGTGCCATTCGATATATTGTAGGTGCTGAACCCGTCGCAATAAATTCGCGACGGCTTCAAAGAAAACATTATGTTAATGAGCCGCCAGTCACTGGGCGTAGCTTTGCCCAAATAAGGATTGCCACTGGACCGATAACGGCAGTGACCCAAGCGGAGGTGACGTCACGCTCAAGAGCGTGGTGGACGGGGGAATACCTTGGTGACATGACGTCACTAGCTAGGTACACCTCCCCCTGGCGTTTCACGCCGATGAAGTAATGCAGGGTGGTGACGTCACAGAGCGGGATTGGAGTTTAAGTTGATTTAGATTAATTTTCCATTGCTCCCTCCCTTGGGTGCGTGAGCTCAGCAACAACAACGTGGGCATTATTGTGTATACTCTGTGTGTGTGTACACTGTGTGTGTGTGTGTACACTGTGTGTGCATACACTGTGTGTCTGTGTATAGTGTGTGTGTGTACTGTGTGTGTGTACACTGTGTGTGTGTACACCGTGTGTGTGTACACTGTGTGTACACTGTGTATACACTGTGTGTGTGTACACTATGTGTGTACACTGTGTGTGTGTGTACACTGTGTGTGTGTACACTGTGTACGTGTACAGTGTGTGTGTGTACACTTCTAGATTTAAAGCTTTCGTGACTGCAAGGATCCATACTCTTTGGTTCTATTGGGTAAAGTCACGTAGGTCAAAGACGTTGTACTGTCCCCTGACGATATCCTTGTCAGCTTCGATGTGGTATCTTTGTTCACCAAGGTCCCAGTACCTGATACCATTGAAATAATTGAAAATTTGGTCCAACATGGACTAGACCCCGACACACCTGCACTGGTTAGGCACTGCCTCAACAATACCTACTTTACTTGGAATGGCTCCTACAAAACAAATGAGGGTACCCCCATGGGATCCCCCTTATCACCAGTGATAGCCAATATTTTCATGGAGAAATTTGAATCAGATGCCATCCAGACTTCCACCCTCAGACCTTCCCTGTGGAAGAGATATGTGGATGACACTTTCGTGATTTGGCCACATGGCCTCCCAGCTCTGAACCTTTTCCTACACCACATCAATTCCAAACATCCCGCCATCAAATTCACCATGGAAGTGGAGAAAGATGGCAAGCTACCATTCTTAGATGTTCTGTTTGAGAGGAGACCTGATGGCTCATTGGGGCATTGTCTACAGGAAACCCACCCACACAGATTCCTACTTGAAACCTGATTCCCACCACCACCCAACCCAAAAGAATTCTCTCATCAAAACTTTATACCATAGGGCTCATTGCATTTCGGACCAACACCACCTGACCAGTGAATTAAAACATGTACAACTGGTCCTCAAAAGGAATGGTTACTCCGACCGTACCATCCGCCAAGCTGTTTCTCCCTCCATACAGAAACAACCACTTGATACTCCGGTCAAAACCATCACACTACCATATATAGCAGGCATTACTAAAAAGATTTCCAAAATTCTAAACAAACACAAGATCCAGGTCCGGTTCAATACAGTACACAAAATTCGTGATCTGATCCCATCCGTGAAGGATGTCATTCCTGACTTACAGTACCCCGGGGTTTACAAATTGAGTTGTACCTGCGGTGATTGCTATATTGGGGAGACAAAGCGACATGTCTCTGACCGAATTCGCGACCACAAATCAGATTTGAAACACGGCAAAACGAATTATTTTCTGCCATGGCTGATCACTGTTACAACGCTGTGGGGGATCACGATATAATTTTCTCCGATACCAAGGTTCTTTGCAAACCCACGGGTTTTTATCAGAGATTTGTTCACGAGGCAATTCAGATCTACAAACACAGACACAATTTCAACCGAGAAGATGGTTTCAAATTTAGCAACCATTGGAAAGATGTTCTAAATCGAACTAAACATTAAACTAATTTCAATGGTACAGTATATTTTTCAAGTAGTGGTACCCCAAACTTTCGCAGCTCTTATAAATTCCCTTTTCACACCATCAATAGGTAAACTCTCCTCCCCCCCCCACGCGCCAAACGGCAAGTCCACCGGCATGTGCAACACCTCTTTTCTAAAATCGGCCAATCAAATGCTAATTTTTATGCTAATTTCTTTGTCAGGACACCTTGTTTGCTCGCACACAGTTTAAAGGTCCGCGGTCTGAGCGTGGTTGTATTTCGCTAAATTCTCCTGTTTGATTTGTACTAAGTGCCTCGGTGAATGTATATGCTCTGACTTTAACATAGCTATTTCTGTGACCAGTTACAAGCTAATCACTCAGCTATTTCAATGCTAAATTCTATGCTAATTCCTTTGTCAAGGGGTGCCTCTGCGGATGTGTATACTTTAACTTAGCTATTTCAATGAGCCATATCAATGCTAAATTCTATTTTATTTTTTACCTACGTAACTTTACCCAATAGAACCAAAGAGTATGGATCCTAGCAGTCACGAAAGCTTTAAATCTAGAATAGAAATGTAATGCAATACAACACAGAGAGTCGGCCAACATAAGAGTCAACACCCCACCTGGTTGATAACGTTCTTCCAAAGATTGCTCAATTTGACAGAGAGACAAAACACAGACACGGAGACACATAGACAGAGAGAGATAACACAGAGACACACAGAGAGAGATACACACATACAGTGAGGGAAAAAAGTATTTGATCCCCTGCTGATTTTGTACTTTGCCCACTGACAAAGAAATGATCAGTCTATAATTTTAATGGAAGGTTTATTTGAACAGTGAGAGACAGAATAACAACAAAAAAATCCAGATAAACGCATGTCAAAAATGTTATAAATTTATTTGCATTTTAATGAGGGAAAAAAGTATTTGACCCCTCTGCAAAACATGACTTAGTACTTGGTGGCAAAACCCTTGTTGGCAATCACAGAGGTCAGACGTTTCTTGTAGTTGGCCACCAGGTCTGCACACATCTCAGGAGGGATTTTGTCCCACTCCTCTTTGCAGATCTTCTCCAAGTCATTAAGGTTTCGAGGCTGACGTTTGTCAACTCGAACCTTCAGCTCCCTCCAGATTTCCTATGGGATTAAGGTCTGGAGACTGGCTAGGCCACCCCAGGACCTTAATGTGCTTCTTCTTGAGCCACTCCTGTTGCCTTGGCCGTGTGTTTTGGGTCATTGTCATGCTGGAATACCCATCCACCATCCATTTTAAATGCCCTGGCTGAGGGAAGGAGGTTCTCACCCAAAATTTGACGGTGCATGGCCCCGTCCATCGTCCCTTTGATGCGGTGAAGTTGTCCTGTCCCCTTAGCAGAAAAACACCCCAAAGCATGTTTCCACCTCCATGTTTGACGGTGGGGATGGTGTTCTTGGGGTCATAGGCAGCATTCCTCCTCCTCCAAACACGGCGAGTTGAGTTGATGCCAAAGAGCTCCATTTTGGTCTAATCTGACCAAAACACTTTCACCCAGTTGTCCTCTGAATCATTCAGATGTTCATTGGCAAACTTCAGACGGGCATGTATATGTGCTTTCTTGAGCAGGGGAACCTTGCATGCGCTGCAGGATTTCAGTCCTTCACGGTGAAGTGTGTTATCAATTGTTTTCTTAGTGACTATGGTCCCAGCTGCCTTGAGATCATTGACAAGATCCTCCCGTGTAGTTCTGGGCTGATTCCTCACCGTTCTCATGATCATTGCAACTCCACGAGGTGAGATCTTGCATGGAGCCCCAGGCCGAAGGAGATTGACAGTTTTTTTGCGTTTCTTCCATTTGCGAATAATCGCACCAACTGTTGTCACCTTCTCACCAAGCTGCTTGGCAATGGTCTTGTAGCCCATTCCAGCCTTGTGTAGGTCTACAATCTTGTCCCTGACATCCTTGGAGAGCTCTTTGGTCTTGGCCATGGTGGAGAGTTTGGGATCTGATTGATTGATTGCTTCTGTGGACAGGTGTCTTTTATACAGGTAACAAGCTGAGATTAGGAGCACTCCCTTTAAGAGTATGCTCCTAATCTCAGCTCGTTACCTGTATAAAAGACACCTGGGAGCCAGAAATATTTCCGATTGAGAGGGGGTCAAATACTTATTTCCCTCATTAAAATGCAAATCAATTTATAACATTTTTGACATGCGTTTCTCTGGATTTTCTTGTTGTTATTCTGTATCTCACTGTTCAAATAAACCTAACATTAAAATTATAGACTGATCATTTCCTTGTCAGTGGGCAAACGTACAAAATCAGCAGGGGATCAAATACTTTTTTCCCTCACTGTAGGCACACAGAGAAACAACGCCTCTGTGTCGAGGCCTTAAATAGAGAGAGAGGGGGGCAGAGAGAGAGGGGAGGGGTGTAGAGAAATCCGCGAGTCAATGCAAGGCCGTAGCCATGGAGTCAACATTGGGGGGGACCAAATCTACCAGGGGCTCTGGGGTCCCCCCCCAGAAAAAAATCTAAATTTGAAAACTAATTTCCTAAAATATTGAAAAATTTCACTAACACATGGGATGTATTTTTGTTTTATTTGATACAATAATGTATAATATTGTATTGTATTACATTGCTCTGCTGTTTATTTTTTTTAACTTTTCTTGTTTCATAGTATGTAATGGCAGAGATTAGGGGTTCATAAAGTACAAGGCAATCATATAAACACAAATCTACGCATTGTTATATGAAGACAAGTCCACATTTTGTGGCCAAGGTTTAGCAAATTGTTTTTTATTAACATAGCATAGCAATTATTATTTTAAAAAATATTTATTTTTATAGCAATATATTGGGGGGGCATTTTGACCATATTTGATTATTGTGGGGGATATGTCCCCCACCAATATATATTATAATTATTATAACATATTATAATTATTATAATATATTATAATTACGGCCTTGTGTCAATAAGAGATTTGGAACTTTGGTGACTGCAGGAAATAATAATAACAAGAGGACACGCAGAGAGAGAGAAAGCTCACTTATATTCTTGATTCTTTCGGTAAAGTCACCACCACATAGAAGGGAAACAATAAAATAATAAAAATATAAAACAATAAAATTCTCACGACGTTTCGACTGCAACACAAGAAGCAATCATCATCAGGTGTGAAAACCACAGCAAGAACATTTTCTTGCTGATGGTTTTCACACCTGATGATGATTGCTTGTGTTGCAGTCGAAACGTCGTGATAATTTTATTGTTTTAAATTTTTATTTTATTTTATTGTTTCCCTTCTACGCGGTGGTGACTTTACTGAAAGAACCAAGAATATGAATCCCCGCAGTCAAGAAAGCATTAAATCAAAAGCTCACTTAATCAAAGAAACTGAGTAAAATTTTTAAATGTAATGCAATGCAACACAGAGAGTCGATCAACACACAATAAACGCATAGCCTGGTAGATTACTTTCTTACAAAGATTGCTCAACTAAGCGAGATTATTAAAGTGAACGCAACCAGGCGAGGGCAGGAGGCAAGGCCCCGCGTGGCTAGGCCCCACGTTGTAAAGTTCCAACCTGGACATCGATTCCCATGCTCGCTGCTACTCAACTGACATCCCTACGAGAGAGAGCGAGGCTCTACCTTGGTAAACAACAACAACAACAACGACCACCACAACGACCACCACCACCACCATCATCACCACCACCACCACCACCATCACCACCACCACCATCACCACCACCAACATCACCACCATCACCACCATTACCACCATCACCACCAACATCACCACCACCATCACCACCACCACCACCATCACCGTCGTAGTTGTCGTCATGGCGACCCCCGGCCAGCAGGCTGCTGTCCAAGTCACTGTAAGAAGTGAGGACAGTGAGCGAGGAGTCAGACTCCGTACTGGGGCTCAGCCACTTGGGGAAGATATCCAAGTGACATTTCTCTGACAGATCGATTGCGATTTGATTTGCGATAAAAAAAATATATTGAGTCAAGCTCCGGTTCGATATTCACTGTGTAATCGATGTAAAACACGTGATGGAGTCATTTCCACGTGATACCACCGCAATATGAGCTGCTCTGGATGTTCTCATGCAAGAATGAGAACTTGAATTGCTTCCAGCGTGTATTTATGAAAATGTTCTAATTGAAATAGAACATCATTGGAAACCTCATTTGCCAGTAACAAAATATGATAATTGGTTTTTCACCCTTTTATCTTGCAACAAAACTGACACCTTTTTTTACAAGGAGTCATGTTTACATTGACCACAATACCTGTGGTCGGAACGCAAACACAAAACAACAACTCTGATAATGTAAAAAGGGTAAAAAAACAATGATCATATTTTGTTACTGGCAAATGAGGTTTCCAATGGTGTAAATGATTCACCCCGAGCTCTCATACTCTGATGGTGCATTGCCTTTGAGTTGTGCGCCTTTTGACGTCATCTGGTCCAACACCAACGTGAGACGAGGCTCTAAAGAAAGCTGTCTCGGGTGTGGACCAATCAATTTCAAGGACAGTGCCACATACATTATCAGAGTTGTTTTGTGTTTGCGTTCCGACCGCAGGTATTGTGGTCAATGTGAACATGACTCCTTGTAAAAAAGGTGTCAGTTTTGTAAAAAAACAATTATGAAATAGAACAATCAAACATAGAACAATTGTTAAGTGAAATAAATAAAGACACGCACAGAATCACAGCCTTTGCGATTTGCTCATCGCATTGTTCAAATTGCGATTTCGATTTCAGATCGATTCATCGTTCAGCCCTTCTACATACCTGGTGGTGGTGATGGTGGTGGTGGTGGTGATGGTGGTGGTGATGGTGGTGGTGATGGTGGTGGTGGTGGTGATGGTGGTGAGGGTGATGGTGCTGATGGTGGTGATGGTGGTGGTGGTGATGGTGGTGATGGTGGTGATAGTGGTGGTGATGGTGGTGGTGATGGTGGTGATGGTGATGGTGGTGATGGTGATGATGGTGGTGGAGATGGTGATGGTGGTGGTGATGGTGGTGATGGTGGTGGTGATGGTGGTGATGATGGTGGTGATGGTGGTGGTGATGGTGATGGTGGTGGTGGTCGTGATAGTGGTGATGGTGGTGATGGTGGTGTTGATGGTGGTGATGGTGGTGGTGATGGTGGTGATGGTGGTGATAGTGGTGGTGATGGTGGTGGTGGTGATGGTGGTGATGGTGATGGTGGTGATGGTGATGGTGGTGATGGTGGTGATGGTGATGGTGGTGGTGATGGTGGTGGTGATGGTGGTGATGGTGGTGATGGTGGTGGTGATGGTGGTGGTGGTGGTGTTGGTGGTGATGATGGTGGTGATGGTGATGGTGGTGGTGATGGTGGTGGTGATGGTGGTGGTGATGGTGGTGATGGTGGTGATAGTGGTGGTGGTGATGGTGGTGATGGTGATGGTGGTGATGGTGGTGATGGTCGTGATGGTGGTGATGGTGATGGTGGTGATGGTGATGGTGGTGATGATGGTGGTGGTGGTGGTGATGGTGGTGATGGTGGTTATGGTGATGGTGGTGATGGTGATGGTGGTGATGGTGGTGGTGGTGATGGTGGTGGTGATGGTGGTGATGGTGGTGATGGTGATGGTGGTGATGGTGGTGATGGTGATGGTGGTGATGGTGGTGGTGATGGTGGTGATGGTGGTGATAGTGGTGGTGGTGGTGATGGTGGTGATGGTGATGGTGGTGATAGTGGTGGTGGTGGTGATGGTGGTGATGGTGATGGTGGTGATGGTGGTGATGGTCGTGATGGTGGTGATGGTGATGGTGGTGATGGTGATGGTGGTGATGATGGTGGTGGTGGTGGTGGTGATGGTGGTGATGGTGGTTATGGTGATGGTGGTGATGGTGATGGTGGTGATGGTGGTGGTGGTGATGGTGGTGGTGGTGATGGTGGTGATGGTGGTGATGGTGATGGTGGTGATGGTGGTGATGGTGATGGTGGTGATGGTGGTGATGGTGATGGTGGTGATGGTGGTGATGGTGGTGATGGTGGTGGTGGTGATGGTGGTGATGGTGGTGATGGTGATGGTGGTGATGGTGGTGATGGTGGTGATGGTGATGGTGGTGATGGTGGTGATGGTGATGGTGGTGATGGTGGTGATGGTGGTGATGGTGATGGTGGTGATGGTGGTGATGGTGATGGTGGTGATGGTGGTGATGGTGGTGGTGATGGTGATGATGGTGGTGATGGTGGTGGTGATGGTGGTGGTGATGGTGGTGATGGTGATGGTGGTGATGGTGGTGATGGTGATGGTGGTGATGGTGATGGTGGTGATGGTGGTGATGGTGGTGGTGATGGTGGTGATGGTGGTGATGGTAATGGTGGTAATGGTGGTGATGGTGGTGGTGATGGTGGCGATGGTGGTGATGGTGGTGGTGATGGTGGTGATGGTGATGGTGGTGATGGTGGTGGTGATGGTGGTGATGGTGATGATGGTGGTGATGGTGATGGTGGTGATGGTGGTGGTGATGGTGATGATGGTGGTGATGGTGGTGATGGTGGTGGTGATGGTGGTGATGGTGATGGTGGTGATGGTGGTGATGGTGGTGGTGATGGTGATGATGGTGGTGATGGCGATGGTGGCGATGGTGGTGGTGGTGATGGTGGTGATGGTGGTGGTGATGGTGATGATGGTGGTGATGGTGATGATGGTGGTGGTGATGGTGGTGATGGTGGTGATGGTGGTGGTGGTGATGGTGTGATGGTGGTGATGGTGGTGGTGATGGTGGTGATGGTGGTGATGGTGATGGTGGTGATGGTGGTGGTGATGGTGGTGATGGTGATGGTGGTGATGGTGGTGATGGTGATGATGGTGGTGGTGATGGTGATGATGGTGGTGATGGTGACGGTGGTGATGGTGGTGGTGATGGTGGTAATGGTGATGGTGGTGATGGTGATGGTGGTGATGGTGGTGGTGATGGTGATGATGGTGGTGATGGTGATGGTGGTGATGGTGGTGGTGGTGATGGTGGTGATGGTGGTGATGGTGGTGGTGATGGTGATGATGGTGGTGATGGTGATGATGGTGGTGGTGGTGATGGTGGTGGTGATGATGGTGTGATGGTGGTGATGGTGATGGTGGTGATGGTGATGGTGGTGATGGTGATGGTGGTGATGGTGATGGTGGTGATGGTGATGGTGGTGATGGTGGTGATGGTGGTGATGGTGGTGGTGATGGTGATGGTGGTGATGGTGGTGGTGATGGTGGTGATGGTGATGATGGTGGTGGTGATGGTGGTGGTGATGGTGGTGATGGTGATGGTGGTGATGGTGGTGATGGTGGTGGTGATGGTGGTGATGGTGGTGATGGTGGTTATGGTGGTGATGGTGATGGTGGTGATGGTGGTGATGGTGGTGGTGATGGTGATGATGGTGGTGATGGTGATGGTGGTGATGGTGGTGATGGTGGTGGTGGTGGTGATGGTGGTGATGGTGGTGATGGTGGTGGTGATGGTGGTGATGGTGGTGGTGATGGTGGTGATGGTGGTGGTGATGGTGGCGATGGTGGTGATGGTGGTGGTGATGGTGGTGATGGTGGTGATGGTGGTGATGGTGGTGGTGATGGTGATGATGGTGGTGATGGTGGTGGTGGTGATGGTGGTGATGGTGGTGATGGTGGTGGTGATGATGGTGGTGATGGTGATGATGGTGGTGGTGATGGTGGTGATCGTGGTGGTGATGGTGGTGATGGTGATGGTGGTGATGGTGGTGATGGTGATGGTGGTGATGGTGGTGATGGTGATGGTGGTGATGGTGGTGGTGATGGTGGTGGTGATGGTGGTGATGGTGGTGATGGTGGTGGTGATGGTGGTGATGGTGATGATGGTGGTGGTGATGGTGGTGGTGATGGTGATGGTGGTGATGGTGGTGATGGTGGTGATGGTGATGGTGGTGATGGTGGTTATGGTGGTGATGGTGATGGTGGTGATGGTGGTGATGGTGGTGGTGATGGTGATGATGGTGGTGATGGTGATGATGGTGGTGGTGGTGATGGTGGTGGTGATGATGGTGTGATGGTGGTGATGGTGATGGTGGTGATGGTGATGGTGGTGATGGTGATGGTGGTGATGGTGATGGTGGTGATGGTGATGGTGGTGATGGTGGTGATGGTGGTGATGGTGGTGGTGATGGTGATGGTGGTGATGGTGGTGGTGATGGTGGTGATGGTGATGATGGTGGTGGTGATGGTGGTGGTGATGGTGGTGATGGTGATGGTGGTGATGGTGGTGATGGTGGTGGTGATGGTGGTGATGGTGGTGATGGTGGTTATGGTGGTGATGGTGATGGTGGTGATGGTGGTGATGGTGGTGGTGATGGTGATGATGGTGGTGATGGTGATGGTGGTGATGGTGGTGATGGTGGTGGTGGTGGTGATGGTGGTGATGGTGGTGATGGTGGTGGTGATGGTGGTGATGGTGGTGGTGATGGTGGTGATGGTGGTGGTGATGGTGGCGATGGTGGTGATGGTGGTGGTGATGGTGGTGATGGTGGTGATGGTGGTGGTGATGGTGATGATGGTGGTGATGGTGGTGGTGGTGATGGTGGTGATGGTGGTGATGGTGGTGGTGATGATGGTGGTGATGGTGATGATGGTGGTGGTGATGGTGGTGATGGTGGTGGTGATGGTGGTGATGGTGGTGATGGTGATGGTGGTGATGGTGGTGATGGTGGTGATGGTGATGGTGGTGATGGTGGTGATGGTGATGGTGGTGATGGTGGTGGTGATGGTGGTGGTGATGGTGGTGATGGTGGTGATGGTGGTGGTGATGGTGGTGATGGTGATGATGGTGGTGGTGATGGTGGTGGTGATGGTGATGGTGGTGATGGTGGTGATGGTGGTGATGGTGATGGTGGTGATGGTGGTTATGGTGGTGATGGTGATGGTGGTGATGGTGGTGATGGTGGTGGTGATGGTGATGATGGTGGTGATGGTGGTGATGGTGGTGGTGGTGGTGATGGTGGTGATGGTGGTATTTACCTGCACACGACATTGACACCATCACTCATCTGCAGCTTCTCGTGGTCCAGGCTCGGGGCGCCTCCTCCTCCTACAAACAACAACAACAACTTTACACTACACTATACACTACACTATACACTACACTATACACTACTATACACTACACTATACACTACACTTTACACTACACTATACACTGCACTGTTCTTTGGCAGTCTCCTGCCCCGAGTAGAGGACTGTCCACCCCTCATGGTAGCAGGAGCCAGAGCCGGTCCACCGGACCTCCTGAATGCCGCATAGATCCAGGCGGTACCGGTCCAGCTCCCGACAGAGGAGTGGCAGCCTCTCCTCCGCAGTGAGCGTTCGAACATTCCATGTGGCCACCCGTAGTGGCTTTTCGACACACATACATACACACAGACAGACACACAGAGACACAGAGACACTCACATACAGACACTCATACACACATACATACACACAGACAGAGACAGACACAGAGGCAAATACACAGACACACAGAGACACAGGCACACAGGGACACTCACATACAGACACACATACACACAGACAGACAGACACACAGAGACACACAGAAACACATACACAGCCACGCAAACATACACACAGACACACAGAGACACAGACAAATACACAGAAACACACAGACTGAGAAACCCAGACCCACACATAGACAAAGCCACTGACTTGTCTTCAAGGGTAAGACCTCAACCACGACCCAGGGCAAGGAGATTGGTGAGGCCACCGGTGATGACGATGAAACGGTGGCTCTGACGCGCAGCTGATAGCGGTCACCGGGATGCCGCAGAGCTGAGGAGACATCGCACCGAGTCTCTGTTGTGGCAGCGCAGATGGTCCGCCAGTGGGCTCGTCCATAGCTGCACAGACAGAGACACGGGGAGGAGGTGGTGAGGAGTGGGTGGGTGAGTGGGTGGGTGGGCGAGTGAGTGAGTGAGTGGGTGAGTGGGTGGGTGGGCGAGTGAGAGAGTGGGTGAGTAAGTGGATGCGTGAGTGGGTGGATGAGTGAGTGAGTGGGTGAGTTGGTGAGTGAGTGGCTGGGTGAGTGAGTGAGTGAGTCAGTGAGTGAGTGGGTGGGTGAGAGAGTAGGTGGGTGGGTGAGTGGGTGAGTGGGCGAGTGAGTCAGTCAGTGAGTGAGTGGGTGAGTGAGTAGGTGGGTGGGTGAGTGAGTGGGTGAGTCAGTGAGTGAGTGGGTGGTTGAGTGTGTGAGTGAGTGAGTGGGTGAGTGACTGAGTGAGTGGGTGAGTGGGTGAGTGAGTGGGTGAGTGAGTGAGTGACCATCTCACAGTTTGCTCTCCACTCTGTAGGTGACGCTGCTGGTGGCGGGGTTCACGTCAGCTGGTTCCCAGCGGAGTTGTGTCAGCAGGTCTCGAGACTCCACGCGCACATTCAATGGGGAAGCCGAGGCTGGGGAGATGGGCAAACAGCACTCAGTGTGCGCTAACCACTGCACCACCGCTCCCCACACACTCACACAAAGTGCGCTAACCACTGCACCACCGCTGCCCACACACACTCACACAGTGCGTTAACCACTGCACCACCACTCCCCACTCACACAAAGTGCGCTAACCACTGCACCACCGCTCCCCACACTCACACACACAGTGCGCTAACCACTGCACCACCGCTCCCCACACTCGCTCACACAGTGCGATAACCACTGCACCACCGCTCCCCACGTCCACCACAACCTGGCACCCGATGTATCGACCGGCCCGGCTCACCGTGGCTGCTGCACCACGTGACGAGGTGGAGGAGGAGGAAGAGGAAGAGTAGGCCAAGTCTAGAGACGAGTTGACGCATCGCCATGGAGCGATCTTTAGTCACGTGGAGAGAAATTCGATTCCCGGTTCGATTAACTATACTCGCATCGATTCTTAATGGGATAACATTAGGAATCGATTATTGTAGAGTAACGGATGTATAGAGTCGATTTCATTTGGGATAACATGGGAATCGATATACGGTTGATTAAGCTAATTAAATCGATTTCCGTTCGGATAACATGAGAATTAAGCGGTCGAAAATGAATCTTAATGAATCGATTCCTACTTTGATTACATGAGAATTGAACATGATCGACTATCGTGTGTGGGTGTGATGCCCACCTGTGTGTGTACCTGTGTGTGTGTACCTGTGTGTGTGTACCTGTGTGTGTGTACCTGTGTGTATGTGTACCTGTGTGTGTGTACCTGTGTGTGTGCACCTGGGGGCAACTCTGTCGTGGACAGTGCTGTGGGGGGAGTTCCAATTTTGATTGGCTCCTCCCCTCATGGCATATGTGTCCACCACAGGGGCTAAACGGGGGCTCTGGACGGGTGCGAGGGGCTGGTAACCCCTCCACCTTCAATTAATTACCACAAAACCACGAATTAAAGTGAAATATGTAACAACTAAGCTTGTGCCGGAGGCCCCGGGGGGCCAGGCTTCTATGACGTCTCCTGGCCAAACCCCAATTGGCGGAGCCAGGAGATTGAATACCTACCCTCGGGGCTACTCCAGAAACAACGAAAAGCCACTACGGGTGGCCACGTGGAATGTTCGAACGCTCACTGCAGAGGAGAGGCTGCCACTCCTCTGTCGGGAGCTGGACCGGTACCGCCTGGATCTATGCGGCATTCAGGAGGTCCGGTGGACCGGCTCTGGCTCCTGCCACCATGAGGGGTGGACAGTCCTCTACTCGGGGCAGCAGACTGCCAAACAACAGGGTGTGGGTCTTCTTTTGAACAAAAGAATGAAGGGGGCGTGGGAGCGTGGCGGTGAGGTGTGGGAAGCTGTAAGCCCCAGGCTACTTTGGGCTCGCCTTCCCATCAACCGGAGGCGAGGAATGGTGGTCGTGGTTACTTATGCCCCCACCGAAGATGAACATCCGTGGAGGGATGCAGGCAAAGCCGATGAGTCAGATGCCTTCTATGACCTCCTGTCACAGGTGCTGGCTAAAGTGGCCCCTCGGGATAGAGTCATCATGTTGGGTGACTTCAATGCCCGAGTTGGTCATGATACTGGCACCTGGTCTGGAGTGATTGGAGGGCATGGGCCAGATCAGCTCAATAACAATGGTAGGAGGCTGCTAGATTTTTGTGCAGCCCATGGGCTTGTAATTACCAACACGCTGTTCCGGCATCGGCGCATCCACACAACATCATGGATGCATGCCGGGTCCAAGCAAGAACATCTGCTGGACTACATAGTGACGGACCAGCGAATGCGAGCCCATGTCCTTGACACCAGGACCTACCGTGGAGCTGATCTGCCCTCTGACCATCGACTAGTCATCTGTAAGATGCGCCTGCCATTCTTCCACTCCGGTGGTGGGTGTACACCCAGGACCCCATTCCAACCTAAAGTGGCCTGGTCTCAGTTATCTGATGAAAGTTGCAAGCGAGAATTTCATCATCGCTTGCGGCTGGGATTGGCATCGTCCCCGACTCCTCCTGATGTCGAGGGTAAATGGGCGAGGTTTAGGACTGTGACTCATGCAGCTGCAATGGCTGCTTTGGGTACGCGGTCCAGACCTCCCCAGACACCCTGGATGACAGAGGAGTTGTTCAGGATGGTTGAGAAAAAGCGACAGGCCCACTGTCATCGGCTACAGAATCCCACGTCAGAGAATGAGGAGGCTTACCGCAGCCTTCGCTCGGAGGTTCGGAGAGCCGTGAGGCGCTGCAAGGATGGGTGGTGGTCGCGGGTTGCTGAGGAGATGGAGTCTGCCTCAGTGGCCCGTGATCACAAATCGCTATTTAACTCCATCAAAAAAGTAACCTGCAGCGCCACACCTATTACCATCATTAGGGGAAAAAACGGTGATCCAATTTCCGACCCCCAGGAACAGGTTCGCAGATTTGCTGAGCATTTCTGTGAGGTCCTGGGGGAGGGAAAATCCCACAGCCAGGAAAACATCGTGGCACAAAGTGAGGATGACCCTGCTGAGGCTGCGGTGCCTCAAATATTGGATGAAGTCACCCCCTGTGAGTGGCTGGCTGAGGTGCCATCTGCTGAGGAAGTATTGAAGGCGATCCGGAGTCTGAGACCAGGAAAGGCAGCGGGCAGAGATGATCTCCCAAGCGAAATGCTGAGGGAGGGTGGCGTTTGTGCACAGACTGCCCTATATGACATCATAACAACGGTCTGGACCACTGGACGGGTTCCGCAGGATTGGAAGGATGCCCTGGTGGTCCCCCTTTTTAAGAAGGGGGACCGCACAGACTGTAACAACTACAGGGGCATCTCACTCCTCAGTGTGCCGGGAAAGGTCCTGGCAAGGATTATTCAGCATCGCCTTGCCAGGCACGCTGAGGAGAGGCTTGCGGAGCCCCAATGCGGTTTCAGGAAAGGGCGGTCCTGCACAGATGCCATATTTTCTGTCCGTCTGCTACAGCAGAGGTGTAGGGAATTCCAACAAGACCTACATCTCTGCTTTATTGACCTGGTCAAGGCCTATGATACCATCAGTAGGCCTGGGCTCTGGGTCGTTCTTCGTGCTTTTGGAGTACCTGACCCTCTGTTCACGATCATTAAGGACCTTCATGATGGTGAGCGGGCCCGGGTAAAACTACGTGGCCGGGAGTCAGAGCCATTCCCTGTACACCTTGGGGTGCGACAGGGATGTCCTCTGGCTCCCACATTATTTAACATCTATTTTGACCACGTAGTTCGTGAAGCCTTCAATAGCTGTACCGGGGGAATCTCCATATGGTACAGATATAATGGGAGGCTAATCGATGCCCGGGTGCGGTCAAGGGATGGCTCCCTATTGCTCAACCACGTTATGTATGCTGATGACTTGGTAATAGCTGCTCAGTCAGAGGAGGAGTTGCAGACGCTGCTGCTGAGACTGGAGCGTGCCACTAAGAGGTGGGGCCTTACCATCAGCCCCACCAAAACTAAGCACCTGCCTGGGTATTTTGTACCATCGGACACTCCACCCCCACAACTCCCAATCGGTGATGGGGCAGTTGTGGAGAGAGTGGAGAGTTTCCCATACCTGGGCAGTGTGCTTATGACTGGCTCCAGTTTAACAGCAGAGGTCTCACTCCGAATCAGTCGAGCGGCAATATCTTTTCATCGGTTGCGTAACGCTGTGTGGAAGCTACCTGGTCTGTCGCTCCGCACTAAGCTTCAGGTCTTCTCGGCCACGGTCATTCCCTCCCTTCTCTACGCTTGCGAAACGTGGACCCCCCTAATGGAACATCTTCGCCGGTTAGAAACATTTAGGCTGACCTGCCTACGATCCATCCTGGGTTTAACCAGACTGGATTGTGTGAGGAGCTCACAAATCCTTGAAAGATCTGGGCAGGGTCCCATCGGTGAGCTCCTCCGGCAGGCAAGGCTGCGATGGCTGGGTCATGTAGCCCGCATGCCCAGCCACCGCATGCCGAAACAGCTTTTGTTTGGCCGGATTGAGGGGGCTAAGCGGGCGCGGCACGGGCTAGAGAAGAGATGGAGTGATGTGGTACAGGAGGACGTGGAGCTGAGTGGACTTGCCGATGACTGGTACCAGCGGTGTCAAGATCGGCCTCTGTGGAGGAGGCTCGTGAAGGATGCTACTGGGCAGTTGGAGGCAGTCGCCCTCCAACAACAACGGAGGGCGGAGGAGCGACGCTCACAACAGCGAGCGGAGCGCCGGGTGGCTAAAGCACAGCAGGTTGGCACAGTAGGGGGCACAGGTGGTGCATCAGCCAGTCATCTCAGTCAGTCGACCCGTGGCACCTGGGTCTGCCCCGTGACCTCCTGCCAGCGGGCGTTCGACACTTCACGTGGCCTCAGGGTGCACATAGCCTGGCACAAGCGTCGTGGTGACGTCACCGCCACTTAGTGGCGAATGGCGGTTGTTGTTGTTGTTGTGCACCTGTGTGTGTACCTGTGTGTGTGTGTACTGTGTGTACCTGTGTGTGTACCTGTGTGTACCTGTGTGTGTGTACCTGTGTATGTACCTTTGTGTGTACCTGTGTGTGTACCTGTGTGTGTACATGTGTGTATGTACCTGTGTGTGTGTACCTGTGTGTGTACCTGTGTGTGTGTACCTGTGTGTGTGTACCTGTGTGTGTACCTGTGTGTGTGTGTGCACCTGTGTGTATGTACCTGTGTGTGTGTACCCCCTACCTCCTGTGTGTGTACCTGCATGTGTACCTGTTTGTGTGTGTACCTGTGTATGTACCTGTATGTGTGTGTGTACCTGTGTGTGTGTACCTGTGTGTGTACCTGTGTATGCACCTCGCGGTGCTGGACGGGCAACTCTGTCGTGGACAGTGCTGTGGGGGGAGGTCCAATTTTGATTGGCTCCTCCCCTCATGGCGTCTGTGACCACCACAGGGGCTAAACGGGGGCTCTGGACGGGTGCGAGGGGCTGGTAACCCCTCCATCTTCAAAAAATTACCACGAAACTACGACTTAAACTTAAATATGTAACAAATAAGCTTGTGCCGGAGGCCCCGGGGTTGACAGGCGTCTATGACGTCTCCTGGCCAAACCCCAATTGGCGGAGCCAGGAGATTGAATCTCAACCCTCGGGGCTCCTCCAGAAACAACGAAAAGCCATTTCGGATGGCCACGTGGAATGTTCAAACGCTCACTGCGGAGGAGAGGCTGCCACTCCTCTGTCAGGTGCTGGAACGGTACCGCCTGGATCTCTGTGGCATTCAGGAGGTGTGGCTCTTCTTTTGAACAAAAGAATGAAGGGGGCGTGGGAGCGTGGCGGTGAGGTGTGGGAAGCTGTAAGCCCCAGGCTACTTTGGGCTCGCCTTCCCATCAATCGGAGGCGAGGATTGGTGGTCGTGGTTACTTATGCCTCCACCGAAGACGAACATCCGTGGAGGGATGCAGGCAAAGCCGATGAGTCAGATGCCTTCTATGACCTTCTGTCACAGGTGCTGGCTAAAGTGGCCCCTCGGGATAGAGTCATCTTGTTGGGTGACTTCAATGCCCGAGTTGGTCATGATGCTGGCACCTGGCCTGGAGTGATTGGAGGGCATGGGCCGGATCAGCTTAATAACAACGGTAGGAGGCTGCTAGATTTTTGTTCAGCCCATGGACTTGTAATTACCAACACGCTGTTCCGGCATCGGCGCATCCACACATCATGGATGTGTAGTGTTGTAAGGACGAGCAGACTTCTTTAGGAGGCACACTCTGTTTATTGTATTATTTCCTTATACAACGCTTAACACACACAGAGGGATATTCGGTCCCCTCACCCGATACCCTAGGGAGGTACAGCCTCCGGACCTGGCGGGACTCACACGTCTACCGCTAACCTCCTTGATACCTGAGGTACACAGCCTCCGGACCTGGCGGGACTCACACGTCTACCGCTATCCTAGTCCTCCGGCTAGGACCTAGGGGAGGCTATCTGACCCACCGCTGGCCCGGTGGATCCTGACCACTGGGTATGCCGAGCCTTAGCCCTTAGAAGGGCTGGAAGGCTGGTCCAGGGTCCTAGCTAGGCTTCAGCCCAGTCTTCTGTCTTCGTGCAGGGAGAGAACTCCCCGAGGTCCGTTGGGTCACCTGTCTTATACTCCTTCGTGGCCAGGTAGAACCAATCATACATTCCCACGTGGAACCGTCTGATTGGTTCGTACCAAACCCTGGCCACAATCCGTTTCACCTCGACTGACCCCAACCGTTGTACCCAGGGGTAATGCTGCACTGCCCTGGTGGCAATGCAGGTTACGCAACAGCGCGTAGTTAACACCTCTACATCACCCCCTCCTTCGGAAGCTCCAGCGTTCCCGCTGCAACAATGGGAAACTCCGAAATTACCAACGGTAGAAGAATTGTGAGTGTGCCTCACGAATAACAAGAACAATAAAACCCCTATAAATACCCCCCTTAACAACATAACGTATGTACAAGGCACTAGACATGCCAAAAAAACATTATAACAACCGGCGAGATTTCGCGCGCGTGCGTTTCGCGGGACCATCGTAGGGGATGGCAGGCTTTGTCGGCGGCACAAGGGAAGAAGGAGGATGAGCCAGAGCATCCGGTGGGCCTTTAGGCATCTCCATGGGGACACCTGCTGCTCCACGGTCCATTGAGGCTGAACGTGGCCTGCATGGAGCCGTCACTCCCGCGTCATCTGCAGGAGGAATGACACGCCTGCGCTGTGGGTTAGGCACCAACGGGGCAACATCCGGCTCGTTGGACGTGTCGCACACTCGGCCCCCGTGTCGTGTGTGTTGTGGAGGGACGCGTGGCATGACGAAGGGTTTTAACCGAGAGGGGTGAACGCACCAGCGACGCCGTCCCAGCTAATTTTAACACATTGGGGACGCAGGACTTCCACTACCTCAACCGGGCCTCGCCATGGTCTGAGGAGTTTGGTCGACGTGGACACCGGCACCTGGGGGCAGTGGAGCCATGCCCTGTCTCCCGGTGCCCACCGATGCGTGTACGACCGAGGGTCCCGCAGTCGCAAATTCGCCCGTTGGCGGGAAGCCGAATTTTCAATGGCGGACTCCCGTGCCTCGGCCAACTTACGGAGGTTGAATCGCAAGTGGTCAACGAGCTTTGACTTTTGCGGTGGCTGTTCGATTTCCAGCCGAACGTCGGCGGGAGGAAAGGCATCCCTGCCGTACATTAGAAAGAACGGGGAAAATCCCGTCGCCGCGTGAGGTGCCATATGGTATGCGGCGAGGACCCCCAGAACCTGCAAGTTCCAATAGAGGTGGGATTCATCGACCTGATGGCATAACATAGCGGTGAGAGTTCTATGAAGGCGGTCCACCATGCCGTCGATCTGGGGATGGTAGGGCGAAGTGCGCACTTTCTTAGTGCCCAACAGGCGGCACACATCATTTAGCAAGGCTCCCGAAAAATTTCTTCCCTGATCGGACAGCAACCGTTCTGGTGCGCCCTTGTCCAGGACGTAGCCTTGAACAAAGGCGTCCACAATGGCCGCCGCCGACTGTTGGGGAGGGCCCAGGCCATAGGCCACCGTGTAAAATACTCTACCCCAACCAGAAGGTACTTATTACCCCGTGGCGTAGTAGGAAAAGGGCCCAAAATATTGAGAGCCACCAACTCATTTATACGAGAGACTGAAATGGGTTGCAGGGGTGGACATGCCAGTTTAGCCGGCGGTTTACGTTGCGCACAATGGGTGCATCCCAGCAAAATGTCAGTGACCTCGCGCAGCATGCCCGGCCAGAAAAATTGCAACCGCAACAACCCAATGGTCTTATGAACACCCAGGTGCAATAAACGCTCATGCGCCGCCCACACGGCCTTGCATCGCAAGGCGGATGGCACGACGATTTTATGTTGACACGAGTCAGCATCCCGATGCATCAACAAGCCGTGCTTCATGACAAATGAATTAAATTTGCCCTGTCTTGGAACCGCATTATTCGCGTGGCGACGCAACCTCAATAACGACATGTCCTCGCCCTGGTGCCGACCCCATTTGGCCAAAGTTAGCCCCAGCAAATCGTCACTGGCCATTGGATCTGCATGATCCAACATCGGCGCTGAGGCGGCGGGAAGTGCGGCTGACACCGTTGTGAGAGGCGCGACCTGCGCAGGCAGTGGCGGCTTACAACGGCCCGAGCCCAAAAAACACACACATTTTTGAGCCGGCGGGAGGCGAGACAACGCATCGGCATTCGTGTGTTGTGCACCCCTACGGTAAGTGACATTTAAATCGTAGTCCTGAAGGACTTCGAGCCACCGAGAAAGCTGCCCGGACGGTTGGTCAACCCGCAGAGCGTACTGTAAAGCCGAATGATCAGATCGCACGGTAAAATGCTGACCATACAGGTACGGCCTGTATTGCTGAATAAAAAAAACAATGGCCAGCAGCTCACGTCTGGTCACACAGTATCTTTGTTCAGCAAGAGAGAAGACTCTGCTACCATAGGCAACAACCCTTCCAATGCCATCAACTTTTTGGGACAGAACACCCCACTTCTGACACCAGTTGTAGTGTTGTAAGGACGAGCAGACTTCTTTAGGAGGCACACTCTGTTTATTGTATTATTTCCTTAAACAACGCTTAACACACACAGAGGGATATTCGGTCCCCTCACCCGATACCCTAGGGAGGTACAGCCTCCGGACCTGGCGGGACTCACACGTCTACCGCTAACCTCCTTGATACCTAAGGAGGTGCAACCTCCGGACTTGGCGGGACTCACACGTCTACCGCTATCCTAGTCCTCCGGCTAGGACCTAGGGGAGGCTATCTGACCCACCACTGGCCCGGTGGGTCCTGACCACTGGGTATGCCGAGCCTTAGCCCTTAGAAGGGCTGAAAGGCTGGTCCAGGGTCCTAGCTAGGCTTCAGCCCAGTCTTCTATCTTCGTGCAGGGAGAGAACTCCCCGAGGTCCGTTGGGTCACCTGTCTTATACTCCTTCGTGGCCAGGTAGAACCAATCATACATTCACACGTGGAACCGTCTGATTGGCTCGTACCAAACCCTGGCCACGATCCGTTTCACCTCGACTGCCCCCAACCGTTGTACCCAGGGGTAATGCTGCACTGCCCTGGTGGCAATGCAGGTTACGCAACAGCGCGTAGTTAACACCTCTACACATACATGGAAGCCATCTAGCACTGCTAAAGTGAGAACAATTAAACATAATCTTTGGGGCCATCCCTTGACATGATGAGGCTGTCTCTTACAACTGCTGTTAACTTGTCCTAACAGACGAGGATGATGATGACAATGATGACGATGATTTTGATGAGGACGAGTGGGAAGATTGAGCTGGCGAGGCTGCTACCTACCCATGTCTCTCCGGACCCCTCCGCCTCTCCACGTTCCAGGATAACGTTAAATGTGATCCGTGCCCCTCTCACCTTCAAACCAACATTCATCTCTCACCGGCTTAGCCTGTCTTTACCCCCATGCCTCCACCTGAGTGACACCAGCATGGGCATCGTGTGTCCACATTGATGTGAGCACCACCAGGGCCTCTAGACCTGCATCAGAAACTTGCCCACGACAGGCCCCCTTAATCCTAGAGAAAGAAAAATAAAGATCAACGTTTTTCAAAAGTTAAGCGTTTTAGCGCAACGTGTGGTTGAGCCTTTCAGCTGCACACACTACATGAGCATTTAACACTTTTTTTCGTTGGGGGTTCTTATCAGTATCGATTTCTCATGTAATTAAGCGTTCATTTAATCTAATATAAAATAATATATTTATTTGAATGTGTATGAAATGGGCTCAAGACCACTGCAACATTCACTGCAATGTTATAATTGTTTTAAATTGCGGCAATTCATCTAATCACGAGGTGTAACTAGTAGCACCATTGTTACACCTATATCAGAGAGCCACCTTGCATTTTTCGTTTCACTTAATTTGGATTCGACCAACTCTGAGAGTGAAATATAAGTAGCACATGTCAGATGACTGACACGCATTGAACTGCTCTAATGGAGCACATGAATGTGCTGGTTAAGTGTGACCTCTTGCAGAGATGCCAGAAGATATTCCCGTGGTGTTTCTCGTGGCATCTTTACTAATTAAGACATCGATCTGCTGCCAGGAGGAATTTCCCTGCCTTGTGTATTGGCTTCGATATTCCAATTCGGAGCATTAGTTATGCATGCAGAAAAATAGTAAAATAAAAAATACAACTGCATATTAAACATGTGCTTAGACACATTTGGCTAATCAGGGTGGAGTCTAAGGTGAAACTGGCTGTTTCCTACTGGAAAATTAATTAAGCAACTGCACTCTTTGTTTGACTGTAACCATTTCTGTGTAAAAAAATTGCATTGTCTAAGCGTATCAGCTTTCCCTGTTCCTTGGCTGTTTGCTCTGAGTCTGGCTTTTTTGTGCCTTTGCCCAAGGCTTGCCATCTGCATGTCTCCATCACACCCGCGTTTTGAATGAGAGCTACACTTTTCCTTGCTATTGAAAAGGTCACCTGCATTATAACTTAATTTTGGTCTTGCTCTGGATCTAAATAATATAATTCCTAAGTTCTGTAACCAAGTAGGTTTGGTAAACAGGACTTATTGGCTACACAACTTCTGATGTGTTCTCTTTACATTTTGTATCTTGCTGATTGAGTATTCTGAGCCAAATTTGACGGGTCACCAAATGCTCAAATGTGGGTTTGGTGGTCCTTATCTCTGTTAGCACCTCCGAGCTAGTTGTGGAAACTCCATATTCCATTGGTGGGGCCATTCCTGTCTATAGCACCATCACAATTGAGCTTCTAGTAAGTGGAACTTGGTCAACTATGTATTTGGAGTCAAGCACTCTTATCCCCTGGCCAGTTAATGTTAAACATGATGGCATTCTGTGACACAAGATGTGTTCTTTTGATGATCAAAGCAGCCCCTTAATGCTTAGAGTTATTTGGTTTTAAAACTTTTGACTGTGACATTTTAAGCAAAGGTGTCCGACAAATAGCTAAAGTATGCCACACGATGAGTGTGGAAATTAACTGCAACATTCACAAATAAGATTGTTGTTTTGATTTAAAGCTGTCGTGACTGCAGGGATTCATATTCTTGTTTCCCTTCTGCGAGACTTTACCGGAAGAACCAAGAATATGAATCCCTGCGTTCACGAAAGCTTTAAATCAAAATGTATAAATAGTGTTATTCTTCTTGATTTGAAGCGTTCGTGACTGCAGGAATCCATACTCCTTGGTTCTTTTGGTAAAGTCATCAAGTAGTAGTTACAAAATAAAATAAATCACGACGTTTCGGGTGCAACACAACAAGCGACCGTCATTTTATTTTATACCTACGTGACTTTACCGAAATAACCAAAGAGTACAGTGTTATGTTGATTGCGTGCACAGTATAATAATAATAATACGCGAGTCTAGTGTCCTGTTTGTCAGTTAAGTTTATTTACATTTGAGCCGTGACATTGCCCCAACCATACAATCTGTCTTGTTTAAACAGAGTTGGCGTCGTTCCTAGTTCCCATTGCATCAAGTGGCTGTTATGGTTAAATTAAGGACATTTGTTTGATCCCATGTATACGAAATTTAAGTTGTTGCATCTTCACTGGTGAGATGGAATTGTCTTCTAATCGGAAAGTTAAAGATGTATGCTGGACTTGTTATTCTTGAAATGTTGGTATTTTTTTTTTCATTTGAACGAAGCTCAATTTTTATGAGAGGTTTATTTTTTTTCTCAATTAAGCCAACTTGCAGATATCCAGAATGTGAAAACTGCATGGCAATAAATTACACTTCTAATGTTGCTGTGTGTAAATAGTTATTTGTGAAGCTAGTTCATTTTAACCACAGCTTGCAATATTCACAAGCAATAAGTCATTGTGCACCACTGCCAATGCAGTATCACCAAATATTTGCTTTAGGATTTTTTATCGACCACTTCAGCCCAATTTTAAAAGTGTAGTGACGCAGTTCGGAGACAGTAGTAATTGGAGGCACTTTTATTCCACACACAATGGGGACCACACACACCCTACGTGGGTGTACACTGTGTATATATCTCAAACAGAACCGTCCATCGTCAGCGGCACTATCTAGCTAGAACAGTTGGCAGGCTGTCTTAGCTAGCGGCATCTGGCGATGGTGAAGACGGCTGCGATGATGGTGGCGAGACGACAGCACGGCGAGGGAAGCCGCTTCCGGCGACAGCCCCGAGCTCTCGCCCGGGGCTCCCTCTTATCCCCCCGCCGTGGCCTGGCTCCGTCCTGGCCACGCCCCCCCTTCTGGAAGCTAAGAGCAGTTCAGAATCAGAATCAGAAAGGGTTTTATTCGCCATGTAAGTTCACACCGACACGGAATTTACTTTGGCAGGATGGTGCATACATTCAACATATAGGAATCTAAAATCTTAAATAAGTTTAAAACAAGTCTTACTATAATAAGGGTTAAAAGTCTAACACCAAGGGGCTGAAGTATATAAAATTGAATAAATATCGAATATAAAATAGCTTTAAGATATAATTAAAAAATAAAAAATACAAATAGGTTAACATAGTTAATATCGGCAAGGTGTCATTATGTAGATAAAATGTTAAAAACAGTGTAAGCCCTTGGCCTTGTTTAACAGGCCAGCAGCAGATGGGAAGAAACTGTTTTTATGGCGTGAGGTTTTGGTCCTGATGGACCGAAGCCTTCTGCCGGAGGGGAGTAGCTGAAACAGAGAGTGTCCAGGGTGGGAGAAATCGGCCATAATCTTCCTCGCTCGCCTCATGGACCTTGTCGTGTGCAGGTCCTCGAGGGTTGGTAGATTGCAGGCAATTACCTTCTCAGCAGTGTGGATGATACGCTGCAGTCTGCTCTTGTCCTTGGCAGTGGCAGCAGCGTACCAGACGGTTATGGAGGAGGTGAGGATGGATTCAATGATGGCTGTATAGAATTGCACCATCATTGTCTTTGGCAGGTTATGTAGATAAAATGTTAAAAACAGTGTAAGCCCTTGGCCTTGTTTAACAGGCCAGCAGCAGATGGGAAGAAACTGTTTTTATGGCGTGAGGTTTTGGTCCTGATGGACCGAAGCCTTCTGCCGGAGGGGAGTAGCTGAAACAGAGAGTGTCCAGGGTGGGAGAAATCGGCCATAATCTTCCTCGCTCGCCTCATGGACCTTGTCGTGTGCAGGTCCTCGAGGGTTGCTAGATTGCAGGCAATTACCTTCTCAGCAGTGTGGATGATACGCTGCAGTCTGCTCTTGTCCTTGGCAGTGGCAGCAGCGTACCAGACGGTTATGGAGGAGGTGAGGATGGATTCAATGATCGCTGTATAGAATTGCACCATCATTGTCTTTGGCAGGTTGAATTTCTTCAGCTGCCGTAGAAAGTACATCCTCTGTTGAGCTTTCTTGGTGAGGGAGCTGATGTTCAGTTCCCACTTGAGGTCCCGGGAGAGAATAGTGCCCAGGAAGCGGAAGGACTCTACAATTTTGACTGGGGAGTCTAACAGGGTGATGGGGGTGAGTGGGGCTGTATTCTTCCTGAAGTCCACAACCATCTCAACTGTCTTTAGAGCATTTAGCTCTAAGTTGTTCTGGCTACACCAGGTCACCAGATTGTCAGCTTCCCACCTATAGTCAGACTCATCCCCACCAGAGATCAGCCCAATGAGGGTGGTGTTATCCGCAAACTTCAATAGTTTGACGGACAGATGATTGGAGGTGCAGCTGTTGGTATACAGGGAGAAGAGCAGAGGGGAAAGGACGCAGCCCTGAGGAGTTCCGGTGCTGATGGACCTGGAGTCAGAGACTTGTGTTCCCAGCTTAACGCACTGCTTCCTGTCAGACAGGAAGTCTGTGATCCATTTACAGGTGGTGTAGGGCACGTTCAGCTGGAAGAGCTTGTCCTGAAGCAGGGCAGGGATGATGGTGTTGAAGGCAGAGCTGAAGTCCACAAACAGGATCCTGGCGTAGGATGCTGGGGCATCCAGATGCTGTAGGGTGAAGTGGAGGGCCATGTTAACTGTGTCGTCCACAGACCTGTTGGCTCTGTAGGCAAACTGAAGGGGGTCCAGGAGAGGGTCTGTGATGGCTTTGAGGTGTGTCAGGACCAGGCGCTCAAAAGACTTCATTACCACAGATGTAAGGGCGACCGGTCTGTAATCATTTAGTCCTGTTGGCCTTAGCTTTTTGGGCACAGGGATGATGGTGGAGGACTTGATACAGGCTGGTACATGGCATGTCTCCAGGGAGGTGTTAAAGATGTTGGTGAACACCGGAGACAGCTGGTCAGCGCAGTGCCTGAGGGTGGCTGGAGAGATAGAGTCCGGCCCGGCTGCTTTGCGTGGATTCTGCCTCTTGAAAAGTCTATTAACTTCTCCCTCCTGAAAGGAGATAGTCGTCTCTGTAGTATTGGTGGGGGATGGGGCCTCTTGGGTTGGAAGGGGTGGTTCAGGACAGTCCAATTGTCTTTCGAATCTACAGTAGAACTCGTTCAGGTCGTTGGCTAGGCGGGAGTCGTTAGCGGTGTGGGGGGCTCTGGGTTTGTAGTTGGTGATCTGCCTTAGCCCTCTCCAGACAGAAGCAGCGTCGTTTGTAGAGAACTGGTGTTTTAGTCTCTCTGAGTACAGTCGTTTAGTCTCTCTCACCGCTTTGCTAAACCTGTTCTTCGACTCCTTGAATCTGTCTCTATCTCCACTCCTAAACGCTTCTTCCTTCTCCAACCTCAACCTTCTGAGCTTTGCTGAGAACCAGGGCTTATTGTTGTTAAAGTTCACCCTGGTACGTGTTGGGATACAGCAGTCCTCACAGAAGCTGATGTAGGACGTCACAGCCTCTGTGAGTTCATCCAGACTATTGGTAGCAGTCGTGAACATATCCCAGTCAGTACAGTCTAAGCACACCCGCAAATCTTCCACAGCCTCACTGGTCCACTGTTTAGATGTCCTCACAGCAGGTTTACAGAGTTTTAGTTTCTGCCTGTATGCAGGAATCAGGTGGACCATGGCATGGTCAGTGTCCTAGTGCTGCTCGGGGGACGGCGTGGTAGGCTCTACTGACTGTAGTGTAGCAGTGATCCAGAGTGTTCCCTTCTCTGGTTGGGCATTTAATGAATTGTATGTATTTGGGGAGTTCGTGGCTGAGATTACCTTTGTTAAAGTCGCCAAGTACGATAACCAACGAATCTGGATTTGCTCGCTCCACACTCAGAATCTGATCGGCGAGCATGCGTTTGGCCTCTTTAACCTGAGGACAAGGCGGCAAATAAACTCCGACCAAAATGAGCGACGCGAACTCGCGAGGCGAGTAAAACGGTTTACAGGTTATAAAAATTGATTCAAGGAGTGGAGAACAATGTTGCAGAATCACTGTGACATCTACACACCAGCCACTATTAATGTAAAAACAAATACCACCGCCTTTCGTCTTGCCGGAGAGTGCTATGTCACGATCCGATCTTACAAGATGGAATCCTGCTAGTTGTAGCGAAGTGTCCGGAATCAAATCACACAGCCATGTTTCCGTGAAGCACAAAGCAGAAGCTGAAAGAAAGTCTTTGTTTTTTACCATCAGTAGCTGAAGTTCATCCATTTTGTTGTACAGTGAACGTACGTTGGAGAGGAAAAAGCTCGGAAGCACTGTTCGGATCCCGCGTCTGCGTAGCCGTACTAGAGCCCCCGACCGTTTACCCCTTGGGCGGCGTTTCGCTGCTTGAGCAAAGCCTAGCGCGGCATTGACTAAAATGCCTACTAATTCTGCCGCTGGAAGCAGAAAAGTAGAAATTAAATCCACAGGAGTTGTTTCCCTGATATTTAAAAGTTCGTCTCTTGTTAGAGAACTCCGAAAATCTTGGCAAAACACTGAATTGACAGACAAAACAAGACAAAACAGGGCGCACCGACCGGCTGAGGCTACTATCATCGGCGCCATATTCGCACCAGCACGGGTGTGCTGAACAGCAGGACTCTCTCACCAGCACTGGTGTGTTGAACAGTAGGCCCCTCTCACCAGCATGGGAGTGGTGAACAGCAGGCCCCTCTCACCAACACGGGTGTGATGAACAGTAGGCCTCTCTCACCAGCATGGGAGTGAACAGCAGGCCCCTCTCACCAACACGGGTGTGATGAACAGCACGCCCCTCTCACCAGCACGGGTGTGATGAATAGTAGGCCTCTCTCACCAGCACGGGTGTGTTGAACAGCAGGCCCCTCTCACCAGCACGGGTGTGCTGAACAGTAGGCCCCTCTCACCAGCACGGGTGTGCTGAACAGCAGGCCCCTCTCACCAGCACGGGTGTGTTGAACAGCAGGCCCCTCTCACCAGCACGGGTGTGTTGAACAGCAGGCCCCTCTCACCAGCACGGGTGTGTTGAACAGCAGGCCCCTCTCACCAGCACGGGTGTGCTGAACAGTAGGCCCCTCTCACCAGCACGGGTGTGTTGAACAGCAGGCCCCTCTCACCAGCACGGGTGTACTGAACAGTAGGCCCCTCAACACGGGTGTGCTGAACAGCAGGCCTCTCTCACCAGCACGGGTGTGTTGAACAGCAGGCCCCTCTCACCAGCACGGGTGTGCTGAACAGTAGGCCCCTCTCACCAGCACGGGTGTGTTGAACAGCAGGCCCCTCTCACCAGCACGGGTGTACTGAACAGTAGGCCCCTCAACACGGGTGTGCTGAACAGCAGGCCTCTCTCACCAGCACGGGTGTGCTGAACAGCAGGCCCCTCAACAGCAGGCCCCTCTCACCAGCACGGGTGTGCTGAACAGCAGGCCCCTCAACACGGGTGTGCTGAACAGCAGGCCTCTCTCACCAACACGGGTGTGCTGAACAGCAGGCCCCTCTCACCAACACGGATGTGATGAACAGCAGGCCCCTCTCACCAGCACGGGTGTGCTGAACAGCAGGCCCCTCAACAGCAGGCCTCTCTCACCAGCGCAGGTGTGCTGAACAGAAGGCCTCTCAACAGCAGGCCTCTCTCACCAGCAAGGGTGTGCTGAACAGCAGGCCCCTCAACACGGGTGTACTGAACAGCAGGCCTCTCTCACCAGCACGGGTGTGATGAACAGCAGGCCTCTCAACAGCAGGCCTCTCTCACCAGCACGGGTGTGATGAACAGCAGGCCTCTCTCACCAGCACGAGTGTGTTGAACAGCAAGCCCCTCTCAAGACAAAACTGGACAAAACAGGGCGCACCAACCGGCCGAGGCTGCCATCATCGGCGCCATGAACTCTGTCCTAGTGGTCTTCCCCCCATGTGTACTGTCGCCTGCTGACGTATGTACTGCCGTACACTGTATTTATCACTTTCAGTCAGCAGACGGCGCTATTACGCTACATTTGGAATGTGCTAACCCAGCGGCCCCCAACCTTTTTGGCACCAGGGACCGGTTTCGTGGAAGACAATTTTTTTCACGGACCGGGGGAGGGGGGGGGGTTCATCATTGGGTCTTTCCCCCTTTTCAAAGAAGCTCTCCAGCGACGTTTGTTTATTACACATTGTGGCTACTAGGGGGTTAGAGCTTGTGGGCTTTATACCAACACAAGTGCGCAGTGCGGGAAAGAGGCGCGGACGGAAGTGGTAAATAATAAAATAATGGGGGCGGGCCACACGCGGACTCACCGCTCACCTCCTGCTGCTGTGCGGCCCGGTTCCTAACAGGGGGTTGGGGACCCCTGTGCTAACCCACCAAGCAGGGTAGGTAAGCATTCTCATTCGTGAGATTCGATATTTCAGAGTCTGTATTTGTGGCGTCCATTGCATTAAGACGGGCAAAGTGCGTGTAATTTGGAGACAAACAAAGGCATCTCGGGGATCACAGATAGCTTGGTGGTGATGGCTATGCTGTATGTAGCCTCTAATCCAGCACCGCAGAGGCAGTGAGGGTGGCTGGACCGCACACGTTTTGCGAAAATCCCTTCCCATGGACGTCGAGGAGGTGCCACTCCCCGGCACGCCGGAAGAAGGCAGTACAGCAAAGTGCAGACTAAATATTGTAGATCCCTTCTGTATGCGTGTATGTTGAACTTCTTTTGCACGGTACGGAGCCAATTGTGCAAATTGGAGGGATCAACACTCATTAACTTAATTTGCAGAGGACTGCAGAGCTTGGCTAATTGTTGGTGTTGGCTCACAGCCTGTATGCCTGAGGTTCCTCAGCGATGGTGAGATGCAATTTGCAATGAATGATGACGCGATATGAAACTAAACATGAGTATTATCAATAGGTGATGTTTTAGTGCGTTAAACGGTGGCTGGATCACACGCATTCAGAGGTTCTGATTTGTAATCATCTTGAAAAGCGTGTTACTAAATTTCTGCCAGTAGATGAAGGCGCTATTTTAGTTAGTATTGGCGATGTAATGCGGGTTAAAGCTTGCGCACAAATTGGAGGCTTTGGAAGATAAGCCTATAGAGGTGTTTCACGATAACATGCCATGTCACTTTCATGCAGTAGAGAAGCAGCAGCTCGCCTGCGTTTAAGTGACTCGGTACAATGGTGAGCACAATGCTTGATAAGTAGGGACGTGCTCACCCAGCCATGGATAGAACTAAATAATGAAGCAATTCTGCTGGAGCTTTTCTTTTGTTGGCGGCAGGCTACCTATCTGTAATACCCAATTCTGACGTGGCATTGTGCTTGCCACTCACCCCTTCATGTGCCATGCTGGCCTGTTCAGGCTATATGGGGGATCTTTGTGTTTGTGGAGAGAGTGAAGAGTTTTCCATACCTGGGCAGTGTGCTCATGACCAGCTCCGGTTTGACAACAGAGGTCTCATTCCGAATCAGTCAAGCGGCATTAACTTTCCATCAGTTGCGTAAAGCTACCTGGTCTGTCACTCCCTATGAAGCTTCGGATCTTCTCGGCCAGTCATGCCCTCCCTTCTCTACGCTTGCAAAATGTAAACCCCCCTAAAGGAAAATCTTCCCTGGTTAGAAACATTTAGGCTGGCCTGCCTACGATCCATCCTGGGTTTAACCAGGCTGGATTGTGTGAGGAGCTCACAGATCTTTAAAAGATCTGGACAAAATCCCATCGGTGAGCTCCTCTGGCAGGCAAGGTTGCATTAGTTGGGTCATGTAGCCCACATGCCTAAACAGCTTTTGTTCAGCCAGATAGAGGGGGCTAAACGAGAAGAGATGGAGTGATGTGGTACAAGAGGATGTGGAGCTGAGTGGACTGGTACCAGTGGTGTCTAGATCGGCCTAATTGGAGGAGGCTCGTGAATGCTGCTGCTGGGCAGTTGGGTGGCTGAAGCACAGCAAGTTGGCACAGTACGGGGCACAGGTGGTGCATCGGCCATTCATTTCAGTCAGTGGACCCCTGGCACCTGGGTCTGCCCCATAACCTCCTACCAGTGGGCCTTCGGCACTTCACGTGGCCTCAACATGCACATAGCCTGGCACAAGCGATGTGGTGAGGTCACCGCCACTTAGTGGCGAATGGCGGTTGTTGTGTCGACCTGTATGGGTGGTCTGTGTAATGTAAAGGAAGTGTTTTTGGCGGCCGCAAAGTCCTAAACTTTTTAATGAAAAACAAATGGAACAGGTTCCCTCTTGTGAACAGCACTTACTCCAACACAACATTGAGAAACAACGCGCACCACGGTAACTCCCGGGTCGGCCGCAGCGAGATTCTAAACGGCAAACCCCTCTGTGCCGTCACGAGCGCCGCCACCATCGGCCTGTCCCCCCTCCCCCGAACGCCAACGACGACACCTGGTAACCTACCCGCTGGAAAAAATTAACGGTGCTCAAGCGGTAAATGTCATGGGTTTACTCTCCAGCACGCAAATCGGCGGGGTCGAAAGCGGGAGCTCATCGGCCACGGTTTATAGCAGCAGCTGTCAGAGTCGGGATCGAACCCACGACCTCCTGTAGACCGGGCGAGGTAGTTAACATCTCATAGCCACTGTGGTGATGATGATGATGATGAGAGAGTGAGAGAGACGCAAGCTCCAAATATACGGCAGCAGCTGTCAGAATTGGGATCGCACCTACAACCTCCTGTAGGGCTGCACGGATTCCTCCAGTATAGACAAAAGTTTCTGATGGATGTGAAAGTGACGTAACCCTATGAGCCCCACCCGGCACGGCCAATGGGAGACGTTTGTCACGTGAACGGAGTGCGGTCGTTCAGTTACTGCCGCTGGTGGTGATCACCAAGCGGGACGTCAAACTCCACTGTCAACGTTGTGGGTTTGCTCTCCCAGAACACAATTGGTGTGCGCTAAAGTAGTAACGAATTGAAACTATTAAACTCAACAAATTTATTTTTCATTTTACCAGGCCGAGGACCCACCGACCCACGCAGCTATTTTCATAAGCGACCTGGCCATCACAAACGATAGCTCAATGACGCGGCGTTATCGTCGTCGTCGTGCGTGAGAATCTCCAGCGAGCGGCTCTCCGAACACAACTGACGGGGGCGACGAGGCGCGCGCTCGCACGCGTGGACCCCGTGACGCTTGTGCACGACGTGGTTTTTTGTATTTGTTTGTCGCTGTAACGTTTTTACCCCGGGGCCCCCGACCAGAAGTCTGTGGGAAAAGAGCTTCACAGCTTGTCGGATTCCTACCTCCAGCGTAAATAAATATTTCCGATTCGGATTCCGTTTGCGCTCAGAGGAGGCAATCGACTGGCGGTGACGACGAGAGGCTCCTGCCAAGCGCCACAGGGTAGTAGGCAGATGACCTGCGGGCAGCGTTAAGACCACAGGAATCTGATGAGCGGTGAGGCCAGTGGGCAAGGTCCTTTTTGCGTCGTTTTTTTTCCCCACGAGTTTTTTTTTTGGGGAACCCCTTGCGACCGCATTGGAGGGCGAGGAGGCGGGCGCGAAGGGAAGGACTCTCGCGTTGTTACCGGGGGGAGGTCACTTCCTGGCTCCGGTCACCGCGGCTTTGGCGGGGAAGGGGAAGCGGAGGAAGCCGTCGGATTGCGGCGACCTGTCCGGGGGGCTGCCGTCGAAAAACAACGGCCTCGGCGCAAACTCCGTCCCCTCAGGGCGGCAGCACGGAGGCGTCTTCATCATCCAGCTCCACGCGTTTCCCTCCGCGCCTTGCGATGTTCGCGGAGTCGACGTCTCTGCTACAGGGGGGGGGGGGGTGGGGGAAAAAATTACATTACGTACAAAACGTCACCGTATGAACCTATCCCCATTTTCCCTGCTTGGTCGGTTCCTAACAAAGTTCAAACATATCATTACCAGAGTTGTTTCTTTTCGTTTGCATTTTTGACTGCTTGTGTTGTGGTTATTGCAAACATGATTCCTTGTATAAAGGTGTCAGTTTTTGTTGTGCCAGCCAAAAGGGTAAAAACCTATTCCTATATCTTGTTACTGGCAAAGGAGGTCTCATAATGTAAAGGTTTACCCCGAGCCCTCAATACTCCCTGATGGTGCGCTGTTTTTGAGTTGTACGCCTTTTGGCGTCTTCTGGTCCAACACCAGTGGAGACTAGGCTCTAAGAAAAGCCGTCTCGGGTGTGGACCAATCAAATTCAAGGACAGTGCATATTATTATCAGAGTTGTCTCTTTTGTTTGCATTTTGACTGCTTGTGTTGTGGTTATTGCAAACATGATGCCTTGAATAAAGGTGTCAGTTTTTGTGCCAGCTAAAAGGGTAAAAACCTATTACTAAAGTTCAAACGGCCCTACCGAATCTCACTATGAATGGCGAGGACGCCGCGCCGTTCAGAGCCTCCTCCTCCTCAGCGCGTCTCCCCTCGTCGATAGCGGAGAATCGCAGGCGGAGGCGATCGTAGGAGACCTGCAGTTTCTTCTGCTCCCGGTCCCTCTCCAGCAGTTTCTCGGCAGCCTCGTTGTACCTCTTCTTGAACTTGGCCAGCTCGCTCTTGGCAAGCGAGAACTGCCGCTTCAGAGTGGCGACCTCCGTGACCTTGTTCTGGATCTCCTGCTTGAAGCGGTCCTCAGACTGCACCCTGAGCCTCTTTGATTTCACGGCCAAGTGTTCCTGATACAGTCTCTCCTGGTGCACCTGCGAGATGGAAAATTTGATTAAACGTATTTTTTATCGGTTAAAGAGCCGTACGCGCAAGGGGACTTACGTGTAGAAGAATAACTCGGTTAGCGAAGCCTCTGGGAATGACGAAGCTCCAAAAAAAAATCGAAAGAATGAAAAACAAATATTCATAATTTTCAATTTAAAGCTTTCGTGACTGCAGGGATTCATCTTCTGGGTTCTTTCGGTAAAGTCACCACGTAGAATTGAGATAAAAAATAAAACAGAATTTATTCTGTAATAAAAATTAAAATAATAATAACATAATAAATTCTGTTATTATTTTTATTATTTTATCTCCATTCTACGTGACTTTACCGAAAGAACCCAGCAGGAGAAAAATATTCATAAATCACGCAAATTAATTCAAGAGTGACATCTTAAACGCTGTACATGTTCTAAGTAGTGCCACCGATAATAGACGGACTAAATATTAACTGCGTCATTCCAATGGTGCTCGCTAAATAAAGAAATGCCTCCAAGTCTTTTTGTCTCCGAGTTAGTCACTACTTATGTTTGGAGTTTGCACGTTCTCCCAGTGGCCGTGTGGATTTTCTCCAGGTCCTCTGATTTTTCCCTCCCAATGTTTAGAAACGACATCTAACGCGTTTTAGAGTATTTGACTGCTGTAAATTTCCACGTGATGATAACAGCCGCTTGGGTTGGGCTATCATTCGTGATGGCCAGGTCGCTTCTGCAAAAAAAAGAGGTTACGTAGCTCAGTGGGACTTTATCCGCTAAAATATAAAACATTTCAGTTTGTTACTTTTTAAAAATAAATTTTATTTTTATTTTTAAAAAGTCACCGATCCGTCGCCGATACCTGAAAGATCCAGAATGAAAGCGCCCGCGAACATATCTCCTGGATGACGTCCGGCCCTAGGCCCGCCAGCACCATGGACTTGTGCTCCTCGGGGGGGTTCAAGCAGACCCGCACCACGTCCAGGCTGCCGCGCGGCAAGGCGCCGCACGCCGGGCAGGCGGCCGCCCCCGTCTTGAACTCGCGTTCGCCGTCCTCGTCGCAAAAGAGATGCGAGCAGGAGGTGACCCAGGCGAAGTCGCCGACAATGCGCCGGCACTTCCTCAAGTTGCACACCAGAATTTGTTCGTGCGCCGACATTTCCTCCCCGCCTGACCACTGGCCCCGGGGGGTCGCCAGTTCTCCTGTTCCCAGTCGCCGCCGTTCTGGTTGAGGGAAACGAATCGCGGGTGAAACACGTTTTCGCATGGAGTGCGCGAAATGCGTTCGCGTTTTTTTTTTTGCGAGCTCCTGCCGTTTATTGACCGGCTCAGAGCTCCAGAGAGAGCACCGGGGTGCGGTCTCGTTCGTTAAGGGAGGCGAGAGATCTTGGTCAGCGTAATGACGGAAGCAAGTGAGGTACAGTACGATGGCGAAGCAAACAGAAATCAGTTGGGAGAGCGACGGTTTTAGAGGATAAATTGCTGAGCAGGGGGAGTGTTCTGACCTGCGGTTTGGTGAGTGGGTGGATGAGTTTGTGGGTGAGTGAGCGAACTTGTAAGTGGCTGATGGGCTGGGTGTATGCACGTTGAACTTATTTCACACCGTACAGAGCGAACCTTGCTAATCGGAGGTACGGGTAGAGGACAAGAAACAAAACACAAAGACCAGTGCAAAAGAAATTAGTCTTCAATCTAGATGATTTTAAAATGCACAGTTTCAGTGGATTCCTAATAGCGGAAGGAAAATGGTTCCAGACGGACGCAGGAGCGCATCTGAAAGTGCGCAACGCTTGCCCAAAAACCTCTGCGAGGGTGAGTGTGTTGTGACCTGCAGGGTGGTGGGGTGAGTGGATGGGTTTCTGGGTGAGTGAACTTGTCAGTGGCTGACTGGTTCAGTGAGTGTCTTGTTGTGCCTGCAGTTTGGTGAGTGGGTGGGTGAGTTAGTGGGTGAGTGAGCCTGTGAGTGGCCGACTGGCTTTAGTGTGCTGTCGTGACCTGCAATGTGGTGAGTGGGTAAGTGGATGCGTGCGTGGGTGAGTGAGTGAACTAGTCAGTGGCTGGTTGGCTCAGTGAGTGTCTTGTTGTGCTTGCAGTTTGGTGAGTGGGTGCAAGTGAATTAGTGGGTGAGTGAGCCTGTCAGTGGCTGGCTGGCTTAGCGTGCTGTCGTAACCTTCAATGTGATGAGTGGGTGGTTGGATGAGTGAGTTAGTGGGTGAGGGAGCTTGTCAGTGGCTGACTAGCTGCGCGAATGTGCTGCTGTGACCTGCAGTGTGGTGGGTGAGTGAGTTAATGGGTGAGTGAGCTTGTCAGTGGCTGACTGGCTGTGTTGAGTCCTCACCACTTGAGATTGGGACGAATTGGGGAGGCCTTCGTTCCAGAAGTCGATTGACAATGGCAGAGGATAATGACTGCATGCCACACTCAATGTGCCGTCTGTATTCATCCGTATTGTTAATGTATGAATACGCCTGTTGCTCAGCAAAGCCCCACTGAGTCTCAACTCTTCTTCAGGAGGGGTCCTGCCAAGTTTGCACAAGAGGGGGCGATGTTGCTGTGATCCCTCCCACTGAGCCATTTCCAGGTAATCTTTTAGCTTTGGGATGTGGTTCTGGCAAGTACCAGTTCCACTGTGTTTGTGGGTTTAGCTATGGGAGGGAAACTCGGAGGAAACCAATGGAGATGACACACATGCCACTCTGTAGTACAGAGAATGATCACATAAACCATTGCCGGACAGCTGGGATCACTCCGTGTAGAGTGCTGTACAGTATCTAAATGTGTAGGGGCCATGCCTTTCGTGCGTACGCAAAAATCTGTCAAAACCTGACCCCGTACGCACGCGGACTTTTTACACACCCCCCCCCCCCACCTGCCTACGTACGTTCGCCTGACGCATCACCCCCCCCCCACCCCCTAGAATCCTGTAGAACGGCCGATATGTAATCCACGCAGAAACGATCAATTATTAATATTAACGTGTTTAAGCAAACAGATAGTCCACCGCCGGCTGCATTATTATCGAGGCTTCAACCCCCCCCCCCCCATTTCCTATGCGTACATTGTGAGTAGACCCCCCCATATGCAAGCGTACGCATTTTGGGTATCCCCCTCCATGACAACGAACTAAATGGATGGCCCCGTATCGGGAAAAATCGGAGGACCCTGAGACAAATCCACGCAATCAACATGGGGAGAGAGACGCAGACTCCAAATATACAGCAGCAGGAGCAAGCGTGGTCAGGGCCTGGGCGCGAACCGACGATCTCCTGTAGGCCAGGCGAGGATGTTAACATCTAGTCACCGTGATGATAACAGGCGAGGTAGTTAACATCTCCTAGTCACCGTGATGATAACAGGCGAGGTAGTTAACATCTCCTAGTCACCTTGATGACAACAGGCGAGGTAGTTAACATCTCCTAGTCACCGTGATGATAACAGGCGAGGTAGTTAACATCTCCTAGTCACCGTGATGATAACAGGTGAGGTAGTTAACATCTCCTAGTCACCTTGATGACAACAGGCGAGGTAGTTAACATCTCCTAGTCACGGTGATGATGACAGGCGAGGTAGTTAACATCTCCTAGTCACCGTGATGATAACAGGCGAGGTAGTTAACATCTCCTAGTCACCGTGATGATAACAGGCGAGGTAGTTAACATCTCCTAGTCACCGTGATGACGACAGGCGAGGTAGTTAACATCTCCTAGTCACCGTGATGATGACAGGCGAGGTAGTTAACATCTCCTAGTCACCGTGATAACAGGCGAGGTAGTTAACATCTCCTAGTCACCGTGGTGATAACAGGCGAGGTAGTTAACATCTCCTAGTCACCGTGATGATAACAGGCGAGGTAGTTAACATCTCCTAGTCACCGTGATGATAACAGGCGAGGTAGTTAACATCTCCTAGTCACCGTGATGACGACAGGCGAGGTAGTTAACATCTCCTAGTCACCGTGATGATGACAGGCGAGGTAGTTAACATCTCCTAGTCACCGTGATGATAACAGGCGAGGTAGTTAACATCTCCTAGTCACCGTGGTGATAACAGGCGAGGTAGTTAACATCTCCTAGTCACCGTGATGATAACAGGCGAGGTAGTTAACATCTCCTAGTCACCGTGATGACAGGCGAGGTAGTTAACATCTCCTAGTCACCGTGATGATGACAGGCGAGGTAGTTAACATCTCCTAGTCACCGTGATGATGACAGGCGAGGTAGTTAACATCTCCTAGTCACCGTGATGATGACAGGCGAGGTAGTTAACATCTCCTAGTCACGGTGATGATGACAGGCGAGGTAGTTAACATCTCCTAGTCACCGTGATGATGACAGGCGAGGTAGTTAACATCTCCTAGTCACCGTGATGATGACAGGCGAGGTAGTTAACATCTCCTAGTCACCGTGATAACAGGCGAGGTAGTTAACATCTCCTAGTCACCGTGATGACGACAGGCGAGGTAGTTAACATCTCCTAGTCACCGTGATGATAACAGGCGAGATAGTTAACATCTCCTAGTCACCTTGTAGATGACAGACGAGGTAGTTAACATCTCCTAGTCACCGTGATGACAACAGGCGAGGTAGTTAACACCTCCTAGTCACCGTGATAACAGGCGAGGTAGTTAACATCTCCTAGTCACCGTGATGATAATAGGCGAGGTAGTTAACATCTCCTAGTCACCGTGATGACAACAGGCGAGGTAGTTAACATCTCCTAGTCACCGTGATGATAACAGGGGAGGTAGTTAACATCTCCTAGCACATTCCAAACACTGCACAGCAATCGAATCGCTGGGGATGGGAGGGGGTGGTGTAAAACGTCGTATTTCCAATCAAAGTAAAATGTTGTGGACCCCATGAGGCTGATGAAAGTTTCGCCCTCACGAAAGCGACGCTGGGTCGTGGCTCACAGCGCGATACCAAAATAAAAAATAAAATAAATGAAATAAATCCATCACCTCACAACTTTTTGAGGGTTTCCCGCTCTTTTTTATTGTGTGTATTTAGTGAGACCCTCAGACGTGGTGTCTCATCACTACTATGAGGCGACTTTTAACACCTCCCCCAACGTGTAATATTGTTTTTGTTATTTATAAACACTCGGATTCCCGCACTTTTTATTGCTTGTTTCGTGACCTTCAAGGGGTGAGAAAAAAATTAAGGAAAAAAAACGCCTCAGACTCCGAAGTCTTAAAAAAAACAGACGTGTAAAATTGTATTTATAAATAAACTACTCGGCAACGTAAAATAACAGCCGCCCCACGTTCTCTACTTGATATAAACCCCGAAGTGTTTAATGTGATTTATAGGAAAATATAGTTTTGTATTGTTTTTACCTCACAGCAATCCACACACACACTGCAGCTGCGCTCGTGACGTCACGGTGGGGGGGGGGTTGAGGCGTGCGTGACGTCACGGTGTGGGGGTGGTTGCAGGCGTTCGTGACGTCACGATGCAGGAGAGTGGTTGCGGGCGACCGTGTGACGTCACGGACCCCCAACCCCCCGTCCAAGGACGGGCAAAAAAATATTCAATAGAAAAAATTTTCAGCTCATGATTATTAATCGTGAGGGGGGGGGGGGTTGACCCATGTGGAGTGACGTCACCCGCTCATGAATATTCATGAGGGGAGGGGTTCGGTACGTGGAGTGCCGCGACCTTCTTGTGCGTCGGTGTAAATTTCCACGCGTGCGTGAATATTAATGACGGGGGAGGGGCTCATGTGGAGTGACGTCACGCGGGGGGGTGGGCCTCATGTGGGGTGACGTCACGCGCGTGACGGACAGACACTTCTGGGTGATTATAGTAGGTAATTAATGTATTATATTAAGCTCCTAAAGTTGGTTACTGCTGATCAAACTATATATTTTACTAGGTAAAGCCAGAAGCTACCCCGTGGGTAGTTTCTGGCTTTACGTGGGTTGAAAAACTATGTAGAGAAAACCCGGAATTGTAAGAGGCACAACAGTGCAAATTGAACTCGCTGCTGCTGCAGTTCTCAGATGTTTTCAGTAAAGGGAAATTTGACATTGGATGTACTTCCCTGTTGCATTACCACGTTGATAACGGGGGACGCCACCCTTATTCGCCAAAATTCGTATCGTGCGAGTCCAGCTGAGAAGGAGCACGTGAAATGGGCGGTGGACGAGGTGTTAGTCGCGGAGACAGTTGCACCGTCATACAAGTCCTCGGGGTGCTCCTGTCGTGCTTGTGAAACAAACTGGACGGTAGCCCGAGGTTCTGCATCGATTTCGGAAAGTTTTACGAGGTATCAGTGGCTGATGCGTACCCGCTCCCGCGCATGGATGTGATTTGTTCTGTGGTTCTTTCGGTAAAGTCACGTAGAATGAGAATAAAACAATAAAACAAAACAATGAAATTCTCACAACGTTTCGGCGGGTGCTGGTTTTTGTTTTTTACGTAAGAATTAATGTCGGGATTTTGGCAACTGCCCTTGGATGAATTGTCAAAACCAAAAACTGCATTTCGTATGCCTCACGGGTTTTAACAGTTCAATTGTGTCCCGATGGGTTTACAGTATTCAGTGCTTGCCACGTTTCAGAGAGTCATGAAGCTGGTTCTTGCGGGATTATAACATTTTTGACATGCGTTTTTCTGGATTTTTAATTGTTGTTATTCTGTCTCTCACTGTTCAAATAAACCTACCATTAAAATTATAGACTGATTATTTCTTTGTCAGTGGGCAAACGTACAAAATCAGCTGGGGATCAAATACTTTTTCCCCTCACTGTATTCGTCTTCCCAAGAGATGCCTCAGTTTTCTTTCCTTTCGGAGGTGGCGGCCGTGTGCTCAACAAAAAGCTCGGCCCATTGCGTTCAAAGTTCGTAGGCCAAATCAAAAAAGTTTAAGCGGAAAACCAACCTTGGGTGCAGATTCTACAAATGTATCGCCTCTGGACCAAGTCCTAAATCACCCTTGCTTTCCATCAGCTGCGTTGACATGAATCTCGATGGACTCTCACCTGGTCTTTATTAGGGGCAGGATGTTAATCAATATGGTGCCTGCTCTATGACAAGGCAAAGATCTGTTAATGGAAGCTACACACGTCATGACGCAATGTATACACGCACAGTAGAGTACAGTATATTCACGAGCTTCAGCTTGTGCATTTTGTATGGGCAGGATACGTCGCTGCAAGGGATGATAGCTGGAGGTCGCAACTAATACAGGAGTGGCAGCCCAAGGCGTGAACACCGCCCGACATTGTGACCCGCCCCTAGTGGATATCTGTTAAGAAAAAAAAAAGCTTAATCGGGTTACTCGCGAAATCTAAATAAATATCTTTAAATGGAATCAGCTTTGCGGGGCAGGTGGTTCAGACGGATCGTTACGTTACACCGCAGGGCCGTGACGGGGGGGGGGGAGGTTCATCCAGCAATGGATTGAATATGGCCCGTTGACGGAAACACGCGCAGACGCACACGCGCACCAAGGAATCCTCATCTCCGCTCGAGCGCCGACAGCCGACAGAGGTGACGGACGCGGCGGTTCGCGCAGTGCCGGGGCTCCCAGGGCGTCCTGGCTGCAACCGCGCGTTGACGATCTTCGTTCGGAACCGAATGGGCGCGCGTCAAGGAGCTGCTCCCCCCCCCCCGCCGCTCGCGACACGTAGAGCGAGGCCGTCGGACGCCGTGCCCGGGGGCGACGCGCGGCACCGACCGAAAGCCGCAGCGGAGAGAGCTGCAGTTACGACGCGCTTTTGGAGCGGTGGTGTTAAGTAACAACGCCGATTGTAAAACACAAAAAAAACGGCGGAGCTGAACGAAGTTGAAATGGTCACGTTAGGAACAACAACAAAACACTGCGTTGGAAACCAGAACACAACGGACTGACGTTTTGGGTAATGGCCCTAATTCAGATCGGGCCCTTCCCCCTCGGCATTTTCACCGGAGACATTGATCGCCACGTGTTAGAACGTCACCGCAAGACCCAAGGAGTTGAGAAGTTAACATGAGAGTTCTAGATTTGAAGCTTTCGTGACTGCAATGATTCATACTCTTTGTTTTTTTTCGGTAAAGTCACGTAGGTAAAAAAATCAATGAAATAAAAATAAAAGAAATAAAAAGAATTTAGTTGTTTTCATATATTTTTATTTTATTGACAGTGTAAACTTCGCGGTCCATGACAGAGGACACAGGACACTCCGCGTCATACGGTGGACCGCATGACCCACAGTGCAGTGCGTCATGTAACCTGCCGCCAATGAATGCCCTTTGACACAGGCTGGCTGTTATGTGTTTACGGGTCACAAGGTCGACTGACGAGACCGAGAGAAGTCAAAACCAGTCCAGGGCGTTTTGCTACTGGAAAGCAATGTATCAGAGGGCCTAATAGGCTTAGACATAGAAAGATGATTTTTTGTCTTTGGTATATATATTTTATCTCAAAAATCCCCGCTGATTGTGCAATGAGCTTCATGTCCTGAGATGAAACATACATTTGGATTTTTCGCAGAGCAATCCATTGCCTTGTGTTAGAGAACAGCCCACTGAAGCGGATATCACAGAGCAACCTCCGAGGTCACTTGATATTACCTACACACGTGCCCTACTTAGTAGGGGGCAGCACTATCCCACTCGCCTTGCCACAAAAGGTGTTCTCCACGTGGAAACACAACAAAATTTAAGATCCTGTCTGCTCACCATTGAGAACTCTATGTAACCACAGGCAGCATTTGCCTGGATTCGACCCCAGAATCTCAACGATGCCAGCAGAGCGCTCTGAACGCCGAGCAACCCAATCTCTTTGGGATTCGTTTAGTTGTGAAGCGGACTTGGCAATTTACCTTTGTGACCCAAAATGCTCCACAACAACCCATAATTAATGAATTAATGGTGTACATTCTCAAGATCGCTTGGTCGTACGAGTGTTGCATCGACATTTGAGAACTGTGGTAATAAAAAAAAAACAGATAAGCGGAACAAACCTGACTTTATGTTCACGACTCTTGTTAACGTAAAATGTCATGTCACGGTTGTTAATGATAAAGAGATTCTGGCATGTGTGGGAGTACGCCTCACCGATACTAATCACGCCACGGCCCCTGCAACAACTTTAAAATAATCTCGCTCAGGTTCATGAATTGGGCACCTTAGCAAGACTCTGCCCGGATTCCCGCGGCAGCGTTACCGGGCAAATTCCGCTGACGGAGTCGTGCGGACCCACTTTTGCTGCTATAAATTGTCCACGCGATAAGCCACTTTGTTGAGCTATCATTTGCGGCAAGGTTGCGTCTGAAAAAACAGGTCCCTGCAGGGTGGGCTGGTAGGACAAGTCTCTGCGCTGTCTATTGCTGATTTTACACCCAACAGCACGAGATTTCACTTCGTTAAAGTATTGAAAGGGGACGGACGGACGGACGGACACATTAATCTATTGCAGGCTGGTACACTCAGTTTACAACTTCGTTCCTACCAGTATAAGTGAATACCTCAGTTGGACTTTGCCGGTTAAGATGGGTGTGGTTTAGTTTTATTTGCATGTTTATGGGTGATTGTTTGCCTTTTTTGTACTTTGCACCGGTATCGTGTTTTTATTCTTTGGTTCTTTCGGTAAAGTCACCACCACGTAGAATGAGAAGAAAATAATAAATTGATCAAATAAAATAACGCAATAATATTCTCACGACGTTTCTCATTCTAGGTGGTGACTTTACCGAAAGAACCAAAGAAGATGAATCCTTGCAGTCACGAAAGCTTTAAATCGAAATTTTTATCGTGTTTTTGTTGTACTGTTTGTTGTAACGTTCTTACCCACTCCCTACTGGACATCTGTAAAAAAGAGCTTTATAGCTCATCGGATTCCTCCAGTATATATATTCTGATTCTCATTCTGAACTGTAAACTGGTTCTGCTGTAACTTTGTTATGGAACATTACGACAAAAAACTAAAGATTGTTTTACTGACGGAATCGGTCGCCGATTCTGGGTTTGAATCCAGACCTCAGCCACCCATCGTTTTAGAGTATTTGGCTGCTATAAACGTCCACATTGATAATCCACTTCGTTGAGCTAACATTTGTGGCCAGTTCACTTCTGAAAAGGCGCTACATAGCTCAGTGGGCCTTACCTGGTAAAATATTAAGTTACAAATTTAACCGGGTCCTCAAGTGCATTGAGTTGACGGTCTAAGCACATTCACCAATGACTGCACGAAAAAATAACAATTGAAATATATTTGCTTTTCACAAAATGTGGATGAATTCAGCTCTTGATAGTTAACTTCAGTTTGACGCAAGGGACATTTTTTGTATGGCATTAGCGTGGGGTGAAGTGGCGTATTGAAAGTGTGCTCAGTCAGAGTTGCGTGACACCTTACGGGGGATGTTCTCCGAGACAACTGCAGAGTTCCGAATGGAAATGTATTGATCTTGATCCCTATTGCACTTCATTGGGGACAAAAGCATAACAAACTACCGATGCCGCCTGAAGCAGAGCCACGCGGACACTCACCGATCAACTCTCTTGGTCCCGTCGACTCCTTGTCATAGTCCTCTACTGCTACCACCACGGACGTTGGTGCCATGAACTCACCCCTCGATTCTTCCGCCCATGCCAGGGACTTTCTAAACTCCTACAAACTTGCTCGATTCCATGAAATGTTCTATTTCAAGGGTCATGATTAAATTAAGAATGTCGTTTTTAACGCTCCTGTCCCATTATTAGTGCCCTCCGCTGCTGGTTTTCGGAGCTCCCTCGCATCATCTCTCCCCCCCACCCCCCCCCCCCCCCAGTTACTTCGTGCCAAGCTACTACGTGTCAATTCACTGCTGGATGAAGGCCTTTTCCCACGCCATGGCACTCGAGGGGGGTTATGATGACCTCACCTCACTGGGCTGGTTCGCGTGAGATCCTAGAAGCTCGATTCCAGAGACACGCTGGTCCTTATCCGTGAGCGGCCCTTTCGCCTCGAAAGAGTGACCCAGGTTACGCTCGAAAAAGAGACTTGTCCTGGTCTCTTAAAGTACTTTAACCAGTTTCAACAACATCTATTGTAAACTCTGCCACTCACCGTTTGGCACTTGGATATTTGACCTTTGCTCAGACGGCGAGATTTGCTGGTTTATCCAGGATGCTTCTGTTGCGCGTCGTCGCTTTAAGAAATTATTTGTTCATATTATGTTTGTTGCGGTTGCACCCGACTCAAGAGCCGCATGGCTCACAGGGCTACACCTAATAAATGAAACTTGAACTGACGTTTCAGGCAACAGTCCTCAAGGTGAGATGTGCTCCCCGTTGGGGTGCGTACGCACGCGTGCGCGTGTGTGTGTGCACCCATCAGACGAGACAAACGTGCGTCCATCGATAGATGTCTTTATATGCGAACGGATCTGTTTGGCATATACAAGTGAAAGCGGTAACGGTAACTTCTACATGCACGGTTACGTTGGCGGTATATACACGGCATCTCTCGGTGTGTTAGCACCGCACAGAGAGGACATGACAGAGGCGGAAGTTAAGAAGAAACAAAAAGTAAATAAAAAAATCACCGTTATTTCATTTTTATAACCCAACGGGAATTTGTCATTTTTCCGATTTCGTGTTATTTTTTTGTTACCGAACAGAAAAACCCCCTCGGTGTACGTACAGCACACGATCCGGCCTCCCCCGCTCTAGAATATACATTTTCTTAAATTTTATTACAAGTGCAACACATTACAAAAAAATATTCTTAAGAGTGACTGAATCTCTATAAATGTACAATTTCTGTTGTCTGTATTACGACTACCATCATCATTATCATCATCATACAGGCGCTCAAGAACAAATCGCCGACTATTTACATTAGAATATATCGTGTCTTTATTTACTTGTTTTAACTCACCATCACGTAAGGTAGGTCTAACATTTAAAATGAGTGAGAAACCTACAGCGTTCTCGACTAGACACGAGCACACACGCACAGCAGCAGCACAGTCAAACATCATCATCATCATCATCCCCTCCAGAGGAGCAGCTTAGAGCCTCTGGTAGATGCGTCACGGTATTGCAGGGTCACACACACGTGTGCACATACGTGCACACGTGCATGCACACACGCATGTGCGCGCACACGTACACACACGCACACACACAAAGACACACGCACAAAGACTCACGCGCGCACAGGCACGCGAACCCTGCCAAGCAGACAGAAGTAAACGAATACAAATAACAACCAGAACGAAGACAAAATCAAGACTCTTGGAGAGAGAGAGAGAATCAACATAAACCCACGTATGCGTGTCTGCATGTGTGTGTGTAAATATTTATATCGACACCACTGGGACGATTAGTGATCGCAGCATCGAACGATGGTGGGGGGCGGCGGCGTTGCGCAATGATGGCACTGCCCCCCCCGCAGCTGTCAACGAGAAAGCAACGGCGGCAGCAGCCGACGCCAAACACAGCCGGCGTGCCAGCCGTGCGCGCGTCTCACGCACGTGGCGTCGCATAGTCACCGCGCGCACTCTACGGCGAGGGGAAGCCGGGCCAGAGGAGAAAAGAAACAACACTATATATTCTTAGCTCTTTCGGTAAAGTCACCACGTTGAAGGGAAACAATAAAATAATAAAATATATTTAAAACAATAAAAAATTCTCACGACGTTTCGACCATAACACAAACGGTCGTCATCAGGTGTGTCGGTTTGCATTAATTTATTTATTTTAAAACGGTGTATTTATTTATAAAAAAACGTTAGCACCACGGGCAGCGATTTGGCAGTTTATTTAGAAGGACTAGTTCATCTATGTTCTGAAAAGAGGAGGGGGGAGACGAAAAATTAATGTATGCTGTCTGAAAGCCACTGTAAGCGTGAACAATCAATTAAGACCTGAAATGGTTTATCAAATCAAATATTTCCAATGATTGCTAAGCCAGAATCCATCTTCTCGGTTGAAATTGTCTCTGTGCTTGTATATGTGGATAGCCTCATGAACGAATCTCTCATGGTAGCCAGATGGCTTACAAAGAATCTCTGTCTTGGAAAAGTCAATGTCATGTGAGCCTACTGAATTATAACAATGATCTGTTTTATATATATTTTATTGTTTCCCTTCAACGTGACTTTACCGAAAGAGCTAAGAATATAAATGTAATTTAAATAAAATATATTTATTAAAAAATTCAATTTTATTTAACGTAGGTATGAAATAAAATAAATTTAAATAAAATTTAGTTTATTACAAATCTAATTTAAATTTAACGTAGGTATAACATAAAATACATTTAATTTAAATTATAAAAAATATTTATCCATAAAAAAATACGTAGGTATAAAATAAGTTTTAATTAAGTTAAAATTTTAAATTAAATTTAACGTAGGTATAAAACAAAATGTAATAAATTAAATAATAAATACATTTTTTTTCTACCTCCGTGACTTCACCGAAAGAAGCAAAGAGTGTGGACCCACGTGACATCAAGGCTGTCCTAATCTAGGCAAGGCCTCAGGGTGTACCGGGCCTTTCACAACAACAACCGCAGCTGCAGCAACAACGGTTCTCTTGAGAAAACGATTCAAAAATAAAGTCAACGTAGCTTACCTTGACACTCGCGAACTTTAAAGATTAAAAGAATTAAAACAAAACTAAACACTCACACGCACATGGGCGCGCGGCGTTCAGCATGTAGGGCATTAAAAATGATAGCGTCCTCCCGCGATCTGATTGGTCGCCGCGTGCCAAAGTGGGGAGGGGGGGAGGGCCAGCGATCCGATTGGTCGAGAGGCAAACCTGGGCGCGTCTCCGGCGATGGTGCGCAGCGATTGGTCAACGGTTGTCCTATGCTAATTTTGGTATGCTAATTTATTTTAATCTGTATGCTAATGTAGTTTATTTATCCATACTCATTAAGTTTAATGTTTATCCTAAATTAGTTCAAAATGTATGCTCGTTTAGTTAACATTCTATGATAGTATCGTTATATTTTTTTATGCTATAACAGCAGTGCAAACTGACTGTGGTGGTACCTGCTATGATTACAGCAGGCATACTGACTGTGGTGGTACCTGCTATGATAACAGCAGGCATACTGACTAGTGGTACCTGCTATAATTACATCAGTGCATACTGTGGTGGTACCTGCTTTCACTACAGCAGTGCATACTGACTGTGGTGGGACCTGCTAAGGTTACAGCAGTGCATACTGCTTATATGCTTTATCACGCGTCGTGAATGTGATAGTTTCATCCCAGAAATGGTGTCCTTGACCGGCCCAGAGCAGACATTTCACTTTGCCTTAGAACCTGAGGTGGCACAGCATTAGCAATTCCAAGTTCTTTATGTGACCAATAGCAACAAATTACGTGGCAAGCATTTGAAATGAGTGGGTTATGACGTACTGTACTTCACTCTTATCGACCATTAACATAAGTCTGTGTTACTGGCGTTGTGCTGCCTCGGCTGGTACCAACTTCTTCTTTGACCACGTGGACCACGCGGATGAATGGTCTACGCGAGTCGAGCGACCGATGGAGAAGACCCATGGGGGCACGCGGCGGGAGACTTTCAGGCGAAATCGTGGAAGTCGCGTGACAGAAGCCACGCGTGGAGGATAGATGCATGCTGGCGAGACGTCGTCTTCAGTTTAATTTAAGTTTCATGTGTCAGGTGTAGAGCCCTGTGAGCCGTGCGGCCCTTGACTCGGGTGCAACCGCAACAAACAAAAACGTGAACAAGAAACATCTTAAAGTGACTACGCGCAAACAGAAAAATCCAGGAAAAAAACAGCAGAGTCTTCCAGAAAAAAACAACCGTATTTGAACGCTGCGTGCAGAAATCCCAGTGGGATGCAAGTCAAACAATAACCATAAGAGAATTTAAATTAAAGTTATCAGGCTAACTCTTTACTACAACAAACGTTTTCAAAATCACCAAAACAAAGCTACAAAAAACAATGTAACAGTGATCGACATAGGCGAGGCCATAACCGATTCAGACAATCGTCACTGGTCTTTGCCGTGAGCGGGGAATCCAACTGGTTGGCCGACTTCGTGGCGAAGCGTGTTCATCACGACACTACCGCTTCCCACATTTACACACTCACGCAAAGACACAGATCCCACAGCACCTGCCCCGAGCACCTTAACAGACTGTTGGGGCAGGTGCTGTTAGCGAGCACCTGCCCCGAGCACTTTAACAGACTGTTGGGGCAGGTGCTGTTAGCGAGCACCTGCCCCGAGCACCTTAACAGACTGTTGGGGCAGGTGCTGTTAGCGAGCACCTGTGCAGGCCAGCACGGCTTGGTGAATGAGCTATTGTGTGTGTGTGAGAGCTTGAGAGGGTGGGTAGGTGGTTTTGTGAGTGATTGATTGGTATAAATATTCTGATGAATTTGCAATTTGCTATCTGAATTCAATATTTGGACGGCAGAACGTGTATTTACATTCGTATTCATGCGTGTCATGTATGAAGTGTATTTGTTGGGGTGTGTGTGTGTGCACCTTCTACCAACAGTCTGTTCATAAGGGTGCGCGAGGCGCGTGCTAGTGGTTCGTGTGCTGGGCTCCTCTCTGATTCGTGCGCCATGGAGCACGTGACGTGCCGTGCCGTCAGCCAAATAGCCGCGTTCTTGCGGCGCTCAAGATTCCCGAAGAATGACCTCGTACGAGAAGATTGCACAGAAAGACATTGACATGGCGAGTGGAGCGAGTGTCGCTGTGTGTGTGTAGATGCCCATGTGGGGAGCCGGCAGGGCTGTTGCGTCGCTAGAGGATTAGCGCGAATTTATATTCCAGTTGTTGAGTTTTAAAAAAAAAAGTCATGGGCCTCCTCTACATCCACTCAGACTCAAAACGATTACCGCGACTGATTCAACGTGTTAAAACATTACCAATGTGGAGACCTCCCCTTGAATCAGCGTAGGGGAGACAAAGGTGGCCAGGCGTGGTGTGCCGTGCTGCTCTTCAGCACGGCTCTGGCCCAAGGCTACCAGAGGGGGATCTTCGTCTCTGCAGCTGTACGTGAGGAGCGTGCTTAGTGGCACGCTTCACAATTTTTATTTCCTCCTCCCCCGGTTCCCTCCCTTTTGACTCCGGATTCTGAGAAGCCTGCGAGGTCCTCATCCACAGCCGCTTGGGCCGAAGCAGTCGCGGTCTACGAGGCGAACCAAGGGTAGTGAACATCTGTGAGAACGAGCTTTACAGTTCATCGTATTCCTCCAGTGTGAATATTGAGATTCTGATTCTGACCAAAGGCAAGGACAGAAATCCCCCGCCCCCCCCCCCCCCCCCCCCCCGTGTAGCCGTAACAGATTTGGGGCAGGTGCTCATCGCGAGTAACCAATCAACACCCACCACTCACTTGCTTCAGTGGGAAACAACTTTGACGTGCCCGCCCTTGCTCGACACTAAACAATGATTTAATAGCGACGACGAGGACATTCATACGTAGAGTGACGCACCTTGAATGACGACATTCAAGGTGCGTCACTCTTCGGCCTGTGGCCGCACCTCTCAGCAATTTGCCTCTTTGGTTTTTCCTCTTAAACACCTGGCGAGTTGCTATCTCTTAAACAAGTAATTTGGCAAGGATAGTCTCAGTAACAATAAGTAAGTAAATCAATGGTAAACGAGCGCTAATTTAACGGCGGCTTTCAGACAGCATGCATTAATTTTTCGTCTCCCCCCTCCTCTTTTCCGAACATACATGGACTCGTCCATCTGAACCAGGGGTGTCCAAACTACGGCCAACGGGCCAACTGCGGCCCGCGGTCCAGTTTTTATTGGCCCGCAGCAAATTCTGAAAATATAATAGAATATGGCCCGCACAAAAAGCTTGAGCTCAACTCTGTTGCACTTCTCAGTTTCAACACTAGATGGAGCCAGCCACGGAAAACCGTGCTTCTCCACTAAACAAAATTAAGCAAAGAAAAACTTTTACCGCGAGTCACCAGAAATGGCAGCACCGAAGAAACGCAAAATAGCAAGTGAGTGTAGAAGATTTCAAACACGGTGGGAAAATGAATATTTTTTCAAAGAAATCAACGGAAAGTGTGTCTGTTTGATTTGCAATGAAGATGTTGCTGTGATGAAAGAGTATAATGTCCGTCGGCACTATGAAACCAAACATCAGAGCTACACATCGTACACCGGTGCCGAACGAACACAGCAAGTTAAGCAAATGGTGGCTAGCCTGCAAGCTCAACAACAATTTTTTTCGTGCTAACAAAATACAGGAAAACGCCACTACAGCAAGCTATGAAGTCACTAAACTTATTGCCCAGCACGGCAAACCGTTCTCAGACGGTGATTTCATAAAGCAGTGCCTCATCAAAGTCACAGAAATAATGTGCCCGGAAAAAGTGCAGGATTTCAACAGCGTGAGCTTATCCAGAAATACAGTGGTGCGGAGAATCGAGGACTTGTCAGCTAACTTGAAACTTCAGCTGAGAGACAAAGCTTGTGCTTTTGATTTTTACTCGATAGCATGCGACGAGGGCACAGATGCCACAGACACCGCGCAGCTGTTAATTTTTTTGCGGGGAGTAGATGATAATTTTTGCTGTACGGAGGAACTGCTTGATATGATGAGCCTAAAAGGCACGACGGGTAGAGATATTTTTGAAGCTGTGTCAGAGGCAGTTGAAAAGATGGGGCTTAAATGGGACAAGCTCTGTGGAGTAACAACGGATGGAGCTCCGGCCATGACGGGCGAGCGCAAAGGAATGGCATCGATGGTGTGCGCCAAGGTAAAAGAGAGCGTAGGTGAGGCTGTTAGGATGCACTGTATAATCCACCAAGAAGCACTGTGTGCCAAGACTGTCCAGCTGGGCGATATGATGAACACCGTTGTAAAAACTGTCAACATAATTCGAGCTAGAGGACTGTACCACAGAGAATTTCAAGCTTTCCTATCTGATGTGGATGCTGAATACGGGGATGTACTCTACCACTCTGATGTGCGCTGGCTCAGCAGCGGCTCTGTGCTGCAGCGGTTTTATTCGCTGAGATCAGAAATCGACCAGTTTTTGAAAGAGAAGGGCCGACCTCTTCATGAACTGAGTGACCCTCTGTGGCTGGCAGACCTGGCATTTTTAGTTGATCTTACTCATGATCTGAATACACTGAACAAGAACCTACAAGGTAAAGAACAGCTGGTGCCACACCTGTATGCGCACATGAAAGCCTTCTGTGCAAAGCTCCGCCTGTTTGAGACACAACTACGAAGCTTTAATGCTGCACACTTCCCTGCACTGTCTGAAATCAAGTATGCTTTTCCAAAGGCCGACCTTTCTGCTAAACAGGAGAAATATGTGTCTGTGATTGTATCTCTCGTGACAGAATTCAACCAGCGTTTACAAGATTTTTCTGTCATTGAAAAACAAATCAAGCTGTTCTCGACTCCCTTCCTGGTGGATGCAGAAGTGGAAGAGAGTCTGCAGTTAGAACTGATTGAAATGCAATGTGATGATTCTCTGAAGAGTCAACATCAGCTTCTCTCCCTCCCTGACTTCTATCAGAGTTTGGATAATGCCAAGTTTCCTCTGATGAGACGCCACGCAAAAAGAATGATGAGCCTGTTCGGCTCAACATACATATGTGAACAAACATTTTCTCTGTTAAATCAGAACAAAAGCAGACTGAGAACCAGAATGACTGACAGCCATCTCTGTGAAGTCCTTCGTGTCTCAACCACCAAACTTTCTCGTGACATGTCAGCCATCCTTCAATCCAAAGGACAGCATCACTGCTCCCACTGAGTGCAATGTTCTTCACATTATAGGTGAGTTAGAAATACACACAGTATTCATGTGTTAATGTCACCTCAAGTGTGTGGCCCGGCCTTTTGTTTATTTTTCTGTATTTGGCCCTCACTAAAAAAAACTTTTGACACCCCTGGTGTAGTGTATAGTAGTGTAGTGTATAGTGGAGTGTATAGTGTAGTGTATAGTTTAGTATACTAGTTATCACGTGACTAGTGTAGCCAACCAGGTGGTGACCACACTCGTGCGTGCATCTCCACTCGTCCTTGTCTGAAAGTAAGCGCTCGTGTGTGTATGTGCACCCACGTGTTTGTTCGTGTCTGTATGTACGCACACTGTTGCACATGGTTCGCTCGTGTGGGTGTGTAGTGGAACGCACTGCTCATGAAAACGTTGCCTCGTTACGCGGTAAATGCTGCGGCACAACAGGAGGGAACTGCAGGGATGAGGCTCTCCACTCTTGGTACTGTGAATTAAAACAGCGCCAGGGTGGAGAATCCCGTCCTTACAGCTCGTAGCTGTGACGAAGCGAGAGTGATCAGCGGACAGCCACCATGGTTGCCAGGTAAGGGGAGACTTCACCCGGAACTCTCCTCCACACGTGTTCCCCTTGAACATTGTCGCAATAAACGTACGATCAGGAATCTTTAAAATATCCGACCTTTGTTGTTCCGCAAGAATATTAACACTCAAACTCATATCGAACTCTTCATGAATTCACTTGGTCAAACAGTTCAGGTACTCGGCAAAGCATTTCACCACCCGGTATGCAACAGTTAAACAATCTACTCCAAATCAACACCGAAATGTCAAATTATCATCCACCATTGACTTCCACATCGATGGAAGCCGTTTTCCATGACGTCCAAGCCATTAAACACCGGAACGAACGTGCCATTCAAGTACATCTTGAAACCCATTATCTGAAGTAGTTGGTATTAAACAATAACTAAATAATAGAAACACATTTACAATATTGAGCGAAGTTATAGTCACGGACTTTTTTCAACTTTAGCTCAACAGGACCACAAAAGCTCGGATATGTGGTTCATAATAAATGAATCAATCTGATTGAAATCATCAACTGGCCAAACACTTTCCGATTTCAACATCACCTTATAAAAGAATAACATTTTAAATATAAGCGCACAACTTTATCTGTGATGAGCGCTGCACTTTCCGTTGTTTTCATGCATGGACGACGGAGGCGCAGGGACAGACGTTCGATTACGTTGGAATCGATCTGCAGACGGCGGTCTTCTCGCACGGCCAGCTCCGTGTCGCCTTATCACGATCCCGCAATTCCAAACAGGTGAAAGTCTGCATTGAACAGAACCCCCGGCAAGGCCATCTACTTAATTACGAGAGAAAATTCACATGAAATGTCCTTTTCAATTAAGTCTTCCACATGTAAATTGATACAAGCTTTTAATGAAGAAATAACATCATCTAATTCAAAACACAACACAATTCAAAGATGTTTCATTTTAAAACTTCAAAACGGAGCATGGGGTACTTGCGTGAATGCGTCCTTCGTGTGCAAATGTTGTGACTTTCCTGGCCTGAAGGCCGTCAATGTGTTGGACCCTTATTGGTGCACAGCGTCTCAACAACAGCAGTGGGGTTTGCTTCAACCGATAGGTATGAACATCCAGACGTGAATCACCAAGGAGCATTTATAGTCCTAGCTAGACAAAATCTACGTCAACACGTAAGACAAAACTACTATTCGTGTTGTAGAGAATGTACCTCTTCCTATACGTGTAACTTTCAAGTGGTATGCCTTGTAACTGATGATTGATCCGAGTGTGCTACCTATTTCAAAGACAATGCGTTGCTCCAGATGCTTCGTGGAACACAAAAACACCATTTGACCTGTATCACAAGAACAACGGGTCTCACCTGAGTTCTCTGTACAGGTTACTTTCAAACACACACACACACACACTGTCCTAACATCACTTATTCAATGTTTGAACCTTAAAGATCAAATGTTACAAGTATGCACAAAACCAGACAAGTATACATTCTAAATTATTGACAGGCATATTAACCATTACTGCAGTGAAATATACTGCATCACGTTACATCGTATTAACAAGAAGCTTTTAAAAAAAGTTGCACAGTCTGCTTCAAAGTGTATGTTAAACATACTATTGTGTCATTCAAAACGAGTAGGCCATTGCATGCTGGCGTCTGAGTGAAATTGTAGCAAATTCTAAACATTACCTTCACTTCTTCGCTCATCACTTCTTCACATTTCACCATCACCTCTTCATATTTCACCTCGATACCTTTAAAAGTGTCCAAGCTGGGATTTTCTTCCGGTTCGTGTTTCATGAGGGATGGGCTCATTGCGGCACTTTGACTTTCACAAGCTGATTTCAGACTCCGACTCCGCTCCTTGTGATGCTTTTGTGTTCTCTGGTGTACTTGAAGATTTGATGAATCTGCAAACGACTTCCCGCACAGAGTACACTTGAAGGGTTTCTCTCCTGTGTGTGTTCTCTGGTGTTTTACAAGAGCAGATGAACGTGCAAATGCCTTCACGCACACACTGCACTTGAAGGGTTTCTCTCCCGTGTGTGTTTTCTGGTGTACTTGAAGATGTGGTGACTGTGTAAACACCATCCCGCACACAGTGCACATGAAGGGTTTCTCTCCCGTGTGTGTTCTCTGGTGTGTTACAAGATTACATGACTGTGTAAATGCCATCCCGCACATCGTGCACCTGAAGGGTTTCTCTCCTGTGTGTGTTCTCTGGTGTTTTTTAAGAGTAGATAAATCTGAAAATGCCTTCCCACACACACTGCACCTGAAGGGTTTCTCTCCCGTGTGTGTTCTCTGGTGGGTCTGAAGAACTGATGGCCATGCAAATGCCTTGTTACACACAGCACATTTGAAGGGTTTCTCTCTTGTGTGACTTCTCTGGTGCCGTGTCAAATTTCCAGTCTGGTCCGTGCTGTATGCACGCTGGTCGCATTCTTGACTTGTCGTACCGAGCTGCGCTGAGTGCCTTTGCTCCATCAGACCAATTCTGCAGAGGAAGCGTCAGCTGCAGACAGAAAAAAAGAATATCCACACCATCTACACATCAGGCACAGAGGAATGCACACGTGACTTACACGTCTATACTTATTAATATATTCATGATGTAGTGAAAAAGTTTCCCAAATTCATCAGATTTGATGGAGCCAGGAAGTGACCTCCCCCCGGTAACAACGCGAGAGTCCTTCCCTTCGCGCCCGCCTCCCCGCCCTCCAATGCGGTCGCAAGGGGTTCCCCAAAAAAAAAACTCGTGGGGAAAAAAAACGACGCAGAAAGGACCTCGCCCACTGGCCTCACCGCGCATCAGATTCCTGTGGTCTTAACGCTGCCCGCAGGTCATCTGCCTACTCCCTGTGGCGCTTGGCAGGAGCCTCTCGTCGTTACCGCCAGTCGATTGCCTCCTCTGAGCGCAAACGGAATCCGAATCGGAAATATTTATTTACGCTGGAGGTAGGAATCCGACAAGCTGTGAAGCTCTTTTCCACAGACTTGTGGTCGGGGGCACCGGGGTAAAAACGTTACAGCGACAAACAAATGCAAAAAAAACGCGTCGTGCACAAGCGTCACGGGGTCCACGCGTGCGAGCGCGTGGCTCATCGCCCCCGTCAGTTGTGTTCGGAGAGCCGCTCGCTGGAGATTTTCACGCACGACGACAACGCCGCATCATTGAGCCATCGTTTGTGACGGCCGGTTCGCTTGTGAAAATTGCTGCGTAGGTCGGTGGGTCCTCGCCTGGTAAAATGAAAAATAAATTTGTTGAGTTTAATAGTTTCAATTCGTTACTACTTTAGCGCACACCAATTGTGTTCTGGGAGAGCAAACCCACAACGTTGACAGTGGAGTTTGACGTCCCGCTTGGTGATCACCACCAGCGGCAGTAACTAAACGACCGCACTCCGTTCAAGTGACAAACGTCTCCCATTGGCCGTGCCGGGTGGGGCTCACAGGGTTACGTCACTTTCACATCCATCAGAAACTTTTGTCTGTACTGGAGGAATCCGTGCAGCCCTACAGGAGGTTGTAGGTGCGATCCCAATTCTGACAGCTGCTGCCGTATATTTGGAGCTTGCGTCTCTCTCACTCTCTCATCATCATCATCATCACCACAGTGGCTATGAGATGTTAACTACCTCGCCTGGTCTACAGGAGGTCGTGGGTTCGATCCTGACTCTGACAGCTGCTGCTATAAACCGTGGCCGATGAGCGACCGCTTTCGACCCCGCCGCTTTGCGTGCTGGAGAGTAAACCCACGACATTTACCGCTTGAGCACCGTGAATTTTTTTCCGGCAGGTAGGTTGCCGGGTGTCGTCGTTGGCGTTCGGGGGAGGGGGGACAGGCCGGTGGTGGCGGCGCTCGTGATGGCACAGAGGGGTTTGCCGTTTAGAATCTCGCTGCGGCCGACCCGGGAGTTACCGTGGTGCGCGTTTTTTCTCGATGCTGTGTTGGAGTAAGTGCTGTTCACAAGAGGGAACCTGTTCCATTTGTTTTTCATTAAAAAGTTTAGGACTTTGCGGCCGCCAACAACCCTTCCTTTACATTACACAGACCACCCATACAGGTCGACACAATAACCGCCATTCGCCACTAAGTGGCAGTGACCTCACCACGTCGCTTGTGCCAGGCTATGTGCATGTTGAGGCCACGTGAAGTGTCGAAGGCCCGCTGGTAGGAGGTTATGGGGCAGACCCAGGTGCCAGGGGTCCACTGACTGAAATGAATGGCCGATGCACCACCTGTGCCCCGTACTGTGCCAAATTGCTGTGCTTCAGCCACCCAACTGCCCAGCAGCAGCATTCACGAGCCTCCTCCAATTAGGCCGATCTAGACACCACTGGTACCAGTCCACTCAGCTCCACATCCTCTTGTACCACATCACTCCATCTCTTCTCTAGCTCGTGCCGTGCTCGTTTAGCCCCCTCTATCTGGCCAAACAAAAGCTGTTTAGGCATGTGGGCTACATGACCCAACTAATGCAACCTTGCCTGCCAGAGGAGCTCACCGATGGGATTTTGTCCAGATCTTTCAAAGATCTGTGAGCTCCTCACACAATCCAGCCTGGTTAAACCCAGGATGGATCTTAGGCAGGCCAGCCTAAATGTTTCTAACCAGGGAAGATTTACCATTCGGGGGGTTTACATTTTGCAAGCGTAGAGAAGGGAGGGCATGACTGTGGCCGAGAAGACCCGAAGCTTCATGTGGAGTGACAGACCAGGTAGCTTTACGCAACTGATGAAAAGTTAATGCCGCTTGACTGATTCGGAATGAGACCTCTGTTGTCAAACCGGAGCTGGTCATGAGCACACTGCCCAGGTATGGAAAACTCTTCACTCTCTCCACAAACACAAAGATCCCCATATAGCCTTAACAGGCCGGCATGGCACATGAAGGGGTGAGTGGCATACACAATGCCACGTCAGAATTGGGTATTACAGATAGATAGCCTGCCGCCAACAAAAGAATAGCTCCAGCAGAATTGCTTCATTATTTAGTTCTATCCATGGCTGGGTGAGCACGTCCCTACTTATCAAGCATTGTGCTCACCATTGTACCGAGTCACTTAAACGCAGGCGAGCTGCTGCTTCTCTACTGCATGAAAGTAACATGGCATGTTATCTTGAAACACCTCTATAGGCTTATCTTCCAAAGCCTCCAATTGGTGTGGAAGCTTTAACCCGCATCACATCGCCAATACTGACTAAAATAGCGCCTTCATCTACTAGCAGAAATTTAGTAACACGCTTTTCAACATGATTACAAATCAGAACCTCTGAGTGTGTGTGATCCAGCCACCGTTTAACGCACTAAAACATCACCTATTGATCATACTCATGTTTAGTTTCATATCGCGTCATCATTCATTGCAAATTGCATCTCACCATCACTGAGGAACCTCAGGCATACAGGCTGTGAGCCAACACCAACAATTAGCCAAGCTCTGCAGTCCTCTGCAAATTAAGTTAATGAGTGTTGATACCTCCAATTAGCACAATTGGCTCCGTACCGTGCAAAAGAAGTTCAACATTCACGCATACAGAAGGGACCTACAATATTTAGTCTGCACTTTGCTGTACTGCCTTCTTCCGGCGTGCCGGGGAGTGGCACCTCCTCGACGTCCATGGGAAGGGATTTTCGCAAAACGTGTGCGGGTCCAGCCACCCTCACTGCCTCTGCGGTGCTGGATTAGAGGCTACGTACAGCATAGCCATCACCACCACGCTATCTGTGATCCCCGAGATGCCTTTGTCCGAATTACACGCACTTTGCCCGTCTGTTGTATATATAGGTGTTATGAAAATTGATGAAAATAATGAAAATTAAATGAAATTTGCATAATTTATCCGAAATTATGTTAATCAGTGTAATTATGCCCATAAATTATGCTGATTCGAGAGATAATCGTATTAATTTATGCGAGTGGGCGTGGTTATGATAATGCAGGTCGTTATGGATTATCAGGTCGAGCCTCGGTGACGAGGATTGTGTTATGAATTGGAATGACGCAATTAATCGTATGCAGTGACGCAGGCGTTGTGAGCGTGAATGAGAGAGAGTCGATTCGACTCTGCTCTTTAATTCCGTATTATCGATAAGGATACGATTACTCTCGATTGAACATTATGAATTATGTGTGTTATGGATTATGTGTGGTGATAGTGTGCTTATGATAGGTCCCCAGGATTCAGATCTCATACGCAGAACAATATTATGCAGAATTTCAGGAAGAATCACACACAAACCTTCTGCTTTGATCAATTTTATTTTCTAGCTAACTTTAATTTTTGGATAATATGAAAACTCAATCTCGGGATGTTGGAATTTCAACACAGCGTTAACATGATACCATCACGATTGCGTTGTTTCACCCCGATAGCGGCACCTGTGGTTAATCCCCGACGCGTAACGCAATCGATCGGTTGTTGAGAGAGGGATTAAAAACAAGCGAACTATTCTATCAAAACCTTAACCTTATAATATGCAAACTCGTATTCTTGAATGATTACACAACACGGCACTCGGTCTTTGATTCGTATCCAATCCTTAACACATTCTGATATGCGAAATTATTATGCTTGAAATCGTCAGCACAGTACCACGGCGATGTTCGTTCATTGATTCATCAACGATTATGCAATTAAAGCGTTCGACTGAAATAATTCTGATTGCCTCATCAACGTAACTCAATGGGTGGCGATGTTTTCGTTATCAGCTAATAGTTGACGCAGTTATCATGAGTCTTGTATGTTTAATGGGAGGGTTGTTGATTTCTTGCGTTGAGCAAAAGCCTAGGTTGATTTCATTGTCAAAAAAAATGTTTGTTCGTTGTGTAGCGGTGGGGGAGTGAGGAGGGAGTGTGGGGGAGGGGCATACGAACGACTGCCAGTTTCTGTCCACTGCTGGCTGGAAGAGTCAGCACGACGCTCGCCGTCGTCGCGCCGATGGGTGTTGAGTGCGGGGCCGCTTCCCTCTCAGCCCTGGTGACGCGAAGTTGTGCGCTGTAGCACGCTGGTGGCACGCTGTTGGCACGTGCTGGTGCTGGTGGCACGCTGGTGGCGCGCTGTTGGCACGCGCTGGTGCTGATGCTGGTGCTGATGGCACGCTGGTGGCGCGCGCTCCCTCTCCTTGAAGATGCGCGAACGCGCCCGTGCTGGTTCGCTGATAGCAGTTTCTCTCTACTGCTGGCTGAGCTGCTGCACGCTCTTGCTTGGCGTTGCTGGCCACGCTCTTTCTCCTTGAAGATGCGCGAACGCGCCCGTGCTGGTTCGCTGACAGCAGGTTTCCTCCACTGCTGTATGACTCACTTTTGTTGATACATCACGACTCGGCGATCCTCGCTACTCAGCGAGGCTCGGAGCCAGCCGCTCCATGCGACTGCTCGTCCTGTGGACGTCTTGACTCGCTGATCTGTCTTGACTCGCTGCTTCACTTCACTGACTTTTGAAAATGCGGCTGACCGTTATATTCAAAGACAATTCTCTCTGCGCAGTGGAAAAGGGGGGGGGGGGGGCGGGGTCTGTGTGTGTGAGTTCGTGTGTGTACAGATGGCTCCTGCGATAACGATCTGTTTGCCCTGGCGTGAAATTCCTCTCTCGCGCTCTTTGGGAGAGACAAAGGTGGTCGGGAGTACCTATCTCTTTATACTTTCGACTTTATATTTCTCAAATACAATTTGGTCCCATGTTCGCCAAGACTCGTGTTTGTAACTACGTCCTCCCGACACCCCTCTCGGGTTACCGAGGTTCGCATTGATATGATGGAGTTATTAGAAAGAAAAATAATTTTCATCCTGAGTTTAAGAGGTCCGTTTCCAGATTGTTGGAATCCATATCCCTTGGTTCTGTAAGGTTCTATAATAGAATATCGTTTAAGGTTAACACGTTATTATTAATGTTATATTGCAATTTTCTTTAAAACTTTGTTTGCCTGGTTGCCGTGTGTGGGGTGGGGTGTGTCTCCTCATCAAACCCGGCTGGCTTTTCCAGATGGCCCCTTGTGATAAGGTGTAATTCCTGCTTCTCCGCGCTGTGAGAGAGACAAAGGTGGTCGGGGTTGCTTGGGATATTGTTTAAACTCTTTCGTAAGTTTGCCTGTTCGCCTCATTCCTTCTCGATAACCTTTGATGTGACTCGGTATTTTGTCTCCAAGCTTTGTTTTAACAGTAAAAGTATTAAAGGTGAAAATCATTTGATAGCGAATTAATTTCGATTTAAAGCTTTCGTGACTGCAATGATTAATCTTCTTTGGTTCTTTCGGTAAAGTCACGTAGAATGAGAATAAAATAATAAATTGATAAAATAAAATAACACAATAATATTCTCACGACGTTTCGGCCACAACACAAGCAGCCTTCATCAGGTGAAGGGACGAGACTGTCTGGTAGGACAGCGCTGGAGTGAAAGAGCCACGTTCAGATCACGGCCTTTAAACTGTGTGAGAGGAACAAAGCGCCTTGACAAAGGAATTAGCATATAATTTAGCATTGAAATGGCTGAATGATTAGCTTGTGACTGGTCACAGAAATAGCTATGTTAAAAGTTAAAGCATACACATCCGCAGAGGCACCCCTTGTTAAAGGAATTAGCATAGAATTTAGCATTGAAATAGCTAAGTTAAAGCATACACATCCGCAGAGGCACCCCTTGACAATGGAATTAGCATAGAATTTAGCATTGAAATATCTGAGTGATTAGCTTGTAACTGCTCACAGAAATAGCTACGTTAAAGTCAGAGCATACACATTCACCGAGGCACTTAGTACAAATCAAACAGGAGAATTTAGCATTGAAATAACTAGGCGAATTTAGCATTGAAATAACTGAGTGATTAGCTAGTGACTGGTCACAGAAATGACTATGTTGAAGTCAAGGCCTACACATCTGAGCTATTCACAGTACTATATAGTGAACCAATAAAAAACTAATATATAAATTACCTTAATGTTATCAATAAACTCTATATTCTCCAATCAGCTAAGCTACCAACAATAAGTCGTTATATATGACAATGCTATATGGCGAAAAAATGGGTGGATTCTTACCCTCAACTTTAGCACCACGGATAGCTACGGGCCCCGTTCAGACGGACGAGTTCGTCCATGGTCGGAACAGAGGAGAGGGAGAGAGACAGCTTAGAGTCGCGGCATCTCTTCAGAAAGGTAAGAGACTCGATTAGTTGAGCCTTCTTATCCCGGAGTCTGTTGAATGATCTTAAGGATGTGTGGAATCCCTCCCCGTAGAGGCGGTTAAATTTCGATTTAAAGCTTTCGTGACTGCAATGATTCATCTTCTTTGCTTCTTTCGGTAAAGTCACGTAGAATGAGAATAAAATAATAAATTGATAAAATAAAATAACACAAGCTAATCATTCAGCCATTTCAATGCTAAATTATATGCTAATTCCTTTGTCAAGGCGCTTTGTTCCTCTCACACAGCTTAAAGGCCGTGATCTGAACGTGGCTCTTTCACTCCAGCGCTGTCCTACCAGACAGTCTCGTCCCTTCACCTGATGAAGGCCGCTTGTGTTGTGGCCGAAACGTTGTGAGAATATTATTGTGTTATTTTATCAATTTATTATTTTATTCTCATTCTACGTGACTTTACCGAAAGAACCAAAGAAAGCGAATTAATTATTGGATAATAATTCACTGATGTATCTGGTGGCCTGGTCTTGATTGGAGTGAGCGCGAGGACCGCTAACTTTAGCTTATTCTTGTTATTGCATTTTAAATTTGAACCGTTGTTTTAATGACAAAGGAAAAAATATATATGGTTTAACCCGTGGGCGTCCTCGTTTCTGGCTTGCGGAGGGCTTCCCTCTGCGTGACCTCCCTTAGGGCACATCAAACTCTTGTTCATCTGGAGATCTTCGCAGATAGCTGCTAACATCCTCGCCTCGAGAGTTTTATTATTTCTTTATTTTTTAATGGTCTGTTTATGATCGACATCTGGTTTTTCGTGTGCCTGGCTTACGAGTTTTATTGATTATTTTTTTTGTTTGTTAAAAAAAATATTATATATAACGCAAATATTATTTTTTGATTTAAAGCTTTCGTGACTGCAGTAATTCATATTCTTAGTTTTTTCGGTAAAGTCACGTTGAAGAGAAACAACAAAATAATAAAATATAGACTGTGTGGCGGATTAATTCGAATTTAATAACCACACAAAACATCACAATCAGTGAGTACGCTTGGCATTGCAGCTGTCATTCTCTCAATGCAAGGCTAGCACGAAGAAAGGTGCTGCTGAATCTAACACAGACTGTTGTAGTTTCACAGTAGTGGCTGGCATTGCTGTGTAAATCCAATCGAATAACTTGCAGTGACATTTGTATATGTGTATTATAATTGATCCCTGGCACACAATGGCATACTCATTTCCAATGACATCAGGGGAGATTTTTAACGTCTGCTACGAAGGAGAGGGTGTGCGTGTCTTTGTGGTTTACGCAGCAGCAGTAATACCCAGGGCAGGACACCAGAGCTGAACTGTAAGCAGTGAGTGATGAACCCGCTATCGCTGGCCCGCTTCACGCATGCACGATTGTGGAAAAAATATCTATGGTGATTCGTGGTCGACTAAGTTGCCCCCTTTGACTTTGATGTCATCTCAGAGCGCTTTACACGTGATGAGCCACTCACATCTTGCATTTCTCGTCTCAATGCATTTGAAAGGGGGCACCCCCCTCCTCCCAATGGCAGCTATCCTTGTGCAGTAAAAATACACTTGGTAGTTGGCCAGGAAGCGGGCATTAGTCTGGCAACAATATAGTGGATGTAGGGTTACATGGTGAATGTATGACCGCATTGTTACGTGGTCTCACCCAGAAACCAATTATGGAGAACATTTCTATTGCCGAATGTACATGTGGGGTTTGCATTGTCTGTGTGTTTGTGCGGGTGGCAGAGCTGGAACATCTTTGCCTCGTAACTAGAGGGATCTGGGTTCGATTCCCAACTTGGGCCACTTTCTCTGTGCGGAGTTTGTTCTCTCCCCCTAGTTCTGGGTGGGCTCTGCAGCTTTCTCCCCATAACTGAACCCACATAAGCAATGCAAATCACTCAATTGGGATCGCAAACAACAGTCATTTTTATATTCTTAGTCCTTTCGGTAAAGTCACGTTGAAGGGAAACAACAACAAAATAATAAAATATATATAAAACAATAAAAATTCTCACGACGTTTCGACCATAACACAAACGGTCGTCTTCAGGTGTGTTGGTTTGCATAAATGTATTTTTAAACGGTGCATTTATTTATTTATAAAAAAAAACGTTAGCGCCACGCGCAGCGATTTGGCAGTTTATTTAGGACTAGTCCATCTATGTTCTGAAAAGAGGAGGGGGGAGACGATTTTTTTATTGTTTTATATATATTTTATTATTTTTTGTTGTTTCCCTTCAACGTGACTTTACCGAAAGAACTAAGAATATGAATTACTGCAGTCACGAAAGCTTTAAATCAAAACAGTCATTTTGTTCCCGATTACTAACAAAACTTGGCAGGACCCTGCTGAAAAAAGGTCTTGAGACTCAGTGATGCTTATCCTGCGTAAACAATAATAATAAAAATAAATACACACAGGACACACGCAGCTGGTGGTGGTGCTGGTGGTGGTGCTGGCGGTGGTGCTGGTGGTGGTGCTGGTGGTGGTGCTGGCGGTGGTGCTGGCGGTGGTGCTGGTGGTGGTGCTGGCGGTGGTGCTGGCGGTGGTGCTGGTGGCGGTGCTGGTGGTGGTGCTGGTGGCGGTGCTGGTGGTGGTGCTGGTGGTGGTGCTGGTGGCCGTGGTCCAGAGGCAGTGGTGCTTCAATTTGGTGATGCGCTTCTCCTCCTCGAGACGTTTCACTTCCATGAAATGCTTTAACTGATCGAGGCGCTTCTCCATGAGGTGGTTCACATCTTTGAGGTGCTTTTCCACTAAGCGCTTCACTTCCTCGAGCCGCTCCTCTGCAAGCCGATTCTCCTCTGCAAGCTGCTTCTCCTCTGCAAGGTGCTTCTCCTCTGCAAGGTGCTTCTCCTCTGCAAGGTGCTTCTCCTCTGCAAGGTGCTTCTCCTCTGCAAGGTGCTTCTCCTCTGCAAGGTGCTTCTCCTCTGCAAGGTGCTTCTCTTCCTCGAGACGCTTCACCTCGCCGAGGTTATTCACCTCCCGAATGCTCCTCTGGTTCTTGGGGCGCCTACACTTGAGCTGCTTCTATTCGTACATATGCGCAACGATAAGCACAGGAACATTCAGACATGCACACACATGCACAAAATCATACTCACACGCAATCAAACATGCATTTCCACCCATACACAAATGCATACTCACACACCTATGCATGGACGCAAACATGCATATTGACTCATGCAAATATGCTGAGCACACACATACATATACACAATCACCCGATGTTAAAACAAACCTTTACCAATCAGTACTTTTGAACACAGAATTAATGTAGCCCTAACCCCTAATTCACCTAAACCCTACAAACTAATGATACATGTTACACCCTCATATATTCCCACAGACACCTATCGACCCCACAGACCTCATGAACCCCATTGAGGCCTTGATCAACTGCGATAATTTAATGGCGATTGTTATCAACATTCATCACGGGCAATAGGTGCCAGAGAATGTTCCATTGTAAGGATCTAGCTGCCCATAAGCTAGAAAAATCTAAAAGCAGCGCTCATAGTGGGCAACTGGAATAGCACCTTCCAATGAGCTCACAGACTGAGGTCGCGTCACTGCCTGAAAAAAAGGCCAATTTATGTGCATGCACAAGTGGAATATGGCATGACATGGTGGCAAGATGGGGTGATGTCAGGAGATGATGTGGTGGTATTTAGATGTGATGTGTTGGAATGTTATGGAGAGATGGTGTCATGTGATGGTGTAGACACATGGTGAGGTTCTATGATGGGTTATTGACTAGATGTTGGGGTGGTATGATGGGAAAGGTGGTGTGGAGAAATGGCTTGATGTGATGTGTAGTCATGTTGTAGTTTTCATAATAAAGGTTTTTGGGTTAGATCGCGTTTATTTATAAATGTGTCGTAACCCTCCACCACCCGACACGGCCAATCAGCAAAGATAAGTGTCACGTTGACAAAAGACAAATAATTCACTACTTCAGCCCACCGGTGTGTTGAAGAGTTAATCCACATTTACAGTTTGAGTACGACGTTTCGCTGGTAAATACTTCCAGCATCATCGGGCAATTCGCCAGAATGGTAAAGCCCTCGCTTGCTCCCGGTTTTATATAGAGCAGAAGAGTGACGTCATCACTTAACTCATCAGGTGCAGTGATTAGAGGCGGAGGGGGGGGGTAATGTAATTATATAATCGATTAGTAATCAGTCATTGGTTATGATTAGTAATGAGTTGTAGATTAGTAATTCTTTAAATCAAAATGTAATGTGTATTATTTAATAATACGCTTCCAGGCCGCACTGAGCCGGTAGCTGTCAGAGCGATTAAAGTTATTCTTGTTCCTCTCAATTTCAATGGATTCTCTAATTAGTCTTTGCCAGTAATAATTAGTTTTACACACCACTGCAACATTGTCAAAATCAATTGAGTGTCCTTGTTGACAAGCATGTTCTGCCACTGCCGACAGTTGTGTTTGAGATAATTTAATATTTCTCTGATGTTCTTTTAGTCTTACGCTGATGTTACGTCCCGTCTGCCCAATGTAGCAGCTGCCACATGAACAATTAATCCGATATACACCTTCTGTTGATAGTTTAGGTAATGCGTCTTTAGTGCAAGATACTAGTTTTTGAATTTTGTGTACTGTACCAAATCTTACTGTAATGTTTTGCTTTTGCAAAACGCGGGCTAATTTGTCAGTTACTCCTGAGATATATGGAATTTTTATTGTTTTAACAATCTGGTCGCTTTCAGTAGTATTGCTTTGCGATCGTGATTTGGCATTCAGTGCTCTGTTAATTTGAGCATTATTGTAGCCATTCTGTCGTAGTGCGTCTTTAACGTGTTTAATCTCTCTCACTAGACTCTCACCATCTGACACTGTTTTCGCCCGATGCACGAGCGTCTTAATAAGAGAGGATTTTTGAGCTGGATGATGATGTGATTCTGCATTCAGATAGGCATCAGTGTGCGTTTGCTTTCTGTAAACGCTGTGTGTTATTTTACCGTTTAGGCCATGTCCAAGCAAAATATCTAGGAATGGGAGTGTATTATTCACCTCCATTTCCATGGTGAACTGGATGGCCGGGTTTTGTGCATTGAGATGATTTAGAAAATCATTAAGTGTATCTTTACCATGTGGCCAGACAACCAAAGTGTCATCCACATACCTAAACCAAAAGGATGGTTTTAATGTGCTCGAGGCAAGTGCTCTTATTTCAAAGTTTTCCATGTACAAATTTGCTATAGCAGGGGATAAAGGAGAACCCATTGCTGCTCCTTCCTTTTGTTTAAAGAAATCCCCTCTCCATAAGAAGTAAGTGTTATTTAAGCAATGGCCAGCAAGTTTCGGAATATCTTTTTGTAAACCGGTATTCTTTACTAGTGTATCAAGTAATTTAAGCGATTCGTCCACTGGAACCTTAGTGAATAGAGAAATCACATCAAAGCTTACCAGAATATCATCAGGAGTAAGTTTAATATCTTTAATCACATTCACAAGATGTTCTGAATTTTTTATGAATGAAGATGTCTTACCGATGTAGGGCTGTATTTGTTTGGTTATATATTTTGCTAATTGATATGTGGCAGAGCCAATTGTACTGACTATGGGTCGTAATGGGATGCCGATTTTATGAATCTTTGGTAGCCCATAGAGTCTAGGTGGTTTTGAGGCCCTTGGCTTAATTAGGTATTGCTCATTTTTAGGGATTAATGAATTTGCAATTATTGCAGTGGTCTTACGTTCTAAAGTATTAGTTGGATCTCGTTTAATTTTAATGTAGGTACTTTCCTCTAGTAAATTTCTAATTTTATTATCATAATCGGCTCGTGACATCAGTACAGTAGTGCGGCCTTTATCAGCTGCTAGGATTTGGATATCCTTATTTACACGCAGCTCTCTTAAGGCTTTTGCCTCGTTAGAGCTAATATTTACTTTTGGAACTTTGCTATTCTCAATTATTTTAGCAACCTCATGTCTAGTCATCTCTGCCTCATTATGTGGAAGGAGTCTAACTGCTGATTCTACCTCAGCAATTATCTCATCCACTGGAATTGTGCGTGGGGTAACGGCAAAGTTAAGGCCTTTAGAAAGGATAGAGACCATGTCACCGGTTAATACAGTGTTGGTCAAGTTCAGTACAGTTTTGTTTTTACGTTTTTGGTTTTCAGTAGGGATTTGTTTATTATGTAGTCTAGAAAATTTATTAATTTGGTTAGTTTTTGTTAGTTTAAACACATTATCAGCCGATTGTTGTGTTATGTTATCGATTATATTCCAATAATGCATAGATACACTATTGCTTATATCTAAGTGTAACTGCTTTAGCGATTCCGAAATGTAAGATAATTCACTCCTATTGTGCTGTATTCTCTCTATTAATAATAATTCGCTAGCTTTGTGTAGTATTTGGTTAGCTTTAGAAGACTTTATGTGATGTGTTATTTTAACTGCGTTTGGTATTACCTTTGAATCTCTGCACCTTTTGAGGAACGCCAGTGAAGATATCAATTTCATCCGCTTAATGCGAAGCTTCTCCAATTTTCTGGTTTTAAGAAAAGTATCCTCCCCATAGAGGTTAGTCAGTTTAACACGTAGGCTTTCGCGACCAATATTATTCATAATAAAGGTTTTTGGGTTAGATCGCGTTTATTTATAAATGTGTCGTAACCCTCCACCACCCGACACGGCCAATCAGCAAAGATAAGTGTCACGTTGACAAAAGACAAATAATTCACTACTTCAGCCCACCGGTGTGTTGAAGAGTTAATCCACATTTACAGTTTGAGTACGACGTTTCGCTGGTAAATACTTCCAGCATCATCGGGCAATTCGCCAGAATGGTAAAGCCCTCGCTTGCTCCCGGTTTTATATAGAGCAGAAGAGTGACGTCATCACTTAACTCATCAGGTGCAGTGATTAGAGGCGGAGGGGGGGGGTAATGTAATTATATAATCGATTAGTAATCAGTCATTGGTTATGATTAGTAATGAGTTGTAGATTAGTAATTCTTTAAATCAAAATGTAATGTGTATTATTTAATAATACGCTTCCAGGCCGCACTGAGCCGGTAGCTGTCAGAGCGATTAAAGTTATTCTTGTTCCTCTCAATTTCAATGGATTCTCTAATTAGTCTTTGCCAGTAATAATTAGTTTTACACACCACTGCAACATTGTCAAAATCAATTGAGTGTCCTTGTTGACAAGCATGTTCTGCCACTGCCGACAGTTGTGTTTGAGATAATTTAATATTTCTCTGATGTTCTTTTAGTCTTACGCTGATGTTACGTCCCGTCTGCCCAATGTAGCAGCTGCCACATGAACAATTAATCCGATATACACCTTCTGTTGATAGTTTAGGTAATGCGTCTTTAGTGCAAGATACTAGTTTTTGAATTTTGTGTACTGTACCAAATCTTACTGTAATGTTTTGCTTTTGCAAAACGCGGGCTAATTTGTCAGTTACTCCTGAGATATATGGAATTTTTATTGTTTTAACAATCTGGTCGCTTTCAGTAGTATTGCTTTGCGATCGTGATTTGGCATTCAGTGCTCTGTTAATTTGAGCATTATTGTAGCCATTCTGTCGTAGTGCGTCTTTAACGTGTTTAATCTCTCTCACTAGACTCTCACCATCTGACACTGTTTTCGCCCGATGCACGAGCGTCTTAATAAGAGAGGATTTTTGAGCTGGATGATGATGTGATTCTGCATTCAGATAGGCATCAGTGTGCGTTTGCTTTCTGTAAACGCTGTGTGTTATTTTACCGTTTAGGCCATGTCCAAGCAAAATATCTAGGAATGGGAGTGTATTATTCACCTCCATTTCCATGGTGAACTGGATGGCCGGGTTTTGTGCATTGAGATGATTTAGAAAATCATTAAGTGTATCTTTACCATGTGGCCAGACAACCAAAGTGTCATCCACATACCTAAACCAAAAGGATGGTTTTAATGTGCTCGAGGCAAGTGCTCTTATTTCAAAGTTTTCCATGTACAAATTTGCTATAGCAGGGGATAAAGGAGAACCCATTGCTGCTCCTTCCTTTTGTTTAAAGAAATCCCCTCTCCATAAGAAGTAAGTGTTATTTAAGCAATGGCCAGCAAGTTTCGGAATATCTTTTTGTAAACCGGTATTCTTTACTAGTGTATCAAGTAATTTAAGCGATTCGTCCACTGGAACCTTAGTGAATAGAGAAATCACATCAAAGCTTACCAGAATATCATCAGGAGTAAGTTTAATATCTTTAATCACATTCACAAGATGTTCTGAATTTTTTATGAATGAAGATGTCTTACCGATGTAGGGCTGTATTTGTTTGGTTATATATTTTGCTAATTGATATGTGGCAGAGCCAATTGTACTGACTATGGGTCGTAATGGGATGCCGATTTTATGAATCTTTGGTAGCCCATAGAGTCTAGGTGGTTTTGAGGCCCTTGGCTTAATTAGGTATTGCTCATTTTTAGGGATTAATGAATTTGCAATTATTGCAGTGGTCTTACGTTCTAAAGTATTAGTTGGATCTCGTTTAATTTTAATGTAGGTACTTTCCTCTAGTAAATTTCTAATTTTATTATCATAATCGGCTCGTGACATCAGTACAGTAGTGCGGCCTTTATCAGCTGCTAGGATTTGGATATCCTTATTTACACGCAGCTCTCTTAAGGCTTTTGCCTCGTTAGAGCTAATATTTACTTTTGGAACTTTGCTATTCTCAATTATTTTAGCAACCTCATGTCTAGTCATCTCTGCCTCATTATGTGGAAGGAGTCTAACTGCTGATTCTACCTCAGCAATTATCTCATCCACTGGAATTGTGCGTGGGGTAACGGCAAATTTAAGGCCTTTAGAAAGGATAGAGACCATGTCACCGGTTAATACAGTGTTGGTCAAGTTCAGTACAGTTTTGTTTTTACGTTTTTGGTTTTCAGTAGGGATTTGTTTATTATGTAGTCTAGAAAATTTATTAATTTGGTTAGTTTTTGTTAGTTTAAACACATTATCAGCCGATTGTTGTGTTATGTTATCGATTATATTCCAATAATGCATAGATACACTATTGCTTATATCTAAGTGTAACTGCTTTAGCGATTCCGAAATGTAAGATAATTCACTCCTATTGTGCTGTATTCTCTCTATTAATAATAATTCGCTAGCTTTGTGTAGTATTTGGTTAGCTTTAGAAGACTTTATGTGATGTGTTATTTTAACTGCGTTTGGTATTACCTTTGAATCTCTGCACCTTTTGAGGAACGCCAGTGAAGATATCAATTTCATCCGCTTAATGCGAAGCTTCTCCAATTTTCTGGTTTTAAGAAAAGTATCCTCCCCATAGAGGTTAGTCAGTTTAACACGTAGGCTTTCGCGACCAATATTATTCATAATAAAGGTTTTTGGGTTAGATCGCGTTTATTTATAAATGTGTCGTAACCCTCCACCACCCGACACGGCCAATCAGCAAAGATAAGTGTCACGTTGACAAAAGACAAATAATTCACTACTTCAGCCCACCGGTGTGTTGAAGAGTTAATCCACATTTACAGTTTGAGTACGACGTTTCGCTGGTAAATACTTCCAGCATCATCGGGCAATTCGCCAGAATGGTAAAGCCCTCGCTTGCTCCCGGTTTTATATAGAGCAGAAGAGTGACGTCATCACTTAACTCATCAGGTGCAGTGATTAGAGGCGGAGGGGGGGGGGTAATGTAATTATATAATCGATTAGTAATCAGTCATTGGTTATGATTAGTAATGAGTTGTAGATTAGTAATTCTTTAAATCAAAATGTAATGTGTATTATTTAATAATACGCTTCCAGGCCGCACTGAGCCGGTAGCTGTCAGAGCGATTAAAGTTATTCTTGTTCCTCTCAATTTCAATGGATTCTCTAATTAGTCTTTGCCAGTAATAATTAGTTTTACACACCACTGCAACATTGTCAAAATCAATTGAGTGTCCTTGTTGACAAGCATGTTCTGCCACTGCCGACAGTTGTGTTTGAGATAATTTAATATTTCTCTGATGTTCTTTTAGTCTTACGCTGATGTTACGTCCCGTCTGCCCAATGTAGCAGCTGCCACATGAACAATTAATCCGATATACACCTTCTGTTGATAGTTTAGGTAATGCGTCTTTAGTGCAAGATACTAGTTTTTGAATTTTGTGTACTGTACCAAATCTTACTGTAATGTTTTGCTTTTGCAAAACGCGGGCTAATTTGTCAGTTACTCCTGAGATATATGGAATTTTTATTGTTTTAACAATCTGGTCGCTTTCAGTAGTATTGCTTTGCGATCGTGATTTGGCATTCAGTGCTCTGTTAATTTGAGCATTATTGTAGCCATTCTGTCGTAGTGCGTCTTTAACGTGTTTAATCTCTCTCACTAGACTCTCACCATCTGACACTGTTTTCGCCCGATGCACGAGCGTCTTAATAAGAGAGGATTTTTGAGCTGGATGATGATGTGATTCTGCATTCAGATAGGCATCAGTGTGCGTTTGCTTTCTGTAAACGCTGTGTGTTATTTTACCGTTTAGGCCATGTCCAAGCAAAATATCTAGGAATGGGAGTGTATTATTCACCTCCATTTCCATGGTGAACTGGATGGCCGGGTTTTGTGCATTGAGATGATTTAGAAAATCATTAAGTGTATCTTTACCATGTGGCCAGACAACCAAAGTGTCATCCACATACCTAAACCAAAAGGATGGTTTTAATGTGCTCGAGGCAAGTGCTCTTATTTCAAAGTTTTCCATGTACAAATTTGCTATAGCAGGGGATAAAGGAGAACCCATTGCTGCTCCTTCCTTTTGTTTAAAGAAATCCCCTCTCCATAAGAAGTAAGTGTTATTTAAGCAATGGCCAGCAAGTTTCGGAATATCTTTTTGTAAACCGGTATTCTTTACTAGTGTATCAAGTAATTTAAGCGATTCGTCCACTGGAACCTTAGTGAATAGAGAAATCACATCAAAGCTTACCAGAATATCATCAGGAGTAAGTTTAATATCTTTAATCACATTCACAAGATGTTCTGAATTTTTTATGAATGAAGATGTCTTACCGATGTAGGGCTGTATTTGTTTGGTTATATATTTTGCTAATTGATATGTGGCAGAGCCAATTGTACTGACTATGGGTCGTAATGGGATGCCGATTTTATGAATCTTTGGTAGCCCATAGAGTCTAGGTGGTTTTGAGGCCCTTGGCTTAATTAGGTATTGCTCATTTTTAGGGATTAATGAATTTGCAATTATTGCAGTGGTCTTACGTTCTAAAGTATTAGTTGGATCTCGTTTAATTTTAATGTAGGTACTTTCCTCTAGTAAATTTCTAATTTTATTATCATAATCGGCTCGTGACATCAGTACAGTAGTGCGGCCTTTATCAGCTGCTAGGATTTGGATATCCTTATTTACACGCAGCTCTCTTAAGGCTTTTGCCTCGTTAGAGCTAATATTTACTTTTGGAACTTTGCTATTCTCAATTATTTTAGCAACCTCATGTCTAGTCATCTCTGCCTCATTATGTGGAAGGAGTCTAACTGCTGATTCTACCTCAGCAATTATCTCATCCACTGGAATTGTGCGTGGGGTAACGGCAAAGTTAAGGCCTTTAGAAAGGATAGAGACCATGTCACCGGTTAATACAGTGTTGGTCAAGTTCAGTACAGTTTTGTTTTTACGTTTTTGGTTTTCAGTAGGGATTTGTTTATTATGTAGTCTAGAAAATTTATTAATTTGGTTAGTTTTTGTTAGTTTAAACACATTATCAGCCGATTGTTGTGTTATGTTATCGATTATATTCCAATAATGCATAGATACACTATTGCTTATATCTAAGTGTAACTGCTTTAGCGATTCCGAAATGTAAGATAATTCACTCCTATTGTGCTGTATTCTCTCTATTAATAATAATTCGCTAGCTTTGTGTAGTATTTGGTTAGCTTTAGAAGACTTTATGTGATGTGTTATTTTAACTGCGTTTGGTATTACCTTTGAATCTCTGCACCTTTTGAGGAACGCCAGTGAAGATATCAATTTCATCCGCTTAATGCGAAGCTTCTCCAATTTTCTGGTTTTAAGAAAAGTATCCTCCCCATAGAGGTTAGTCAGTTTAACACGTAGGCTTTCGCGACCAATATTATTCATAATAAAGGTTTTTGGGTTAGATCGCGTTTATTTATAAATGTGTCGTAACCCTCCACCACCCGACACGGCCAATCAGCAAAGATAAGTGTCACGTTGACAAAAGACAAATAATTCACTACTTCAGCCCACCGGTGTGTTGAAGAGTTAATCCACATTTACAGTTTGAGTACGACGTTTCGCTGGTAAATACTTCCAGCATCATCGGGCAATTCGCCAGAATGGTAAAGCCCTCGCTTGCTCCCGGTTTTATATAGAGCAGAAGAGTGACGTCATCACTTAACTCATCAGGTGCAGTGATTAGAGGCGGAGGGGGGGGGTAATGTAATTATATAATCGATTAGTAATCAGTCATTGGTTATGATTAGTAATGAGTTGTAGATTAGTAATTCTTTAAATCAAAATGTAATGTGTATTATTTAATAATACGCTTCCAGGCCGCACTGAGCCGGTAGCTGTCAGAGCGATTAAAGTTATTCTTGTTCCTCTCAATTTCAATGGATTCTCTAATTAGTCTTTGCCAGTAATAATTAGTTTTACACACCACTGCAACATTGTCAAAATCAATTGAGTGTCCTTGTTGACAAGCATGTTCTGCCACTGCCGACAGTTGTGTTTGAGATAATTTAATATTTCTCTGATGTTCTTTTAGTCTTACGCTGATGTTACGTCCCGTCTGCCCAATGTAGCAGCTGCCACATGAACAATTAATCCGATATACACCTTCTGTTGATAGTTTAGGTAATGCGTCTTTAGTGCAAGATACTAGTTTTTGAATTTTGTGTACTGTACCAAATCTTACTGTAATGTTTTGCTTTTGCAAAACGCGGGCTAATTTGTCAGTTACTCCTGAGATATATGGAATTTTTATTGTTTTAACAATCTGGTCGCTTTCAGTAGTATTGCTTTGCGATCGTGATTTGGCATTCAGTGCTCTGTTAATTTGAGCATTATTGTAGCCATTCTGTCGTAGTGCGTCTTTAACGTGTTTAATCTCTCTCACTAGACTCTCACCATCTGACACTGTTTTCGCCCGATGCACGAGCGTCTTAATAAGAGAGGATTTTTGAGCTGGATGATGATGTGATTCTGCATTCAGATAGGCATCAGTGTGCGTTTGCTTTCTGTAAACGCTGTGTGTTATTTTACCGTTTAGGCCATGTCCAAGCAAAATATCTAGGAATGGGAGTGTATTATTCACCTCCATTTCCATGGTGAACTGGATGGCCGGGTTTTGTGCATTGAGATGATTTAGAAAATCATTAAGTGTATCTTTACCATGTGGCCAGACAACCAAAGTGTTATCCACATACCTAAACCAAAAGGATGGTTTTAATGTGCTCGAGGCAAGTGCTCTTATTTCAAAGTTTTCCATGTACAAATTTGCTATAGCAGGGGATAAAGGAGAACCCATTGCTGCTCCTTCCTTTTGTTTAAAGAAATCCCCTCTCCATAAGAAGTAAGTGTTATTTAAGCAATGGCCAGCAAGTTTCGGAATATCTTTTTGTAAACCGGTATTCTTTACTAGTGTATCAAGTAATTTAAGCGATTCGTCCACTGGAACCTTAGTGAATAGAGAAATCACATCAAAGCTTACCAGAATATCATCAGGAGTAAGTTTAATATCTTTAATCACATTCACAAGATGTTCTGAATTTTTTATGAATGAAGATGTCTTACCGATGTAGGGCTGTATTTGTTTGGTTATATATTTTGCTAATTGATATGTGGCAGAGCCAATTGTACTGACTATGGGTCGTAATGGGATGCCGATTTTATGAATCTTTGGTAGCCCATAGAGTCTAGGTGGTTTTGAGGCCCTTGGCTTAATTAGGTATTGCTCATTTTTAGGGATTAATGAATTTGCAATTATTGCAGTGGTCTTACGTTCTAAAGTATTAGTTGGATCTCGTTTAATTTTAATGTAGGTACTTTCCTCTAGTAAATTTCTAATTTTATTATCATAATCGGCTCGTGACATCAGTACAGTAGTGCGGCCTTTATCAGCTGCTAGGATTTGGATATCCTTATTTACACGCAGCTCTCTTAAGGCTTTTGCCTCGTTAGAGCTAATATTTACTTTTGGAACTTTGCTATTCTCAATTATTTTAGCAACCTCATGTCTAGTCATCTCTGCCTCATTATGTGGAAGGAGTCTAACTGCTGATTCTACCTCAGCAATTATCTCATCCACTGGAATTGTGCGTGGGGTAACGGCAAAGTTAAGGCCTTTAGAAAGGATAGAGACCATGTCACCGGTTAATACAGTGTTGGTCAAGTTCAGTACAGTTTTGTTTTTACGTTTTTGGTTTTCAGTAGGGATTTGTTTATTATGTAGTCTAGAAAATTTATTAATTTGGTTAGTTTTTGTTAGTTTAAACACATTATCAGCCGATTGTTGTGTTATGTTATCGATTATATTCCAATAATGCATAGATACACTATTGCTTATATCTAAGTGTAACTGCTTTAGCGATTCCGAAATGTAAGATAATTCACTCCTATTGTGCTGTATTCTCTCTATTAATAATAATTCGCTAGCTTTGTGTAGTATTTGGTTAGCTTTAGAAGACTTTATGTGATGTGTTATTTTAACTGCGTTTGGTATTACCTTTGAATCTCTGCACCTTTTGAGGAACGCCAGTGAAGATATCAATTTCATCCGCTTAATGCGAAGCTTCTCCAATTTTCTGGTTTTAAGAAAAGTATCCTCCCCATAGAGGTTAGTCAGTTTAACACGTAGGCTTTCGCGACCAATATTATTCATAATAAAGGTTTTTGGGTTAGATCGCGTTTATTTATAAATGTGTCGTAACCCTCCACCACCCGACACGGCCAATCAGCAAAGATAAGTGTCACGTTGACAAAAGACAAATAATTCACTACTTCAGCCCACCGGTGTGTTGAAGAGTTAATCCACATTTACAGTTTGAGTACGACGTTTCGCTGGTAAATACTTCCAGCATCATCGGGCAATTCGCCAGAATGGTAAAGCCCTCGCTTGCTCCCGGTTTTATATAGAGCAGAAGAGTGACGTCATCACTTAACTCATCAGGTGCAGTGATTAGAGGCGGAGGGGGGGGGTAATGTAATTATATAATCGATTAGTAATCAGTCATTGGTTATGATTAGTAATGAGTTGTAGATTAGTAATTCTTTAAATCAAAATGTAATGTGTATTATTTAATAATACGCTTCCAGGCCGCACTGAGCCGGTAGCTGTCAGAGCGATTAAAGTTATTCTTGTTCCTCTCAATTTCAATGGATTCTCTAATTAGTCTTTGCCAGTAATAATTAGTTTTACACACCACTGCAACATTGTCAAAATCAATTGAGTGTCCTTGTTGACAAGCATGTTCTGCCACTGCCGACAGTTGTGTTTGAGATAATTTAATATTTCTCTGATGTTCTTTTAGTCTTACGCTGATGTTACGTCCCGTCTGCCCAATGTAGCAGCTGCCACATGAACAATTAATCCGATATACACCTTCTGTTGATAGTTTAGGTAATGCGTCTTTAGTGCAAGATACTAGTTTTTGAATTTTGTGTACTGTACCAAATCTTACTGTAATGTTTTGCTTTTGCAAAACGCGGGCTAATTTGTCAGTTACTCCTGAGATATATGGAATTTTTATTGTTTTAACAATCTGGTCGCTTTCAGTAGTATTGCTTTGCGATCGTGATTTGGCATTCAGTGCTCTGTTAATTTGAGCATTATTGTAGCCATTCTGTCGTAGTGCGTCTTTAACGTGTTTAATCTCTCTCACTAGACTCTCACCATCTGACACTGTTTTCGCCCGATGCACGAGCGTCTTAATAAGAGAGGATTTTTGAGCTGGATGATGATGTGATTCTGCATTCAGATAGGCATCAGTGTGCGTTTGCTTTCTGTAAACGCTGTGTGTTATTTTACCGTTTAGGCCATGTCCAAGCAAAATATCTAGGAATGGGAGTGTATTATTCACCTCCATTTCCATGGTGAACTGGATGGCCGGGTTTTGTGCATTGAGATGATTTAGAAAATCATTAAGTGTATCTTTACCATGTGGCCAGACAACCAAAGTGTCATCCACATACCTAAACCAAAAGGATGGTTTTAATGTGCTCGAGGCAAGTGCTCTTATTTCAAAGTTTTCCATGTACAAATTTGCTATAGCAGGGGATAAAGGAGAACCCATTGCTGCTCCTTCCTTTTGTTTAAAGAAATCCCCTCTCCATAAGAAGTAAGTGTTATTTAAGCAATGGCCAGCAAGTTTCGGAATATCTTTTTGTAAACCGGTATTCTTTACTAGTGTATCAAGTAATTTAAGCGATTCGTCCACTGGAACCTTAGTGAATAGAGAAATCACATCAAAGCTTACCAGAATATCATCAGGAGTAAGTTTAATATCTTTAATCACATTCACAAGATGTTCTGAATTTTTTATGAATGAAGATGTCTTACCGATGTAGGGCTGTATTTGTTTGGTTATATATTTTGCTAATTGATATGTGGCAGAGCCAATTGTACTGACTATGGGTCGTAATGGGATGCCGATTTTATGAATCTTTGGTAGCCCATAGAGTCTAGGTGGTTTTGAGGCCCTTGGCTTAATTAGGTATTGCTCATTTTTAGGGATTAATGAATTTGCAATTATTGCAGTGGTCTTACGTTCTAAAGTATTAGTTGGATCTCGTTTAATTTTAATGTAGGTACTTTCCTCTAGTAAATTTCTAATTTTATTATCATAATCGGCTCGTGACATCAGTACAGTAGTGCGGCCTTTATCAGCTGCTAGGATTTGGATATCCTTATTTACACGCAGCTCTCTTAAGGCTTTTGCCTCGTTAGAGCTAATATTTACTTTTGGAACTTTGCTATTCTCAATTATTTTAGCAACCTCATGTCTAGTCATCTCTGCCTCATTATGTGGAAGGAGTCTAACTGCTGATTCTACCTCAGCAATTATCTCATCCACTGGAATTGTGCGTGGGGTAACGGCAAAGTTAAGGCCTTTAGAAAGGATAGAGACCATGTCACCGGTTAATACAGTGTTGGTCAAGTTCAGTACAGTTTTGTTTTTACGTTTTTGGTTTTCAGTAGGGATTTGTTTATTATGTAGTCTAGAAAATTTATTAATTTGGTTAGTTTTTGTTAGTTTAAACACATTATCAGCCGATTGTTGTGTTATGTTATCGATTATATTCCAATAATGCATAGATACACTATTGCTTATATCTAAGTGTAACTGCTTTAGCGATTCCGAAATGTAAGATAATTCACTCCTATTGTGCTGTATTCTCTCTATTAATAATAATTCGCTAGCTTTGTGTAGTATTTGGTTAGCTTTAGAAGACTTTATGTGATGTGTTATTTTAACTGCGTTTGGTATTACCTTTGAATCTCTGCACCTTTTGAGGAACGCCAGTGAAGATATCAATTTCATCCGCTTAATGCGAAGCTTCTCCAATTTTCTGGTTTTAAGAAAAGTATCCTCCCCATAGAGGTTAGTCAGTTTAACACGTAGGCTTTCGCGACCAATATTATTCATAATAAAGGTTTTTGGGTTAGATCGCGTTTATTTATAAATGTGTCGTAACCCTCCACCACCCGACACGGCCAATCAGCAAAGATAAGTGTCACGTTGACAAAAGACAAATAATTCACTACTTCAGCCCACCGGTGTGTTGAAGAGTTAATCCACATTTACAGTTTGAGTACGACGTTTCGCTGGTAAATACTTCCAGCATCATCGGGCAATTCGCCAGAATGGTAAAGCCCTCGCTTGCTCCCGGTTTTATATAGAGCAGAAGAGTGACGTCATCACTTAACTCATCAGGTGCAGTGATTAGAGGCGGAGGGGGGGGGGTAATGTAATTATATAATCGATTAGTAATCAGTCATTGGTTATGATTAGTAATGAGTTGTAGATTAGTAATTCTTTAAATCAAAATGTAATGTGTATTATTTAATAATACGCTTCCAGGCCGCACTGAGCCGGTAGCTGTCAGAGCGATTAAAGTTATTCTTGTTCCTCTCAATTTCAATGGATTCTCTAATTAGTCTTTGCCAGTAATAATTAGTTTTACACACCACTGCAACATTGTCAAAATCAATTGAGTGTCCTTGTTGACAAGCATGTTCTGCCACTGCCGACAGTTGTGTTTGAGATAATTTAATATTTCTCTGATGTTCTTTTAGTCTTACGCTGATGTTACGTCCCGTCTGCCCAATGTAGCAGCTGCCACATGAACAATTAATCCGATATACACCTTCTGTTGATAGTTTAGGTAATGCGTCTTTAGTGCAAGATACTAGTTTTTGAATTTTGTGTACTGTACCAAATCTTACTGTAATGTTTTGCTTTTGCAAAACGCGGGCTAATTTGTCAGTTACTCCTGAGATATATGGAATTTTTATTGTTTTAACAATCTGGTCGCTTTCAGTAGTATTGCTTTGCGATCGTGATTTGGCATTCAGTGCTCTGTTAATTTGAGCATTATTGTAGCCATTCTGTCGTAGTGCGTCTTTAACGTGTTTAATCTCTCTCACTAGACTCTCACCATCTGACACTGTTTTCGCCCGATGCACGAGCGTCTTAATAAGAGAGGATTTTTGAGCTGGATGATGATGTGATTCTGCATTCAGATAGGCATCAGTGTGCGTTTGCTTTCTGTAAACGCTGTGTGTTATTTTACCGTTTAGGCCATGTCCAAGCAAAATATCTAGGAATGGGAGTGTATTATTCACCTCCATTTCCATGGTGAACTGGATGGCCGGGTTTTGTGCATTGAGATGATTTAGAAAATCATTAAGTGTATCTTTACCATGTGGCCAGACAACCAAAGTGTCATCCACATACCTAAACCAAAAGGATGGTTTTAATGTGCTCGAGGCAAGTGCTCTTATTTCAAAGTTTTCCATGTACAAATTTGCTATAGCAGGGGATAAAGGAGAACCCATTGCTGCTCCTTCCTTTTGTTTAAAGAAATCCCCTCTCCATAAGAAGTAAGTGTTATTTAAGCAATGGCCAGCAAGTTTCGGAATATCTTTTTGTAAACCGGTATTCTTTACTAGTGTATCAAGTAATTTAAGCGATTCGTCCACTGGAACCTTAGTGAATAGAGAAATCACATCAAAGCTTACCAGAATATCATCAGGAGTAAGTTTAATATCTTTAATCACATTCACAAGATGTTCTGAATTTTTTATGAATGAAGATGTCTTACCGATGTAGGGCTGTATTTGTTTGGTTATATATTTTGCTAATTGATATGTGGCAGAGCCAATTGTACTGACTATGGGTCGTAATGGGATGCCGATTTTATGAATCTTTGGTAGCCCATAGAGTCTAGGTGGTTTTGAGGCCCTTGGCTTAATTAGGTATTGCTCATTTTTAGGGATTAATGAATTTGCAATTATTGCAGTGGTCTTACGTTCTAAAGTATTAGTTGGATCTCGTTTAATTTTAATGTAGGTACTTTCCTCTAGTAAATTTCTAATTTTATTATCATAATCGGCTCGTGACATCAGTACAGTAGTGCGGCCTTTATCAGCTGCTAGGATTTGGATATCCTTATTTACACGCAGCTCTCTTAAGGCTTTTGCCTCGTTAGAGCTAATATTTACTTTTGGAACTTTGCTATTCTCAATTATTTTAGCAACCTCATGTCTAGTCATCTCTGCCTCATTATGTGGAAGGAGTCTAACTGCTGATTCTACCTCAGCAATTATCTCATCCACTGGAATTGTGCGTGGGGTAACGGCAAAGTTAAGGCCTTTAGAAAGGATAGAGACCATGTCACCGGTTAATACAGTGTTGGTCAAGTTCAGTACAGTTTTGTTTTTACGTTTTTGGTTTTCAGTAGGGATTTGTTTATTATGTAGTCTAGAAAATTTATTAATTTGGTTAGTTTTTGTTAGTTTAAACACATTATCAGCCGATTGTTGTGTTATGTTATCGATTATATTCCAATAATGCATAGATACACTATTGCTTATATCTAAGTGTAACTGCTTTAGCGATTCCGAAATGTAAGATAATTCACTCCTATTGTGCTGTATTCTCTCTATTAATAATAATTCGCTAGCTTTGTGTAGTATTTGGTTAGCTTTAGAAGACTTTATGTGATGTGTTATTTTAACTGCGTTTGGTATTACCTTTGAATCTCTGCACCTTTTGAGGAACGCCAGTGAAGATATCAATTTCATCCGCTTAATGCGAAGCTTCTCCAATTTTCTGGTTTTAAGAAAAGTATCCTCCCCATAGAGGTTAGTCAGTTTAACACGTAGGCTTTCGCGACCAATATTATTCATAATAAAGGTTTTTGGGTTAGATCGCGTTTATTTATAAATGTGTCGTAACCCTCCACCACCCGACACGGCCAATCAGCAAAGATAAGTGTCACGTTGACAAAAGACAAATAATTCACTACTTCAGCCCACCGGTGTGTTGAAGAGTTAATCCACATTTACAGTTTGAGTACGACGTTTCGCTGGTAAATACTTCCAGCATCATCGGGCAATTCGCCAGAATGGTAAAGCCCTCGCTTGCTCCCGGTTTTATATAGAGCAGAAGAGTGACGTCATCACTTAACTCATCAGGTGCAGTGATTAGAGGCGGAGGGGGGGGGGTAATGTAATTATATAATCGATTAGTAATCAGTCATTGGTTATGATTAGTAATGAGTTGTAGATTAGTAATTCTTTAAATCAAAATGTAATGTGTATTATTTAATAATACGCTTCCAGGCCGCACTGAGCCGGTAGCTGTCAGAGCGATTAAAGTTATTCTTGTTCCTCTCAATTTCAATGGATTCTCTAATTAGTCTTTGCCAGTAATAATTAGTTTTACACACCACTGCAACATTGTCAAAATCAATTGAGTGTCCTTGTTGACAAGCATGTTCTGCCACTGCCGACAGTTGTGTTTGAGATAATTTAATATTTCTCTGATGTTCTTTTAGTCTTACGCTGATGTTACGTCCCGTCTGCCCAATGTAGCAGCTGCCACATGAACAATTAATCCGATATACACCTTCTGTTGATAGTTTAGGTAATGCGTCTTTAGTGCAAGATACTAGTTTTTGAATTTTGTGTACTGTACCAAATCTTACTGTAATGTTTTGCTTTTGCAAAACGCGGGCTAATTTGTCAGTTACTCCTGAGATATATGGAATTTTTATTGTTTTAACAATCTGGTCGCTTTCAGTAGTATTGCTTTGCGATCGTGATTTGGCATTCAGTGCTCTGTTAATTTGAGCATTATTGTAGCCATTCTGTCGTAGTGCGTCTTTAACGTGTTTAATCTCTCTCACTAGACTCTCACCATCTGACACTGTTTTCGCCCGATGCACGAGCGTCTTAATAAGAGAGGATTTTTGAGCTGGATGATGATGTGATTCTGCATTCAGATAGGCATCAGTGTGCGTTTGCTTTCTGTAAACGCTGTGTGTTATTTTACCGTTTAGGCCATGTCCAAGCAAAATATCTAGGAATGGGAGTGTATTATTCACCTCCATTTCCATGGTGAACTGGATGGCCGGGTTTTGTGCATTGAGATGATTTAGAAAATCATTAAGTGTATCTTTACCATGTGGCCAGACAACCAAAGTGTCATCCACATACCTAAACCAAAAGGATGGTTTTAATGTGCTCGAGGCAAGTGCTCTTATTTCAAAGTTTTCCATGTACAAATTTGCTATAGCAGGGGATAAAGGAGAACCCATTGCTGCTCCTTCCTTTTGTTTAAAGAAATCCCCTCTCCATAAGAAGTAAGTGTTATTTAAGCAATGGCCAGCAAGTTTCGGAATATCTTTTTGTAAACCGGTATTCTTTACTAGTGTATCAAGTAATTTAAGCGATTCGTCCACTGGAACCTTAGTGAATAGAGAAATCACATCAAAGCTTACCAGAATATCATCAGGAGTAAGTTTAATATCTTGAATCACATTCACAAGATGTTCTGAATTTTTTATGAATGAAGATGTCTTACCGATGTAGGGCTGTATTTGTTTGGTTATATATTTTGCTAATTGATATGTGGCAGAGCCAATTGTACTGACTATGGGTCGTAATGGGATGCCGATTTTATGAATCTTTGGTAGCCCATAGAGTCTAGGTGGTTTTGAGGCCCTTGGCTTAATTAGGTATTGCTCATTTTTAGGGATTAATGAATTTGCAATTATTGCAGTGGTCTTACGTTCTAAAGTATTAGTTGGATCTCGTTTAATTTTAATGTAGGTACTTTCCTCTAGTAAATTTCTAATTTTATTATCATAATCGGCTCGTGACATCAGTACAGTAGTGCGGCCTTTATCAGCTGCTAGGATTTGGATATCCTTATTTACACGCAGCTCTCTTAAGGCTTTTGCCTCGTTAGAGCTAATATTTACTTTTGGAACTTTGCTATTCTCAATTATTTTAGCAACCTCATGTCTAGTCATCTCTGCCTCATTATGTGGAAGGAGTCTAACTGCTGATTCTACCTCAGCAATTATCTCATCCACTGGAATTGTGCGTGGGGTAACGGCAAAGTTAAGGCCTTTAGAAAGGATAGAGACCATGTCACCGGTTAATACAGTGTTGGTCAAGTTCAGTACAGTTTTGTTTTTACGTTTTTGGTTTTCAGTAGGGATTTGTTTATTATGTAGTCTAGAAAATTTATTAATTTGGTTAGTTTTTGTTAGTTTAAACACATTATCAGCCGATTGTTGTGTTATGTTATCGATTATATTCCAATAATGCATAGATACACTATTGCTTATATCTAAGTGTAACTGCTTTAGCGATTCCGAAATGTAAGATAATTCACTCCTATTGTGCTGTATTCTCTCTATTAATAATAATTCGCTAGCTTTGTGTAGTATTTGGTTAGCTTTAGAAGACTTTATGTGATGTGTTATTTTAACTGCGTTTGGTATTACCTTTGAATCTCTGCACCTTTTGAGGAACGCCAGTGAAGATATCAATTTCATCCGCTTAATGCGAAGCTTCTCCAATTTTCTGGTTTTAAGAAAAGTATCCTCCCCATAGAGGTTAGTCAGTTTAACACGTAGGCTTTCGCGACCAATATTATTCATAATAAAGGTTTTTGGGTTAGATCGCGTTTATTTATAAATGTGTCGTAACCCTCCACCACCCGACACGGCCAATCAGCAAAGATAAGTGTCACGTTGACAAAAGACAAATAATTCACTACTTCAGCCCACCGGTGTGTTGAAGAGTTAATCCACATTTACAGTTTGAGTACGACGTTTCGCTGGTAAATACTTCCAGCATCATCGGGCAATTCGCCAGAATGGTAAAGCCCTCGCTTGCTCCCGGTTTTATATAGAGCAGAAGAGTGACGTCATCACTTAACTCATCAGGTGCAGTGATTAGAGGCGGAGGGGGGGGGTAATGTAATTATATAATCGATTAGTAATCAGTCATTGGTTATGATTAGTAATGAGTTGTAGATTAGTAATTCTTTAAATCAAAATGTAATGTGTATTATTTAATAATACGCTTCCAGGCCGCACTGAGCCGGTAGCTGTCAGAGCGATTAAAGTTATTCTTGTTCCTCTCAATTTCAATGGATTCTCTAATTAGTCTTTGCCAGTAATAATTAGTTTTACACACCACTGCAACATTGTCAAAATCAATTGAGTGTCCTTGTTGACAAGCATGTTCTGCCACTGCCGACAGTTGTGTTTGAGATAATTTAATATTTCTCTGATGTTCTTTTAGTCTTACGCTGATGTTACGTCCCGTCTGCCCAATGTAGCAGCTGCCACATGAACAATTAATCCGATATACACCTTCTGTTGATAGTTTAGGTAATGCGTCTTTAGTGCAAGATACTAGTTTTTGAATTTTGTGTACTGTACCAAATCTTACTGTAATGTTTTGCTTTTGCAAAACGCGGGCTAATTTGTCAGTTACTCCTGAGATATATGGAATTTTTATTGTTTTAACAATCTGGTCGCTTTCAGTAGTATTGCTTTGCGATCGTGATTTGGCATTCAGTGCTCTGTTAATTTGAGCATTATTGTAGCCATTCTGTCGTAGTGCGTCTTTAACGTGTTTAATCTCTCTCACTAGACTCTCACCATCTGACACTGTTTTCGCCCGATGCACGAGCGTCTTAATAAGAGAGGATTTTTGAGCTGGATGATGATGTGATTCTGCATTCAGATAGGCATCAGTGTGCGTTTGCTTTCTGTAAACGCTGTGTGTTATTTTACCGTTTAGGCCATGTCCAAGCAAAATATCTAGGAATGGGAGTGTATTATTCACCTCCATTTCCATGGTGAACTGGATGGCCGGGTTTTGTGCATTGAGATGATTTAGAAAATCATTAAGTGTATCTTTACCATGTGGCCAGACAACCAAAGTGTCATCCACATACCTAAACCAAAAGGATGGTTTTAATGTGCTCGAGGCAAGTGCTCTTATTTCAAAGTTTTCCATGTACAAATTTGCTATAGCAGGGGATAAAGGAGAACCCATTGCTGCTCCTTCCTTTTGTTTAAAGAAATCCCCTCTCCATAAGAAGTAAGTGTTATTTAAGCAATGGCCAGCAAGTTTCGGAATATCTTTTTGTAAACCGGTATTCTTTACTAGTGTATCAAGTAATTTAAGCGATTCGTCCACTGGAACCTTAGTGAATAGAGAAATCACATCAAAGCTTACCAGAATATCATCAGGAGTAAGTTTAATATCTTTAATCACATTCACAAGATGTTCTGAATTTTTTATGAATGAAGATGTCTTACCGATGTAGGGCTGTATTTGTTTGGTTATATATTTTGCTAATTGATATGTGGCAGAGCCAATTGTACTGACTATGGGTCGTAATGGGATGCCGATTTTATGAATCTTTGGTAGCCCATAGAGTCTAGGTGGTTTTGAGGCCCTTGGCTTAATTAGGTATTGCTCATTTTTAGGGATTAATGAATTTGCAATTATTGCAGTGGTCTTACGTTCTAAAGTATTAGTTGGATCTCGTTTAATTTTAATGTAGGTACTTTCCTCTAGTAAATTTCTAATTTTATTATCATAATCGGCTCGTGACATCAGTACAGTAGTGCGGCCTTTATCAGCTGCTAGGATTTGGATATCCTTATTTACACGCAGCTCTCTTAAGGCTTTTGCCTCGTTAGAGCTAATATTTACTTTTGGAACTTTGCTATTCTCAATTATTTTAGCAACCTCATGTCTAGTCATCTCTGCCTCATTATGTGGAAGGAGTCTAACTGCTGATTCTACCTCAGCAATTATCTCATCCACTGGAATTGTGCGTGGGGTAACGGCAAAGTTAAGGCCTTTAGAAAGGATAGAGACCATGTCACCGGTTAATACAGTGTTGGTCAAGTTCAGTACAGTTTTGTTTTTACGTTTTTGGTTTTCAGTAGGGATTTGTTTATTATGTAGTCTAGAAAATTTATTAATTTGGTTAGTTTTTGTTAGTTTAAACACATTATCAGCCGATTGTTGTGTTATGTTATCGATTATATTCCAATAATGCATAGATACACTATTGCTTATATCTAAGTGTAACTGCTTTAGCGATTCCGAAATGTAAGATAATTCACTCCTATTGTGCTGTATTCTCTCTATTAATAATAATTCGCTAGCTTTGTGTAGTATTTGGTTAGCTTTAGAAGACTTTATGTGATGTGTTATTTTAACTGCGTTTGGTATTACCTTTGAATCTCTGCACCTTTTGAGGAACGCCAGTGAAGATATCAATTTCATCCGCTTAATGCGAAGCTTCTCCAATTTTCTGGTTTTAAGAAAAGTATCCTCCCCATAGAGGTTAGTCAGTTTAACACGTAGGCTTTCGCGACCAATATTATTCATAATAAAGGTTTTTGGGTTAGATCGCGTTTATTTATAAATGTGTCGTAACCCTCCACCACCCGACACGGCCAATCAGCAAAGATAAGTGTCACGTTGACAAAAGACAAATAATTCACTACTTCAGCCCACCGGTGTGTTGAAGAGTTAATCCACATTTACAGTTTGAGTACGACGTTTCGCTGGTAAATACTTCCAGCATCATCGGGCAATTCGCCAGAATGGTAAAGCCCTCGCTTGCTCCCGGTTTTATATAGAGCAGAAGAGTGACGTCATCACTTAACTCATCAGGTGCAGTGATTAGAGGCGGAGGGGGGGGGGGTAATGTAATTATATAATCGATTAGTAATCAGTCATTGGTTATGATTAGTAATGAGTTGTAGATTAGTAATTCTTGAAATCAAAATGTAATGTGTATTATTTAATAATACGCTTCCAGGCCGCACTGAGCCGGTAGCTGTCAGAGCGATTAAAGTTATTCTTGTTCCTCTCAATTTCAATGGATTCTCTAATTAGTCTTTGCCAGTAATAATTAGTTTTACACACCACTGCAACATTGTCAAAATCAATTGAGTGTCCTTGTTGACAAGCATGTTCTGCCACTGCCGACAGTTGTGTTTGAGATAATTTAATATTTCTCTGATGTTCTTTTAGTCTTACGCTGATGTTACGTCCCGTCTGCCCAATGTAGCAGCTGCCACATGAACAATTAATCCGATATACACCTTCTGTTGATAGTTTAGGTAATGCGTCTTTAGTGCAAGATACTAGTTTTTGAATTTTGTGTACTGTACCAAATCTTACTGTAATGTTTTGCTTTTGCAAAACGCGGGCTAATTTGTCAGTTACTCCTGAGATATATGGAATTTTTATTGTTTTAACAATCTGGTCGCTTTCAGTAGTATTGCTTTGCGATCGTGATTTGGCATTCAGTGCTCTGTTAATTTGAGCATTATTGTAGCCATTCTGTCGTAGTGCGTCTTTAACGTGTTTAATCTCTCTCACTAGACTCTCACCATCTGACACTGTTTTCGCCCGATGCACGAGCGTCTTAATAAGAGAGGATTTTTGAGCTGGATGATGATGTGATTCTGCATTCAGATAGGCATCAGTGTGCGTTTGCTTTCTGTAAACGCTGTGTGTTATTTTACCATTTAGGCCATGTCCAAGCAAAATATCTAGGAATGGGAGTGTATTATGAGTGTATAATGAGCAACAAGGACACTCAATTGATTTTGACAATGTTGCAGTGGTGTGTAAAACTAATTATTACTGGCAAAGACTAATTAGAGAATCCATTGAAATTGAGAGGAACAAGAATAACTTTAATCGCTCTGACAGCTACCGGCTCAGTGCGGCCTGGAAGCGTATTATTAAATAATACACATTACATTTTGATTTAAAGAATTACTAATCTACAACTCATTACTAATCATAACCAATGACTGATTACTAATCGATTATATAATTACATTACCCCCCCCCTCCGCCTCTAATCACTGCACCTGATGAGTTAAGTGATGACGTCACTCTTCTGCTCTATATAAAACCGGGAGCAAGCGAGGGCTTTACCATTCTGGCAAATTGCCCGATGATGCTGGAAGTATTTACCAGCGAAACGTCGTACTCAAACTGTAAATGTGGATTAACTCTTCAACACACCGGTGGGCTGAAGTAGTGAATTATTTGTCTTTTGTCAACGTGACACTTATCTTTGCTGATTGGCCGTGTCGGGTGGTGGAGGGTTACGACACATTTATAAATAAACGCGATCTAACCCAAAAACCTTTATTATGAATAATATTGGTCGCGAAAGCCTACGTGTTAAACTGACTAACCTCTATGGGGAGGATACTTTTCTTAAAACCAGAAAATTGGAGAAGCTTCGCATTAAGCGGATGAAATTGATATCTTCACTGGCGTTCCTCAAAAGGTGCAGAGATTCAAAGGTAATACCAAACGCAGTTAAAATAACACATCACATAAAGTCTTCTAAAGCTAACCAAATACTACACAAAGCTAGCGAATTATTATTAATAGAGAGAATACAGCACAATAGGAGTGAATTATCTTACATTTCGGAATCGCTAAAGCAGTTACACTTAGATATAAGCAATAGTGTATCTATGCATTATTGGAATATAATCGATAACATAACACAACAATCGGCTGATAATGTGTTTAAACTAACAAAAACTAACCAAATTAATAAATTTTCTAGACTACATAATAAACAAATCCCTACTGAAAACCAAAAACGTAAAAACAAAACTGTACTGAACTTGACCAACACTGTATTAACCGGTGACATGGTCTCTATCCTTTCTAAAGGCCTTAACTTTGCCGTTACCCCACGCACAATTCCAGTGGATGAGATAATTGCTGAGGTAGAATCAGCAGTTAGACTCCTTCCACATAATGAGGCAGAGATGACTAGACATGAGGTTGCTAAAAATAATTGAGAATAGCAAAGTTCCAAAAGTAAATATTAGCTCTAACGAGGCAAAAGCCTTAAGAGAGCTGCGTGTAAATAAGGATATCCAAATCCTAGCAGCTGATAAAGGCCGCACTACTGTACTGATGTCACGAGCCGATTATGATAATAAAATTAGAAATTTACTAGAGGAAAGTACCTACATTAAAATTAAACGAGATCCAACTAATACTTTAGAACGTAAGACCACTGCAATAATTGCAAATTCATTAATCCCTAAAAATGAGCAATACCTAATTAAGCCAAGGGCCTCAAAACCACCTAGACTCTATGGGCTACCAAAGATTCATAAAATCGGCATCCCATTACGACCCATAGTCAGTACAATTGGCTCTGCCACATATCAATTAGCAAAATATATAACCAAACAAATACAGCCCTACATCGGTAAGACATCTTCATTCATAAAAAATTCAGAACATCTTGTGAATGTGATTAAAGATATTAAACTTACTCCTGATGATATTCTGGTAAGCTTTGATGTGATTTCTCTATTCACTAAGGTTCCAGTGGACGAATCGCTTAAATTACTTGATACACTAGTAAAGAATACCGGTTTACAAAAAGATATTCCGAAACTTGCTGGCCATTGCTTAAATAACACTTACTTCTTATGGAGAGGGGATTTCTTTAAACAAAAGGAAGGAGCAGCAATGGGTTCTCCTTTATCCCCTGCTATAGCAAATTTGTACATGGAAAACTTTGAAATAAGAGCACTTGCCTCGAGCACATTAAAACCATCCTTTTGGTTTAGGTATGTGGATGACACTTTGGTTGTCTGGCCACATGGTAAAGATACACTTAATGATTTTCTAAATCATCTCAATGCACAAAACCCGGCCATCCAGTTCACCATGGAAATGGAGGTGAATAATACACTCCCATTCCTAGATATTTTGCTTGGACATGGCCTAAACGGTAAAATAACACACAGCGTTTACAGAAAGCAAACGCACACTGATGCCTATCTGAATGCAGAATCACATCATCATCCAGCTCAAAAATCCTCTCTTATTAAGACGCTCGTGCATCGGGCGAAAACAGTGTCAGATGGTGAGAGTCTAGTGAGAGAGATTAAACACGTTAAAGACGCACTACGACAGAATGGCTACAATAATGCTCAAATTAACAGAGCACTGAATGCCAAATCACGATCGCAAAGCAATACTACTGAAAGCGACCAGATTGTTAAAACAATAAAAATTCCATATATCTCAGGAGTAACTGACAAATTAGCCCGCGTTTTGCAAAAGCAAAACATTACAGTAAGATTTGGTACAGTACACAAAATTCAAAAACTAGTATCTTGCACTAAAGACGCATTACCTAAACTATCAACAGAAGGTGTATATCGGATTAATTGTTCATGTGGCAGCTGCTACATTGGGCAGACGGGACGTAACATCAGCGTAAGACTAAAAGAACATCAGAGAAATATTAAATTATCTCAAACACAACTGTCGGCAGTGGCAGAACATGCTTGTCAACAAGGACACTCAATTGATTTTGACAATGTTGCAGTGGTGTGTAAAACTAATTATTACTGGCAAAGACTAATTAGAGAATCCATTGAAATTGAGAGGAACAAGAATAACTTTAATCGCTCTGACAGCTACCGGCTCAGTGCGGCCTGGAAGCGTATTATTAAATAATACACATTACATTTTGATTTAAAGAATTACTAATCTACAACTCATTACTAATCATAACCAATGACTGATTACTAATCGATTATATAATTACATTACCCCCCCCCCCCTCCGCCTCTAATCACTGCACCTGATGAGTTAAGTGATGACGTCACTCTTCTGCTCTATATAAAACCGGGAGCAAGCGAGGGCTTTACCATTCTGGCGAATTGCCCGATGATGCTGGAAGTATTTACCAGCGAAACGTCGTACTCAAACTGTAAATGTGGATTAACTCTTCAACACACCGGTGGGCTGAAGTAGTGAATTATTTGTCTTTTGTCAACGTGACACTTATCTTTGCTGATTGGCCGTGTCGGGTGGTGGAGGGTTACGACACATTTATAAATAAACGCGATCTAACCCAAAAACCTTTATTATGAATAATATTGGTCGCGAAAGCCTACGTGTTAAACTGACTAACCTCTATGGGGAGGATACTTTTCTTAAAACCAGAAAATTGGAGAAGCTTCGCATTAAGCGGATGAAATTGATATCTTCACTGGCGTTCCTCAAAAGGTGCAGAGATTCAAAGGTAATACCAAACGCAGTTAAAATAACACATCACATAAAGTCTTCTAAAGCTAACCAAATACTACACAAAGCTAGCGAATTATTATTAATAGAGAGAATACAGCACAATAGGAGTGAATTATCTTACATTTCGGAATCGCTAAAGCAGTTACACTTAGATATAAGCAATAGTGTATCTATGCATTATTGGAATATAATCGATAACATAACACAACAATCGGCTGATAATGTGTTTAAACTAACAAAAACTAACCAAATTAATAAATTTTCTAGACTACATAATAAACAAATCCCTACTGAAAACCAAAAACGTAAAAACAAAACTGTACTGAACTTGACCAACACTGTATTAACCGGTGACATGGTCTCTATCCTTTCTAAAGGCCTTAACTTTGCCGTTACCCCACGCACAATTCCAGTGGATGAGATAATTGCTGAGGTAGAATCAGCAGTTAGACTCCTTCCACATAATGAGGCAGAGATGACTAGACATGAGGTTGCTAAAATAATTGAGAATAGCAAAGTTCCAAAAGTAAATATTAGCTCTAACGAGGCAAAAGCCTTAAGAGAGCTGCGTGTAAATAAGGATATCCAAATCCTAGCAGCTGATAAAGGCCGCACTACTGTACTGATGTCACGAGCCGATTATGATAATAAAATTAGAAATTTACTAGAGGAAAGTACCTACATTAAAATTAAACGAGATCCAACTAATACTTTAGAACGTAAGACCACTGCAATAATTGCAAATTCATTAATCCCTAAAAATGAGCAATACCTAATTAAGCCAAGGGCCTCAAAACCACCTAGACTCTATGGGCTACCAAAGATTCATAAAATCGGCATCCCATTACGACCCATAGTCAGTACAATTGGCTCTGCCACATATCAATTAGCAAAATATATAACCAAACAAATACAGCCCTACATCGGTAAGACATCTTCATTCATAAAAAATTCAGAACATCTTGTGAATGTGATTAAAGATATTAAACTTACTCCTGATGATATTCTGGTAAGCTTTGATGTGATTTCTCTATTCACTAAGGTTCCAGTGGACGAATCGCTTAAATTACTTGATACACTAGTAAAGAATACCGGTTTACAAAAAGATATTCCGAAACTTGCTGGCCATTGCTTAAATAACACTTACTTCTTATGGAGAGGGGATTTCTTTAAACAAAAGGAAGGAGCAGCAATGGGTTCTCCTTTATCCCCTGCTATAGCAAATTTGTACATGGAAAACTTTGAAATAAGAGCACTTGCCTCGAGCACATTAAAACCATCCTTTTGGTTTAGGTATGTGGATGACACTTTGGTTGTCTGGCCACATGGTAAAGATACACTTAATGATTTTCTAAATCATCTCAATGCACAAAACCCGGCCATCCAGTTCACCATGGAAATGGAGGTGAATAATACACTCCCATTCCTAGATATTTTGCTTGGACATGGCCTAAACGGTAAAATAACACACAGCGTTTACAGAAAGCAAACGCACACTGATGCCTATCTGAATGCAGAATCACATCATCATCCAGCTCAAAAATCCTCTCTTATTAAGACGCTCGTGCATCGGGCGAAAACAGTGTCAGATGGTGAGAGTCTAGTGAGAGAGATTAAACACGTTAAAGACGCACTACGACAGAATGGCTACAATAATGCTCAAATTAACAGAGCACTGAATGCCAAATCACGATCGCAAAGCAATACTACTGAAAGCGACCAGATTGTTAAAACAATAAAAATTCCATATATCTCAGGAGTAACTGACAAATTAGCCCGCGTTTTGCAAAAGCAAAACATTACAGTAAGATTTGGTACAGTACACAAAATTCAAAAACTAGTATCTTGCACTAAAGACGCATTACCTAAACTATCAACAGAAGGTGTATATCGGATTAATTGTTCATGTGGCAGCTGCTACATTGGGCAGACGGGACGTAACATCAGCGTAAGACTAAAAGAACATCAGAGAAATATTAAATTATCTCAAACACAACTGTCGGCAGTGGCAGAACATGCTTGTCAACAAGGACACTCAATTGATTTTGACAATGTTGCAGTGGTGTGTAAAACTAATTATTACTGGCAAAGACTAATTAGAGAATCCATTGAAATTGAGAGGAACAAGAATAACTTTAATCGCTCTGACAGCTACCGGCTCAGTGCGGCCTGGAAGCGTATTATTAAATAATACACATTACATTTTGATTTAAAGAATTACTAATCTACAACTCATTACTAATCATAACCAATGACTGATTACTAATCGATTATATAATTACATTACCCCCCCCCTCCGCCTCTAATCACTGCACCTGATGAGTTAAGTGATGCCGTCACTCTTCTGCTCTATATAAAACCGGGAGCAAGCGAGGGCTTTACCATTCTGGCGAATTGCCCGATGATGCTGGAAGTATTTACCAGCGAAACGTCGTACTCAAACTGTAAATGTGGATTAACTCTTCAACACACCGGTGGGCTGAAGTAGTGAATTATTTGTCTTTTGTCAACGTGACACTTATCTTTGCTGATTGGCCGTGTCGGGTGGTGGAGGGTTACGACACATTTATAAATAAACGCGATCTAACCCAAAAACCTTTATTATGAATAATATTGGTCGCGAAAGCCTACGTGTTAAACTGACTAACCTCTATGGGGAGGATACTTTTCTTAAAACCAGAAAATTGGAGAAGCTTCGCATTAAGCGGATGAAATTGATATCTTCACTGGCGTTCCTCAAAAGGTGCAGAGATTCAAAGGTAATACCAAACGCAGTTAAAATAACACATCACATAAAGTCTTCTAAAGCTAACCAAATACTACACAAAGCTAGCGAATTATTATTAATAGAGAGAATACAGCACAATAGGAGTGAATTATCTTACATTTCGGAATCGCTAAAGCAGTTACACTTAGATATAAGCAATAGTGTATCTATGCATTATTGGAATATAATCGATAACATAACACAACAATCGGCTGATAATGTGTTTAAACTAACAAAAACTAACCAAATTAATAAATTTTCTAGACTACATAATAAACAAATCCCTACTGAAAACCAAAAACGTAAAAACAAAACTGTACTGAACTTGACCAACACTGTATTAACCGGTGACATGGTCTCTATCCTTTCTAAAGGCCTTAACTTTGCCGTTACCCCACGCACAATTCCAGTGGATGAGATAATTGCTGAGGTAGAATCAGCAGTTAGACTCCTTCCACATAATGAGGCAGAGATGACTAGACATGAGGTTGCTAAAATAATTGAGAATAGCAAAGTTCCAAAAGTAAATATTAGCTCTAACGAGGCAAAAGCCTTAAGAGAGCTGCGTGTAAATAAGGATATCCAAATCCTAGCAGCTGATAAAGGCCGCACTACTGTACTGATGTCACGAGCCGATTATGATAATAAAATTAGAAATTTACTAGAGGAAAGTACCTACATTAAAATTAAACGAGATCCAACTAATACTTTAGAACGTAAGACCACTGCAATAATTGCAAATTCATTAATCCCTAAAAATGAGCAATACCTAATTAAGCCAAGGGCCTCAAAACCACCTAGACTCTATGGGCTACCAAAGATTCATAAAATCGGCATCCCATTACGACCCATAGTCAGTACAATTGGCTCTGCCACATATCAATTAGCAAAATATATAACCAAACAAATACAGCCCTACATCGGTAAGACATCTTCATTCATAAAAAATTCAGAACATCTTGTGAATGTGATTAAAGATATTAAACTTACTCCTGATGATATTCTGGTAAGCTTTGATGTGATTTCTCTATTCACTAAGGTTCCAGTGGACGAATCGCTTAAATTACTTGATACACTAGTAAAGAATACCGGTTTACAAAAAGATATTCCGAAACTTGCTGGCCATTGCTTAAATAACACTTACTTCTTATGGAGAGGGGATTTCTTTAAACAAAAGGAAGGAGCAGCAATGGGTTCTCCTTTATCCCCTGCTATAGCAAATTTGTACATGGAAAACTTTGAAATAAGAGCACTTGCCTCGAGCACATTAAAACCATCCTTTTGGTTTAGGTATGTGGATGACACTTTGGTTGTCTGGCCACATGGTAAAGATACACTTAATGATTTTCTAAATCATCTCAATGCACAAAACCCGGCCATCCAGTTCACCATGGAAATGGAGGTGAATAATACACTCCCATTCCTAGATATTTTGCTTGGACATGGCCTAAACGGTAAAATAACACACAGCGTTTACAGAAAGCAAACGCACACTGATGCCTATCTGAATGCAGAATCACATCATCATCCAGCTCAAAAATCCTCTCTTATTAAGACGCTCGTGCATCGGGCGAAAACAGTGTCAGATGGTGAGAGTCTAGTGAGAGAGATTAAACACGTTAAAGACGCACTACGACAGAATGGCTACAATAATGCTCAAATTAACAGAGCACTGAATGCCAAATCACGATCGCAAAGCAATACTACTGAAAGCGACCAGATTGTTAAAACAATAAAAATTCCATATATCTCAGGAGTAACTGACAAATTAGCCCGCGTTTTGCAAAAGCAAAACATTACAGTAAGATTTGGTACAGTACACAAAATTCAAAAACTAGTATCTTGCACTAAAGACGCATTACCTAAACTATCAACAGAAGGTGTATATCGGATTAATTGTTCATGTGGCAGCTGCTACATTGGGCAGACGGGACGTAACATCAGCGTAAGACTAAAAGAACATCAGAGAAATATTAAATTATCTCAAACACAACTGTCGGCAGTGGCAGAACATGCTTGTCAACAAGGACACTCAATTGATTTTGACAATGTTGCAGTGGTGTGTAAAACTAATTATTACTGGCAAAGACTAATTAGAGAATCCATTGAAATTGAGAGGAACAAGAATAACTTTAATCGCTCTGACAGCTACCGGCTCAGTGCGGCCTGGAAGCGTATTATTAAATAATACACATTACATTTTGATTTAAAGAATTACTAATCTACAACTCATTACTAATCATAACCAATGACTGATTACTAATCGATTATATAATTACATTACCCCCCCCCTCCGCCTCTAATCACTGCACCTGATGAGTTAAGTGATGACGTCACTCTTCTGCTCTATATAAAACCGGGAGCAAGCGAGGGCTTTACCATTCTGGCGAATTGCCCGATGATGCTGGAAGTATTTACCAGCGAAACGTCGTACTCAAACTGTAAATGTGGATTAACTCTTCAACACACCGGTGGGCTGAAGTAGTGAATTATTTGTCTTTTGTCAACGTGACACTTATCTTTGCTGATTGGCCGTGTCGGGTGGTGGAGGGTTACGACACATTTATAAATAAACGCGATCTAACCCAAAAACCTTTATTATGAATAATATTGGTCGCGAAAGCCTACGTGTTAAACTGATGTTGTAGTTTGATCGTGTGGTGGCATGGTGTGCTATCATGTAGAGACGGTGTCTTTGACCCTCACCGATCACATACACACCTTTTGGTCGCCATTGTTGTCACCTTGGTTCGGGAAAGGGTCAACTCTGTCCATAATGTCCCCCCACGTAGTCGTTTGGAGCTGCGACTTCCGGGCTACGGAGCACAGACATTTCATTCAAAGGATGAGTAATGGATTAGAGAACGAAGCACATGGAGATTTCACAGAACTCATTCTGAGATCCCTCTAGTTACCTCTTATCACACTACAGGCCCTGCTATTGAGAAATATTCATCACATGGCATTAACACTTTACATGTCATATTGTTGTGAGCATGTTGAGATCATTCATTCCATAAACTTGAGACCCTAGTATAATTATAGGTTGCTGAAACCCAGAGCTTAATCAACATTCTCTGCCATGCTGGATCAGTGTCTAATCCCTTACCCACCAAGCCAGTTCTACTGAATGTCATTATTAGGGAGTTCTCCTCTGCATTTCGTAGTAATTTGTGAAAAGTAAGTTTATAGCTCATCAGAATCCTCCAGAATATATAAATATTCTGATTCTAACTATTTTATGTAGGTATATGTAACTTACTCTCATAGTGCTCCAAGATATCAGCCCACTTAAGTTGTCTGTCCATGGTGTCGGTGTTGTGTCTGTTTGATGGTGGTGGCCTGGAGGGGTTGGAACAAGGATCAAATTTATCAACTCAACGAATCACTCATCCTCTCAATGATTACCATTTCCCACTCACAGTACCAGTTCACTCGCTCTTGTGCATGTTGATTTACAAGCCCCTTCATTTACTTGCTTACTGCCAACTCACTCACTTGTGCACCCGCTCACTCACTCATTCACTGACCCACTCACACATGTTTATTCCAATCCACTATTCCATTGAACATAATCGTCAGACTTAACCATGTTCATGTAGAACCCATTTGTATTAATCCACTGGCTGATAAAGGCCTCTCAATGCCTCATGGATGATGAGGGTTATGTAACCATACTTTAAAACGCTGGTCAGTGTGGGTTGGTGAAGGTCGGGGAGACTGCAAAAGAAAATATATTTCTACACTGCCCTCCAATGCTCACAATGGCTATTACACCATTTATAGCACGTGGTGGCCACCCAATGCTAGGACATCCAATCACTCCCCAAGCTAGACCCTGCTTAGCTTCTGAGACCTGATGAAATCAGGAGCATAACGGGTACTCTATTCATAGGTCAACCAATCATAGTTCATAGTTTATAGTTCATTTATTTGGTATAGCCCTGTGAGCCATTCGGCTCTTGAATCGGGTGCAACCGCAACAAACAAAAAACATGAACAAGAAAACATCTTAAAGTGATTATGTGACTGTGCAAACAGAAAATACAGGAAAAAATATCAAAATATTCCTGAAATAGCACCGTACACCAACGCTGTGTGCAATCGAATAACCTGAGCAATATCCCTTGCCCAAACATCAAAATACTATTACTCAAGCATAACCCGAACACCTGATAGGCAACCCTAACCCGTCATACCGAACACTAACCCTTAATACACAAACCCTAATACACAACCGTAACTCTAACTCCTAAACCGTAACTGTATCACACTTGCCCGTATGGCAAACTCCAACCTCTAATTATAACTGTGAACTCTAACCCTTCACTCTATAAAGAAGACCTGTACCACCGCCGTCGCCTTGCTCTGCAGATGCACACGGACACAACGCACACACACATACACGGGGAAAGGTGATGCAAAAGTATACTGCACTGCAAGCAAGAACTAAAATTATTCGTATATTTGGTATTTTTTACCATTTGTTAGAAAGTAATGCTATCACCAAGGTGCACAAGACACGTGAAGGGATGGCAGCCAATGGTCAAGGATTGGAAAGCATCCTAGAGATGTTCAGAGATGGAGTGATTAAATCAGCTCGCGTACAGGTGCTCGGTGGATTTGTACGTTACGGGACCACGAGCGAGTTACGGGACCATGAGCGATTGCAATAGTTTGGCGAGGCCCTCAGCAGTGTGTTTGTATTAAATCTTTGCATATCCACAATTAGTCACAATGCAGCAATAAATTGGCCAAACAAAATCGTTTGGATGATTGTCTCAATTCTTGGCAACCGGAAACAGCAAACATTGTATAAAGGTGCCAGGTTTTTTGTGCCAGCTAAAAGGGTAAAAACCTATTACTATGTCATGTTACTGGCAAAGGAGGTCTCATGATGTAAAGGCTTACCCCGAGCTCTCAATACTCTGATGGTGCGCTGTTTTTGAGTTGTACGCCTTATGGTGTCATCTGGTCCAACACCAGTGGAGACTAGGCTCTAAGAAAAGCCGTCTCGGCTGTGGACCAATCAAATTCAAGGACAGTGCCAATATTATTATCAGAGTTGTCTCTTTTTTGTTTGCATTTTGACTGCTTGTGTTGTGGTCATTGCAAACATGATGCCTTGAATAAAGGTGTCACTTTTTGTGCCAGCCAAAAGGGTAAAAACCTATTACTATATCTTGTTACTGGCAAAGGTCTCATGATGTAAAGGCTTACCCCGAGTTCTCAATACTCCCTGATGGTGCGCTGTTTTTGAGTTGTACGCCTTATGGTGTCATCTGGTCCAACACCAGTGGAGACTAGGCTATAAGAAAAGCCGTCTCGGCTGTGGACCAATCAAATTCAAGGACAGTGCCAATATCATTATCAGAGTTGTTTCTTTTTGTTTGCATTTTTGACTGCTTGTGTTGTGGTTATTGCAAACATGATCCCTTGTATAAAGGTGTCAGATTTTTTGTGCCAGCTAAAAGGGTAAAAACCTATTACTATTGGTAAGTTAACTTATTATCGGACAAAAAGCAATATTTGACAATAAGTGAATGGGGGTTCAAAGCAAGTTGCTCAATGGTGAAAGTGTATGCAACTAAGAGAGGCCGCTCTCTCTACTTAGTGTTCACTCAAGTGGTACTCGTGTGATTGTTTCATTGATCCCAGGGGGATGACAAACTAAGTCTAGCGTCAACTGGAAAATTAAGTCACGACTTTCCATTTTGAATTGAGTGACCTATCACACAGTACCCTCCTCCCTGGCTGGATGCTCCATTATTAGGTATCGTTATTACTGAACACCCATGCCTGTTCTTATTTGGAAAAGGTCAATTGCAGCTCTAATGCTAAATTATAAACATGATGATAGCAGCAAGGCTTTGATATGCCAAGTAGGAAGGATTGCCGCCTGGTACTGTTGTTCATCTTGGATTGAACCTGTTCATGTTTTAATTTAAAACTGCTACAGTTTAAAATCATTGTAATTCCAATTTAAAGCCCCTGATAATCCTCATGCCTTTCTTACATGTAAGGGTCTCCAAGACAAAATAAATATCAATTGGACGTTCTAACTTCTGATGCTATTTCATTGAAAAGTTACGTTAACTTATAATACGTTTTAAATATAAAAAGTTACCACTATTGAAATACAGCAATGTATGCCAAAATCCAACATGGTGGATAATTCAATCATAATCATATGTGAGACACCCAGCTGAACTTAAAACCCAGTGTACACCCAGTATTTTGTTTACTTTTATGTATGGGTATTTAAGTGTTACCTGCTGGTATAGGCAAAGTTTATCCCTGTACTCAGATTTCTTCTCACAAACAAACCTACAAGATGAGGAAATGGCCAAACATAAAATGTCTTAAATTTTGATTTAAAGCTTTCGTGACTGCAGTAATTCATATTCTTAGTTTTTTCGGTAAAGTCACGTTGAAGAGAAACAACAGAATAACAAAATATATATAAAACAATAAAAAATTCTGACGACGTTTCGACCATAACTCAAACGGTCATCATCAGGTGTGTCGGTTTGCATAAATTTATTTTTAAAACGGCAGTTTGCCCAGGACTAGTCCATCTATTTTTTTTTTGAAAAGAGGAGGGGGGAGACGAAATTTTTTTTTATGTATGCTGTCTGAAAGCCACTGTAAGCGTGAACAATCAATCAAGAACTGAAATGATTTATCAAATCTTTCCAATGATTGCTAAGATAGAATCCATCTTCTCGGTTGAAATTGTCTCTGTGCTTGTATATGTGGATAGCCTCATGAACGAATCTCTCATGGAAGCCAGATGGCTTACAAAGAACCTCCGTCTTGGAAAAGTCAATGGCATGTGAGCCTACTGAATTAGAACAATGATCTGCTACGGCCGAGGTGTTGGTCCTACCGTGTTTAAGGTCTGCTTTATGTTCACGAATGCGGTCCGAGATATGGCGTTTGGTTTCTCCAATGTAACTACTACCACAGAGGCAACTTAGTTTGTAGACACCAGGGTATTGTATGTCCGGAATCACATCTTTTACAGACGGAACCAGATCACGGATTTTATGTAATGTGTTGAAACGGACCTGGATCTTGTGTTTATTCAAGATTTTGGAGATCTTTTTTGTGATCCCAGCAATGTAGGGTAAAGTGATGGTTTTGAAAGGCTCCTCAAGAGGGTTCTTCTTCATGGTTTGAGTGATAGCTTTGCAGATTGTATAGTCGGAGTAACCATTAGCCCTAAGAGCTTGGTGTACGTGCTTGAGTTCACTGCTTATGTGTTCCTGGTCGGATATGTATTGGGCTCTATGATACAGAGTCTTGATGAGAGAATTCTTCTGTGATGGATGGTGGTGGGAATCCGGTTTCAGATAAGCATCCGTATGGGTAGCTTTCCTGTAGACAGAGTGGCTCATTGAACCATCAGGTCTCTTTTTAATTAGGACATCCAAAAAAGGTATCTTGCCATCTATTTCGACTTCCATGGTAAATCTGATGGCTGGGTGTATGGAATTGATGTGGTCGAAGAATTGGTCTAGAGCAGGCCGGCCATGTGGCCAGATGACAAAAGTGTCATCCACGTACCTCTTCCATAAGGTTGGGCGCAGAGTGGCAGTCTGGATGGCGTCAGTCTCAAATTTCTCCATGAAAATGTTAGCTATAACTGGAGAAAGGGGGGAGCCCATTGGGGTGCCCTCAGTTTGTTTGTAGAAAGTTCCATTCCAAGTGAAGTATGTATTGGTTAAACAGTGTCTCACCAGGGGGGGTACCTCAGTGTTTAGTCCTTGATGAACCAAGTCTTCAATGATTGCAATGGTGTCAGGTACAGGAACCTTGGTGAATAAGGAAACTACATCAAAACTGACAAGCAGGTCGTCTGGGGACAGGGAAATACCCTTGATTGTTGATACCAGGTGAGTAGAATTTTGTACCGCAGAGGTGGTCTTTCCAGTGAAAGGACGCAGGATTTCAGACAAAAAACGAGCTAGTTTGTAGGTGGGGGAGCTGATAGTAGAGACTATGGGACGAAGAGGTGTATCAACTTTATGTATTTTTGGTAAGCCGTATAATCTTGGTGGCCTGGCAGCAGAAGGTTTCAACGAAAACTGTTTAGATTGATCAATTAATGCGGTTGAATCAGAAATTATTTTGTTGGTTTGTGTGACGAGGCTGTTGGTGGGATCTCTTTTTATTTTTGTATAACTACCATCGTCGAGTAATTCTTTAATTTTGTTGTTGTATTCTATTTTATCCATGATGACAGTAGCATTGCCTTTGTCAGCTGAGAGAACTACAATATCATTCCTCTTTTTTAATTTATATAATTCAAAACGCTCATCTTTGCTGAGGTTGCTAGCTGGCATCTTAGCGTTTTTGAGGGTTGCAGCGATTTCAGATCTTGCTACGTCTGCAGCGATGTGACCCAGGCCCCTGAGAGCAACGTCTACTTGGGCAATTATATCATTAACTGGTATGTGTTTAGGTGTGACTGCAAAGTTTAGACCTTTAGCTAAAACGGATTTCAGACCATCGGAAATAGAACTGTTACTGCGATTAATTACGACTTTATTAACGTCTAACTTTTTGGTGTGTGGGTCCGGTCTTTTGTTGAAGAGGAGGTTAAATTTGGAAACTAGGTTTTCCTTACATTTGGTCGACATAGTAGCAGCTGAAGAGGCAGTCATATTGTCTACATGTTCCCAATCCGATGTGGACATTATTGCCGTCAATGATAAGTGTGATTTGTAGAGTGTCTTGTCTAACTGATCTAGTTGTGTGCGTATAAGTCTGATTTTTTCTGAGATAAGAGCTAAGCTAGTTTTGAAAAGAATTCGTTTCGCATTAGAAGAAGTTACAGCAGCAGAGGTCAGTGTAAATGCGATTGGTATTACCCCAGAGTCGCGGCATCTCTTCAGGAAGGTGAGAGACTCGATCAGCTGAGCTTTCTTATCCCGGAGTTTGTTGAAGGATCTTAAAGTTATGTGAAAACCCTCCCCGTAGAGGCGATTAAATTTTGATTTAAAGCTTTCGTGACTGCAGTAATTCATATTCTTAGTTTTTTCGGTAAAGTCACGTTGAAGAGAAACAACAGAATAACAAAATATATATATAAAACAATAAAAAATTCTCACGACGTTTCGACCATAACTCAAACGGTCATCATCAGGTGTGTCGGTTTGCATAAATTTATTTTTAAAACGGCATATTTATTTATTTATAAAAAAAAAAGTTTGCGTCACGCGCAGCGATTGGCAGTTTGCCCAGGACTAGTCCATCTATTTTTTTTGAAAAGAGGAGGGGGGAGACGATTTTTTTTTATGTATGCTGTCTGAAAGCCACTGTAAGCGTGAACAATCAATCAAGAACTGAAATGATTTATCAAATCTTTCCAATGATTGCTAAGATAGAATCCATCTTCTCGGTTGAAATTGTCTCTGTGCTTGTATATGTGGATAGCCTCATGAACGAATCTCTCATGGAAGCCAGATGGCTTACAAAGAACCTCCGTCTTGGAAAAGTAAATGGCATGTGAGCCTACTGAATTAGAACAATGATCTGCTACGGCCGAGGTGTTGGTCCTACCGTGTTTAAGGTCTGCTTTATGTTCACGAATGCGGTCCGAGATATGGCGTTTGGTTTCTCCAATGTAACTACTACCACAGAGGCAACTTAGTTTGTAGACACCAGGGTATTGTATGTCCGGAATCACATCTTTTACAGACGGAACCAGATCACGGATTTTATGTAATGTGTTGAAACGGACCTGGATCTTGTGTTTATTCAAGATTTTGGAGATCTTTTTTTTTGTGATCCCAGCAATGTAGGGTAAAGTGATGGTTTTGAAAGGCTCCTCAAGAGGGTTCTTCTTCATGGTTTGAGTGATAGCTTTGCGGATTGTATAGTCGGAGTAACCATTAGCCCTAAGAGCTTGGTGTACGTGCTTGAGTTCACTGCTTATGTGTTCCTGGTCGGATATGCATTGGGCTCTATGATACAGAGTCTTGATGAGAGAATTCTTCTGTGATGGATGGTGGTGGGAATCCGGTTTCAGATAAGCATCCGTATGGGTAGCTTTCCTGTAGACAAAGTGGCTCATTGAACCATCAGGTCTCTTTTTAATTAGGACATCCAAAAAAGGTATCTTGCCATCTATTTCGACTTCCATGGTAAATCTGATGGCTGGGTATATGGAATTGATGTGGTCGAAGAATTAGTCTAGAGCAGGCCGGCCATGTGGCTGCCATCCAGACTGCCACTCTGCGCCCAACCTTATGGAAGAGGTACGTGGATGACACTTTTGTCATCTGGCCACATGGCCGGCCTGCTCTAGACCAATTCTTCGACCACATCAATTCCATACACCCAGCCATCAGATTTACCATGGAAGTCGAAATAGATGGCAAGATACCTTTTTTGGATGTCCTAATTAAAAAGAGACCTGATGGTTCAATGAGCCACTCTGTCTACAGGAAAGCTACCCATACGGATGCTTATCTGAAACCGGATTCCCACCACCATCCATCACAGAAGAATTCTCTCATCAAGACTCTGTATCATAGAGCCCAATGCATATCCGACCAGGAACACATAAGCAGTGAACTCAAGCACGTACACCAAGCTCTTAGGGCTAATGGTTACTCCGACTATACAATCCGCAAAGCTATCACTCAAACCATGAAGAAGAACCCTCTTGAGGAGCCTTTCAAAACCATCACTTTACCCTACATTGCTGGGATCACAAAAAAAAAGATCTCCAAAATCTTGAATAAACACAAGATCCAGGTCCGTTTCAACACATTACATAAAATCCGTGATCTGGTTCCGTCTGTAAAAGATGTGATTCCGGACATACAATACCCTGGTGTCTACAAACTAAGTTGCCTCTGTGGTAGTAGTTACATTGGAGAAACCAAACGCCATATCTCGGACCGCATTCGTGAACATAAAGCAGACCTTAAACACGGTAGGACCAACACCTCGGCCGTAGCAGATCATTGTTCTAATTCAGTAGGCTCAGATGCCATTGACTTTTCCAAGACGGAGGTTCTTTGTAAGCCATCTGGCTTCCATGAGAGATTCGTTCATGAGGCTATCCACATATACAAGCACAGAGAC